>NC_055998.1:8754437-9065363 GCF_018446385.1 Zingiber officinale
CTTTCTTATAAGGGTGTACAAGTGCTATGTGACAACATTAGCACGATCAACCTAACTAAAAATCCAGTCCATCATTCAAGGACCAAGCACATTGAAGTGCGTCATCACTTCATTAGAGATCACGTAGCTAGGGGAGACATTGCACTCACATATGTTGAGTCAAAGTCAAACCTAGCTGATATTTTTACCAAACCCCTTCCGGAGAATGAATTTAGTCATTTAAGGAGGGAGTTGGGAATGTGTTTGGCTCCTTAGGTCATTAGAACTTCACCATGATCAATAAGGACTATTAAAATGACAAGAGTAATTAGGACAATATTTTGGGCAACTTGGGAACATCTCACACAAACTATAAGGTTTAACAAAATATTTTTGTTTGCTAGAAATGGGGTGAGATGCTAGGAACAACCAAATTATTCAAAATGTATCATGCATCCCTTGAATAATTAGGTTGAAGAGACATTAATTGAGTATGGGGAAGACCATTACATAATTCATGTGTATTTGGTTCCTAGATCTTACTCATATATTCCAACCAAGGAAACTTGGTTGGACTTTTCCCTATAAATCATGTAACCTTGATTGTTGGAATGTTTGATACCTTTGATCGATACCTTTCATGATTTTGATTGAAACTAGGATAAGTCATTGAAATAATGATAGAAATTTGGACATATTTTGCCAAATTTGGGACTGAACATAGCAAGGTTGAAGATTTCAGTCTTTAACCTTGAGTTGTCTATTTTGACAAACTTGAAACTTGTCTGAAATCTCAGTGTTTGTGGTCGAATTTGAAAGTCTCAAGTTATAAACAAATTCACACCATAAGAGCCCATCGTTAATTAGGACATAGTTATGCTTGTAGATTCTTAGGGTTCTAGATATTGATTTTGAAAGTTTTACTGGAGAAACTTCTACGAACTATCAAACATATCTAAGGATTTCGGTTACTGAAATCACTGAAAATTTCAGTATCAGACACTGATCGGGCTACAGCCCGATCAGGAGAAGATGGATCGGTCGACAGACCGATCCAAAAACTTCCCAACCTTTCTGTCTGTAATCTGATCGGTCCAAGGACCGATCAGGTTATTTTTGTGCGCCTCACTGATCGGTCCAGGGACCGATCAGGATAATCTGATACGCATCGGGCTCTTATGATCGGTCCATAGACCGATCAGTGGTTCCATTGGTTAAGTCTGTGACTTAGGGGCTTACTGATCGATCTCTGATCGGTCTACGGACCGATCAAGAAGTTCACTGGGCTACTGATCGATCTCTGATCGGTCTACGGACCGATCAGGAAGTTCCCTGATCGGTCCGGGGACCGATCAGCTTCGCAGAATGCTACTGATCACTTTCTGATCGGTCTACAGACCGATCAGGAGGTTCCCTGATCGGTCTGGTGACCGATCAGGGGCTTCGGATACCTTCTGATCGGACAACCGTCCGATCATTTCTTCACTGTACACCCATCTAAACCCTTAAAACCTCCCGATCCCTCCTTTTCCTCATTCACGCGAAACCCTAGCCGACTCTTCCCACAGCTCACCCTTTCTCTTCTCTTTGCACGCCGAAGCTCTAGCCCTCGATAGCACTAGCCTAAAGTTCGGATGGCACCAAGGTACCTTCTTACCTCTATAGAACTTGGCATTGTGTTTTCATTTCTCACTGAATCTTCTGGTGTTTTGTTGTCTCGGTTCTTAATTGTTGATGGCTCCGGTGCTCACTCATTGCCCCATTTTACCCCATTGTGTCCCCTTAGGAAGAAATCAGTAGGTGAGGGTACTTCTAAGTCCAAAGATAAATCCAAAGCTCCTGCTGCTCCTTCCCGACCTCAACCATCCAGTTCGGGAAGATTTCCCAACCAACAGTTTGAACAATCCTTTAAGGAAAGGACCTTCAAATTGCTCCCATGTAGATCAGTCGATAGAAAATACATGAATGAGTTTTGTCCAGCCATTACGGAAACCATAGCCTACTATAAACTTGATTCCTTGGTCTATTTAGAGAGAGATATCAATTTTGACCTAGTCTCTGAATTCTATAACAACCTTCATCAGATTATTGATGGTAGTTATAGATCAAGAGTGGCTAAGCAAAACATTGATTTCAGCTTAATTGCCTTCTTTGGTTATTTAGGCTGTCGTATGTGTTCGGGGACGGTGTTCTCATTCTATTCTTCTTTGCCTGAACCCGTGCCTCATCCTCTTGATGTCTCATCTGACTCGATTTATGAGTACTTCTTTGGACATCCGAGACCAGATGGATTAGATGAGTTAGATGTCGACTTTCCTACATTTGCAGCCCTTGGCCTTTCTGCTCCTGATTACATTCTTTTCAAAATTGTTACAAACTGTCTTCTCCCTATTACTTCTAAACCATTGGCAGAGATTCGACCGTATCATTGTCTGATGCTTTACGGGTTGCGTAGGCGTCTTGACTTTGATGTCATGTCGAGTGTCTATACTTCTATCATATCCCATAGCGAGCCAAGCGGTTACACCATCTATATGCCTTTTGGGCATGTAATTACTGACTGGCTTGAGACCCTGGGTATTGATGTCTCTAAGGGGAGGATAGTAAAGATGGTTAAGCAGGATTGTCGACTTGGGAAACGTGCGTTTTCCAAGTCTGGAATCTTAGGACAGGATGGGACAGTTAGGTGGAAGGATGGGAGGGCACTTGGTGAGTTACCTCGACGACAGGTTGCTCCTGTTGCTGCTCCTCCTGCTGCTGACGATGGGGAGGCCGATCCTGATCTGCGCTGGCAGATCGCCGAGCTGGAGAGTCGCTTTGACCGACACGAGGAGATGGTGGCTGCTGAGTTCGATGGACTACGCATTCGGATAGACCAGCGCTACGATGACCTGCGCGGGCATATTGACCAGCGCTACGATGATTTGCGCAGTCAGCAGCTGGCGACCCATCAGACGATTATGAACTGGATGGCCAGATATCCACCTCCGCAGGATTTCCCAGGCTATCCATCTTCGAGCAGCGGCTTGCCACCTCAGGGATCCTTTCCTCCCGCTGATATTGCTGATGCTCCTCATGATGAGGCGGCTGACTGAGACACACTGCTCTATGATTTCATTTTGATGTTTTGGTTGTTGCTTGTTGATACTTATGTCTGACCAGACTTCATATATTTATGCTGTTCCTTTTCTTATTTTTCTCTATGTTTCATTTCCTATTTGTTTTCTTTATATAAATTTACTGCTCATATGCAATGTCTGGTATATCTCTTATGTTGTTATCACTGTCTCGTAATATACTTAGTAGGTATTCTAGGGGGATTAAGCAGAAGACAGTATGGATTAAGGGGGAGCTCTTTAAGTTATCTCACCTTGTTTGCTCATTTTTGGTGTTTGACAAAGGGGGAGAAGATAACTAAGTTTAGTAATGAATGAAAGGTTGATTTAAGGGGAGAGGATGACGTTGAGTCTTTTTGAATCCTCTTACCTAATTCGCACCTATTCGACTAAGTTAAGTGATGAATTGACTTCATCAAGTCAATATGAAAAAGGGGGGAGAAGATAACTAAGGTATATCTGTCTTAGGGGGAGGATCCTGATTTCCCTAAAATTATGGGTAGATGAGCATTTCTGATCTAAACTTAAATCGTGTTGTCAAACAACAAAAAGGGGGAGATTGTTGATACAGTCTGACCTGGATGTTGTTTTGCTGTTGACACTGATTTAAGTTTGTATCAGATATTTAACTCAGATTAATTACTAATCTAGGTTGACTAGGTTGACCTGATTGAGAAAGTCCTAACTGGGATGTTAGGCAGTTGGAAAGTCCTGGTGAGTGAAGCCAGGCAGATTGGAAATCCTGGTGAGTGAAGCCAGGTGAAAACCCTAGTGAGTGAAGCTAGGTGCAAGTCACGGTGAGTGAAGCCAGGGGAAAATCCAGAGATGAAGAGGTGACACATCCGTGTTGAAAAGTCCAAGAAGGAAGCTTGGCATGCGAGTCGAGAGGGCTCGGTAGCTCGTTCTCTAGGACCGGATGAAGTCGGAGAGAGCTAGGGAGCTCGTTTCTCCGGACTAGGTCGAGAGGGCTCGGAGATCGAAGTTCTAGATCGGTCGGCGGACCGATCCGGTGGACAATTTCACCGATCGGTCTGCGGACCGATCCGGAAATTTGACACCGATCGGTGCGCCAACCGATCAGAATCGATCGATGGCTCGAAGCGACATCGATCGCAGACCGATCAAATCGATCAGAGCTCATCAGTGATTTTTACCGATCGGCCCGAGACCGATCAGAGGCGTAAGCGTTTGGGAAGAACGCTATCTGATCGGTCTCGGACCGATCAGATACGCTCGATCGGTCCGCGATCGAAGCGCATTTTTGAAAGAGCGACGCCGATCGGTCCGGGACCGATCGATTAGTTCTGATCGGCCCGCACCGATCGAGATGACTCAGAGCGTGGATCGGTGCGCATCGACCCACGGTATTGTTTGCGTTGCATGCACTTTTTCTGATTGCCGTATTTGTTTTCACCTATCTGTTTTTAACCATCTGCTGTGAGTCTTTCTAGCTTGCAGGTTGCAGGTCACATTCTCATATTTGGATTCAAATTAAGCTTCATTAAGAGAAGGAGACAAGTACCCTTTTCACTGTAATTTGCTGCAACAGATACATTTGAGCATCAACGTTCACTGGCGAAATCCGATTGCGATTGGGCTGCTCAGTTTGACCTCTACCCATTGGTTGGTATCCAGAGACGCCAGTGATTTCCATTGGCATGGGTTCAGAGAATCAGAAGAGGAGGAGAGGTGATTGGCTACGCCTTGCTGGCAGCAGCGATTCTGCAGACGGCGGTGATTCGAGCCAGTAAAGCAGAGAGACATAAGAAGGAAGAAGAGGAGTTCAGAAAGGATAATTCTGAATTCTCTGTCTTTTGAGATCAAGCCTTCGAGAGAGCAAGTTGGTGAAGCGGTGAGCTCCTTGCTGAGAAGGTTGATTGTGCGCTCTCTGCTCTGTTTTCTTCTCCGCGTGGCTGTAAGCTCATCTTAATATTTTTCTCAGCCACTGTAAGTCTTGTGCTTAAATCTATAATCAACTGAGACTTTGTTGAGAGGTTGCTCCACCGAGAAGGAGACATCTTTAGCCGGATCTTGTCCGGGGTGTGATCTACCGAAAGATCAAGGAGTTGTCCTCCTTACGGACACGCCGAGGAGTAGGGGCAAGTTATCCCCGAACCTCGTATATCCTTGTGTCTGCTGTGTGTTTGTTTTTCCTTCATTTTAGTTTTCTATTTCCGCTGTGCTGTGCTAACAAAGTTCTTGAAGAAATTTGCGTTTAGTGTTTTTCAAAGAGGCTATTCACCCCCCCTCTAGCCATCTAAGATCCCAACAGTTACCTCTTCTCCAAGGTTCGTTAGTTGCGTTATCAGCTCCTTGATTCTAGCTTGGAGTTGCGCTACCTTCTCGCCTTGGTTCATCCAGAGGTTCGTTAACTGGTTCCGGAGGATGTCGCGCTTCGCTAGCTTCGCTTCGGAAGTACCTTCGTGAAGCTTCAAGAATTTTTCCCAGAGATCTTTCGCTGAGTCGTAGCTTCCGATCCGATTTACCTCCTGCGGCGGTAGAACGCTGAGTAGGTGGAACTCAGCTTTTCCGTTGGCGACGAAATTTACTTGCTCCTTTTTCGTCCAGGTATTTTCCTCCTTATCTTTCGGTACTACATAGCCATATTTCATTATTAAAAGAATGTCAAATTCAGTTTTAAAAAATACCTCCATTTTGCGCTTCCATGTGGCGAAGTCTCCGTCGAACTTCGGGGGATGGATGTTCACTCCGGCCATCGTCTTGATCGTAGTGCTTCAGTTGGCGGTTAGTCCTTCTGAGGTGATCAGGCTCTGATACCACTTGTCAGTGCAGCGGAGATTGGCAAGAAGGGGGTGAATTGCTGAAAACAAAAACAAACTATACCCTCCTCGGATTTCAACTCAAAATTTAAATCAGCAATAAAATAACAACTAAATTAAGGAAACAGAAAAAGAAACAGAAACAGAATTTAACCTGGTTACAACCAAGGAGGTTGTTAATCCAGGGCGATGAAAAAGCTCTACTAGCAGAATCTCCTTTACTGTAGGCGGAGAAGCCTTTTTACACTTAGAACGCTCACTTAGTTGCTAGGAATTGCTTACAGATTGATTGCTTGAGTTGTCATTTAATTCCTAGCTCCAAGGGCCTTTTTATAGCTCCTGAAAAGTCTATCCCGAGGGTCCAAGGCGCCTCCAACAAGGTTTAAGGTGCCTCCAGCTTGGTCAGCGGATAAAACTTTATCCGCGTGCAGAACGGTCACTTTGACTGGTTGAAGGCGCCTCCAATCAGGCTGAAGGCGCCTCCAGCCTGGCTGAAGGCGCCTTCAACCTGGTTGGAGGCGCCTCCAAGCTGGCAGCTCAGCTCCTTTGACTTCGTTTCCAGCTTGTTGCGACTTCCGATGCTCCAATCTTTTGGGTGATTATGGCCAACCGAAATAGGGCTCACCCGAACTCAATTCCCGGCCTTCTCCTCGAGCAGCCTTCCGTCCTGGCTTAACGTCCCTCGAACGCCGCGCACGCTCTTCACGCCCACAGGAGTACTCTTCCGCAGCTCTCTCGTCCTTCGGACGCACCGAGCCCGTCGGCTCCCTTCCCGTGCCGTCCTTCTCGCTAGCTGCGTCTTCCGCTTGACTTCCTGTGCTCCTAAGCTCCTGCACACTCAGACACAGGGATTAAACACAGCAGGACCTAACTAACTTGGTTGATCACATCAAAACTATCACGGGGTCCAACAGTTACTGTAGCAATTATTGTAGCAGCACTGTAGCAGTCGACTGGGAGCGAACAGAATGCTTCTGTTCACTCGACTAGTGTGGAGTAGTCGGCTGCTACTTTTAGCAATCGATTGGTATCGAGCCGTTGGGATGTAACAGTCGAATTTCCACAGAAGGCAGTCGACTGATGGTTTTAGCATCTGACTGGTAGGCGGGGTTTTCAACCCGCGGCCTATATAACCAAAGCTTAGGAGCTTGGTTATAGTTGACGAAATTAGTGGTGGTAAACCCTAATTAGTAGTCTACTTGTTCTCAAGTGTTTGTGAGTGTTGTGGTGAGGTTTCTCCACCCACAGGAGCTACTTGAGATAGCCGGAGTTTACCGGGGGCTAATCCATCGACGGATCGGGATTGCCCACCTCAAGGACACGCCGTGGAATAAAAGCTATAATCTCCGAACCACGTTAAACGAATGTGTTAGCGGTTTTCTTGTTTTTCTTTTCTTTAGTGTTTAGCTTTCATATTTATAGTTAGTTTGTATTTCCGCTGCGCATCCTAACGAGTGTAGGAAGCAATCGATTTGGAGGTGCCGTCTACCCAACCCCCCTTCAAGCCGGCCATCGATCCCCTACAAATGGTATCAGAGCAAGGACACTCTCCATCGGACTAACCGCCGAGGAAGCTAAGAAGATGACCGGCTTGATAGATCCGCCAAAGTTCAAAGGAGGAAGCTTATGGGACATCACCTTTTGGATGGTGAAGATGAAGAACTTTTTTGACATAGATTGGGACACGATGATGGTGGTGGAAGAGACATTCAAAGTCCCGAATGACAAGAAGCTCCGATCATGACATTGAACGGAGGAGCAAACCTCAAGATCGGAGGCAAAAAATAAGGTAATATCAATTTTAATTGATATGTTGCCTTCTAATGTGATGAGGTGTGTAGGTGAGTACGAGAATACTCATGATTTGTGGAGCAAGATAAAAAAGGTTCAATGGGAAGAGCTCATGCCTACACACGAAGAGAAAAAATTCGAAGAAAAGGATGAAGTGTCTCAAGTTGAGGAGCAAATGGAAGATGAGCCATGCTCAACATCCACTATGTGAAAATCGACAATAGACTTCAGATATTATCCGAAGTAATAGGTAGATAATTACCGAAGTAGACGCACGTGAAGTAAAAGGGTCAATTTTTTACTTCACCACACTTTTACCGAAGTCTATCACCGGTCCAAAACCGGTTCAAAATCGAACCATTTTTGAAGTAAAAAAACTCTATTACTTCATCGAGACCAGTAAAATGACTGAAGTAGTTGATGATATATTACTTCATAGGTTTCATTATTTGACGAAGTAAAATAGGTATACAACTTCACAATTTTTGAATTCTGGTGTAGTAAAAGTTTAATTTTACTTTTGCATAATTTGTCTTGGTTGAAGTATTTATTATTGTATTACTTCATCGTAGTATAGCAGTAATAGAGTATATTTTACTATAACAAAAAATTTAATGTAGCGAAGTAATTTATACGAACTACTTCATAAATTTGATTAGTAGTGAAGTAAATAATTTCTTTAACTACACCACTATTTAAATTTAGCGAAGTCTTGTTTGTCGTATTACTTCATCATTTATTTATAGTATCAAAGTAATTGATCATATTTTACTGCAATACAATTTTAATTGATAAAAATTTAGACCACCAAAATTAAACAAATATATCACAAATATGTATCAAATACAATCCAAAAGTGTATTCATAAAAGACATGTTTAACCATAACCCAAAAACTTTTGTATCCAAAAATCTCTAAATACATGTCTAAAATTTATATCATAGCCTACACTTAGGCACCCACATAGAAGTAAACGAATTCGCTCCATTCACTTCTGACTTCATCATACTGAGATTGATTGTAATACTATTTATTTTTTGATGCTGCAAACTAAAACATTAATAGAAGTTTGAAGATCAATAAAAAATGACTCAATATTTTATAAAGGAAATATTTCATAAAGAAGAAATTCACCGTTCTCTCCAATTGCGGATCTTCATACAAGACTATCTCTTTCATGTACCGCATCACACAATATCCACATTCAACACCACCATTTTGTTTAAGATTACCCTAAGGAAATTGAAAATGTCATGCAAGAAGTCACAATCCAAATAATAAAAATTATTAATTGTTGTCTAAATACATAGTCACAATACATACTGCCAATTGTTTAAAACCTGGTCCTTTTGAAATACCCCTTGATGCATTGTATATCTTGACTCCACTACATTGTAAACAATAGAAAATTAATTTTACAACCTATAATGAATTGAATGCATTCAAAATCAATATAATCTACTACTTACTTGGTCACAATAGTTTGCCAAGCATAGTCTCGATTCCTGTTACTCAAAGAGTCCAATAAATATATCATATTCTTATCTTCATTAATTATAGTCAAGATCCAATGGTACCTGTACAAATGAAAATATAACATTGAGTAGCATGTAGTAGAAATTGATAGATAATTAAAATCTTACCCAGTGTTATATGGGATGAAGCAGATGCTATCTCTGTTCGATGCTCTCAATTGAGCAGCAATATGTTGTGACAATTTACTATCTTCTTCACCCACACCGTATGTAGGTATGTGACCAAGATCCACAAATGATACATACTCAGCTCTTTTTTCTTTCTTCAAGTATTTGTAAGGGTAACTGCAAGGTAATTGCAAGGTAATGACAAAATGATGAAAAATATAAATATACCCCTTGTAAACCAAAACAAAAGCATGTGAACTAATATTGTGAACAAAGCAAATCATATGAACAAATATTGTATTTAACACATAACATACCCCATGTAAATCAAACTACTGATGAACTACCTTCTTCGTATTGAGCATCATTAATCATCTCATTTTCTAAAATTTATCTTCCCTCCACATCCTAGACAAATAAATACATATAATGTCATTTACTTACTACATCATCAAGATAAAATTTGCGTACCTATGTTTCATTTAGCATATTGTTAAGTTCAAGCATGGTATCATGTTGCCTACATACATCATCATTAAAGTAAATATTATGTCACTCAATGGTTTCTTCAAATTGTATACCATTAATAAGAATTAAATATACATACTCATCATGTATTGTAAAAGATTATCTCTGTCGTCTTCTCCCCCTTATCTTCCTTTGTTGGAACCAATATTCTTCGTCCCTCTTTTTGACATCTGCATCACATAAATAAAAAATTCAGCAAAAGACTTTAGCAAAAGAGAATACAAGAAAAAATTCAGCAAAAGAGAAATGCAGTAAACAGCAAACAAAATTCAGCAAACAAAAATTCTTGTAGGACTTTCCTGCAGTAAACAACAAAAAACAATTCCTATAGTAAACAATAAATAAAATTCAGTAAAAGAGAACTGTAGTAAATAATAAATAAAATTCAGCAAACACAATTTATGTAGAACTATCCGGGTGTAAACACCAAACAAAAAATTTCTACAATTAACATCAAATAAAATTCAGCAAAAGAGACTTGCAGTAAATCATGTTCTATGTAAACTACATGTTTTCATGTCAAAGACCAAGAAGCAAAATACATAGACAATGTAAAAAAGAAAAATCCAAAACTGACATGCTAGTAGGTAATTTTGATGAAGATCTACATTCTTAAAGTTATCATACAACAAAAACTAACCTCCAAAGCTCCATCAGGTTCTTGCTTAACTCTCCCAAATTTGTCCTGATTTAAGAAATACATTGCGATATAGTAGATTTCAAATGGAAATTTGAGACTTGAGATATCTATATAGCAAAACAAGAATGAATTGCCTAAATTGCTTGTTCTCTGAAAGCTTTCTAACTCCATCTAAAACTAAAAAAATATTATTTGCCATTCTAGATATTAGCATTTTTCATATCAACTAAACCAACCATAGAATTTTATAAAAATTCAAATCCATACAAAAACTGCAAAACAAAATTCTACATTGGTTTCCATCTATCACATTTTGATATGTAACACGGTAACACCAATAGAAGAAAACATGAAAAACTTCTCTATATGATGGCAGGCATAATGCAGTTTGTAAAACAACATTTCCCACATGTTGACACAAAGCTAGATAAATAGATAGTACTCATATTGGCATTGGTCAAATAAACTAAATTAAGAAGAATATGTAGAATATGATCTTGGGTTAGTCATCTAAATTATTTTGATAAATGTTCTATTTTTGACAATTAAATGAATTTCTAAAGTGAGAACTTGCAAGGCTGCTGAAATATTTACTTAACTGGAGAACATGCTTGGAAGTTTAAAATGAAAATAAATTCTAGATATAAGATAAGAATCCATTTATGATTGATAGGAAGTGTGGGCCTTCGGAGTAAGACTCCTGTTGTACAAACAGTAGACATGTTTTGCATAGAAGATTTTGCTTCTAAAGGAATCTGGTAACCAACTATTTCTACATTACTTTCACCCCTTTCAAAAGCAATGCTTGTTGTGACAGATATGACAGATAACCATGGCCAAGGAAGGGCAGCGGCTGCCAAAGGCAGGGTTGCTACTAGCAGCCACGACCACGGCAGAATTCCGTGGCAGCGGCCCAAATAGCAACCACCGTGGCCAAGGAAGGGTAGAAGCTGCAAAAGGCAGGGATGCTGTTGGCAGCCACGGCAAAGGCAAGGCAGCCACAGCCAAGGCAGGGATGTCGAGGCAACGACCCATGTAGTGACCGTCGCGCCATTTGGTTGGGCACACTACCAAGGAGGTGGTCGGTCACTCGCGCATCCAAGGTGACTGCTGCCTCAAGAGATTATCTGGTCGCACACGCATATGTGGCAGTGGACGCTGACAAGAGCAAGGATGTGCAGCATGGCAATCACAACAAGAGGAAGAAGAAGAAATTTGGGATTTTCTTCTGAGAGAGAGTAGCAGAAGTCGATGAGACACATGAAGTCGGGGAGATACACAGTAGAAGAAGTCGATGTGGGGATAAAACGCGAAGGAGAAAGATGAGATGGGATCAAGCTTTCTGTAGAATTAGGTTTTAGCAGGGGTTGGGAAAAAAAGTAAACCGGCCGGTTCAATCCCTAACTACCTCACAAATTTTAATCCATTCACTTATTACTTCGACACTTAGAAATATAAATTTTATTTTATAACGTATTACTTCATCGAATATATATTTTGAAGTAAAATATCAGATAAAATTAAAAGCGAGGTCCGTATTTTTAAACTTACGAAGTCTAAAATCAAATTTACTGCATTAAATTTATTATCGAAGTTTATTATCATATATTACTTCATAATTACTAATTGCCGAAGTAAACAGTGGCGAAGTCTATTTCACATTTTCACATAGTGATCTGAAGAGGAGAAGAATAAAGAAATGTCATCCACTAGTGTGGATGAGGATGCATCCTCAAAGGCTGAAGAAGAATCCAAGACAAGTGAAGAAGAAGAAGAAGTCTTGGAAGTCAACTTAGTGAGCACCTCCACCGAAGCAAAGTCAAAAGATCATATTATGTGCTTCGGGTGCAATGAAAGGGGACACTAGAAAAGTAGATGTCCTATGGGTAAGAAGAAGGTATCTTCTAAACTCAATTCAATTCATTCATGATAACTCTAGAAATGATAGACCTAAGGAGATCCAAGGCATTAATTCCAAGAAGGGGAGACATATGCCTAGAAAAGTGGGTAGGTCTAGGAATGTCCATGGTTGACATGTTAACTCTAGGTTTAGGGACCTAGAAAGGGGAAATCAAGCTTTGAAAGCAAAGCTTTATCAATTGGAGAAAACCCTAGATAGATTCAATGTTGGATCTAGAGGGTTAAGCATGGTGTTGGGTAGTCAAAAACCCAACAACGATAGATCGGGTTTGAGATACCGATCTAATGTCTCCAATGCTAAGGTAAAGTCTTATGCTAGGGTTGCATATGACTATAGCAAGAAGAAGTCAAGAAATGACAAGGGAAAGTCATTTAAAATTAAGGAGAAATTAACTAAAGACAAGGTGTCCAAGGTTAAGAAGGTTAGGTTTGTAGGCCAAGTGTCACCGGAGGTGCACCGATGTGGCCTAGCTATTGTAGATGAGTCACCTAGAGAGGTGACTAAGGTTAAGAGCTCTAGGGGGAGCTCTAAGAGTCAAATTGGAACCCATGGCCAATGGATCTCAGGTGGGTACTACTTAGGAGTCTAGAGGAGCAATGAAGTGTGTCAAATGGTTTGAAGACGGACTTCAGTCTCAAACCTAGGGAATTGGCACACATATGTTGTGTTTAATGTTTAGAAATATGACATTGAGGTTATATAGCATGATATTTGGTTTTGGATGTATAGATGTCATATAAACCAATGCTAGGGATGCATTGTGGGTTAGTATGGGCAAATACATCAAGAGGAAGCCAAAACTAGGACTTTAGGTCAAGGTTCAATTGAATTTTTTAGCTAGTTTTATGTTTTATGTCAATCTTGAGATTTATGATAAATATATTTATATATATATTTTTTCCAAGCAGACATTGATAAAATAGACCTCTCCATAAAATTTGGGATTTTTTGGAGGTCTGTGGAATTTTTGGTGCATTTCTGAAGTTGGTCAGAAAAGATTGATTTTTTTCAGAAATAGCGTACCAGTCGACTGCTGCAGTTAGCAGTCTACTGGTAATAATATTTTTGAGCACAGAATGTCTCTATAAGCTCATTTCGATAAGGGTAGTCGACCGGTACTTCTTGCAGTCGAATGATACCAGTCTGAAAGTGTTTTCAGCACTGGATTTTGACCGGGTCAGCTCATATATGTGTATGAGATCCATGGGGAATAAATACACGAGTTTAGAGTCAATTTGATGATAAGTTTTCAACAATTGGGATATTGTTTGAAAGCTTTTTAGATGTTAGGTAAAGGGAGACAAGTAAATGTTTAGTTGGGAAAACTTTAGTGTCTTTGCGTAGGGGGAGCCTTGTGATAAGTTCTTAAATCCTAGCTCATTGGGGAGCATAGGTATAGGGGGAGCCTTGTGATAGGTTCTTAAATCCTAGCTCATTGGGGAGCATAGGTGTAGGGGGAGCTTTGGGATAGCTTCCAATGCATGTTGCATTTTATTTTGGCGATGTAAGTCCAAGTGTATAACCTTGGCATCGTAAGTCCATTATTTTTAGCATGTTTATTTGCTATTTATTTTCCCTAACTTGAACGTATTACCAAACATAAAAAATGGGGAGATTGTTAGAGCAATTCCAATGGTCTGTGAGACCATGTATTTTGGTGTTTCGGCAAAGAGTTTAAGTTAGGTTTACCCTTGTATTTGATATGTGTATATGAGTGTGCAGGTTTGAAGGATACACATATGACTCAGCTTGATGACTTCGGATCCGGTGAAGGATAGAGCAGGGACTATGGACAAGGCAGCAAGGACAAGGACTGAGAGAAGTGACTTCGAGGCATACGCGAAGGATGACATTGGGGAGGAGCCGCGGGCTTTGATGCATCCGAGGGACGAGAGACAAAGGAAGTAGGCTTGAAGGTTAGAGGTCAAGGCTGCAATGAAGGGTCAAATGAGTTGTGAGGGTACGAGTGCATGAGAGATTGTACTCAGGGAAAAATCCTAGGTTTAGGGTTTTACTGTAGCAGTTACTGTAGTAATCGACTGCTAAAAATAGAAATCGACTGGGGCAGTCAACTGGGAGCGAACAGAATGCTTCTGTTCGCTCTACCAGTGTGGAGCAATCGACTGCTACTTTTAGCAGTCGACTGGTATCGAGCCGTTGGGATGTAACAGTCGAATTTCCACAAAGGGTAGTCGACCGATAGTTTTAGCAGTCAACTGGTAGGCGGGGTTTTCAACCCGCGACCTATATAACCAAAGCTTGGGAGCTTGGTTATAGTTGACGAAATTAGTGGTGGTAAACCCTAATTAGTAGTCTACTTGTTCTCAAGTATTTGTGAGTGTTGTGGTGAGGTTTCTCCACTCACAAGGAGCTACTTGAAATAGCCGGAGTTTGCCGAGGGCTAATCCATTGAGAGATCGGGATCGTCCACCTCAAAGACACGCCGTGGAATAGGAGCCCTAATTTCCGAACCACGTTAAACGAACTTGTTAGCGATTTGCTTGTTTTTCTTTCCTTTAGTGTTTAGCTTTCATATTTATAGTTAGTTTGTATTTCCACTGCGCATACTAACGAGTGTAGGAAGCAATCGATTTGGGGGTGCCGTCTATCCAACCCCCCTTCAAGTCAGCGACCGATCCCCCTACATAAAGTAGGCAACTGACCCCTAAGGTCTTAGATTACTTAAATATAATTTTCTGTCCGTCCAATGTTTATATGGAGCAGATAGAACAAACTTAGAAGATACTCAGTTAAGTATATAAGTTATAGCTAATAGCGTATCTCCTCAATACAAAATTGGTAGCAATCATAGACCCAACTATATCTAGAAGAGTTCGATTTCTTTTTTCACCAACTGCATTTTGCTGTGGAGTTTTAGGGATAGTTAACTATCTAATATCACTTTCTCAATACATATTGTCTTGAACTAATCAGACAAATATTCACCTTCACGGTCAGTGTGTAAGGGTTTAACCTTACATTCTAATTGATTCTCAACTTCATTCAAATAATGATTGAAGCAATGTAATGCTTCAGATTTATGAGAAATCAAATACACATGACCAAAACGTGCGAAGTCATCAATAAGTAATGAAATAAGAACTTCCATGTCTAGCCTTCATATTAATTGGACCATAAATATTCGAATTAATTAATTACAATGGTGATTCAACCCTAATAGCCTTACCAAATAGTTTCATAGTTATTTTTTCAGCAAGATAATGCTTACGTATAGATAAGTTAACTTTAGCATGAGTGTCTAGCTAACCCCCTCTTTAGCTAATCTATTCATTCATTCTTGTCCTATATGTTCTAATTTAGCATACCAAACTTTATCATTTACATCAACATCACTAGTAAGAGTAATGTTTGAAAAACAACTATTATTGTAATGATTAATTTCTGATTTTACATCAAGAACCATGAAACCATTTGATACATAACCATATCCTATTAACATAGAATTAATACTTAGCTCCACACAATGACTATAAAGGTTTATATAATAACCTAAATCAAGAAGACTAGTAATGAAAATTTGATTTCGTGGAATCTCAAGAGTATACAATACATCATGTAAAAACAAGGTATATTCATCATGTAGGTTGAGTTTGTAAGTACTAACACCTTTGACTTCAATCCTTGCATTGTTTCTCATATATATTCATTTGTTGTCAACATTACTCGATAGTACTCCACGTATATAGTTTGATCATGAGCTACATGGTTCATTGCTCCTAAATCTATAATCCACAAAGGATAAAAATTAGGAAACAACACTGAAAATTCTCATGGAAAGAAGATAAACATGAATCTACCCTTTTCAACTCAGTACATTCCCAAGCAAAATGACCTACCACAGTTATAGCAAGTCATCTTACGTTTTAGGTTTCTTTCCATACTTCTTTCCTTTCTTCTTGATTAGGCCTTGCCCAACAACAACACTAACTTTTTTCCCTTCCCTTTCCTTTTGAGAATCATCTTGTCTTATTCTTGGATCCAAATACTTCAACAAAACCTTCAACTATAAAAGCTTGTTAAGAAATTCTTGTGGTTCTATTCTCTCCACCTCCATTTCAACATGATATGAGACATCAGTGAAAGTCTTGATACTTTCATTATGAGTCAAATTCTATTTCATCATTTCCCAAGAATCAGGAAGGGAGCGGATAGTTGCCTAAACTTGTTGTTCATCAATCAACTCATGATCGACAACCTTTAAATATTGAATCATATTTGCTATTTCCCTCAGATGTTGGGCCATGATCACATTCAAACACTTTTTATAGTTGTTAAACTTGATTGTCAACTTACGAAGCTTGCTTAAACTACCTCCACTATACTTTTCTCTCAGGGGAACCCAGATGACATGAGCTAATAGTAATGACTCATATTCAAATACTAGGTTGTCTACCATTGAACTAATTAATATTCCCTTAGCAGTGGAGCCCTTTTTTTCCACGCCTTATAGGCATCAAGATCACTTCTATGCTGTGTTATAGAACCATCAGTAGGTTCTTCCATAAATTAATTTACGACCTCTAGAACTTTTTGTTCCTCAAGAGCATATTATATCTTGAGGTACCATATTTTATAGTTATCCCCATATAATTTCTCTCCCTTATTGAGTTCAGCTATGATGTTTTAGTAGCCATGATCTAACATAAATAAATATATTATTTAGTAATTCAATGTATTTCATATGTATATAATTTATGATTGACTCAATGTTAATTTGAGTTCGTTTACAAAATCAAGTGACAATTGTGTTTCCACTCATCATTCATATGATCCAATCTAACCAACATTGATAAATTATATTACACATATCTCATCAAATGAACTAATCATTAATTAAAAAATCATAAAATGAACTCATCATTAAATAAACTAATCATTTTTTTAAAGATGATTAACACATAATATTCCTTGTCTAGTTTGTTAACACATAACATTTCAAAAACTAAATGGATTAATACTGTTCGTACATAACAATAGTAATAACAACAAAACTTTAATAAAATAGATAAGCTAACACCACTCCTACTAGAAAAAATACTAGTGCAGTGGGCAATATTATCTCGTTCATCTCAGATTCGATTAGGGCAATCTCAAGTAGATCAATTTCAAGATTCTCCATTTGATCTACATTCGGATCCTCTTCTGGATCATTCTCAGAATCTTTAGGATCCTCTTCTGGATTATTCTCAGAATCTTTAGGATCCTCTTCTGGATCTTCCTCAAACTCTTCAGGATCCTTATTGTGAAGTAGCTCTACACACAACTCTGAAAATGAGATGCAGCCTTCATAACGCCCCCATACATAGTGTGCTATTACCTTGTGATGCCCCGGTAATGATCGAATCAAAACCCAGATCCTATAGTTATCCAGGATTGGAAACTCTTACTATTTGAGTTTCCAGAACAATAAATGGAGCTATCCAATATGTCCTTGGAGTTCGTAAACTGGGTCATACTCTATATCCTCAATAGCCTCCCTTAGCTCATTCCGTCACACATTGCGATGAGTCATCATGTATATCATCCTCGATATCTGGAATTAAAAATAATAATGTTAGTATAAAATTGACAAACCAGTAACAAAATTAGTTCATACAAAACTGACAAATAATAACAAAATCAGTTCAATTTAATTTACACATATACATGGAACATGTTGTTGCTACTCGGAAAACCTAATGGTTCCACTGTACAAAAATTTTGTACAAAGGTCTGGACCTTTTCCTAGCTACCATGTGTTCTTTTAAATTAAAACTTGGATCGCCTGCGGAACTTAACACGTTTGATCCAAGGTTTAATCTATTTGTTCTTTTAGGTTTAGACTTGGATCTCCTACGGAACTTAACACGTTCGATCCAAATCACCTAGGTTATTAATTCCATTAAATATTAATTTCCAAAATTGGCTTCTAGGACTGCATGGCGAGGCACATGGCCTTCTTGGATATAGGAACAACCACCACCGCCTAGACAAAGCCTTTTAAGGAAAGCTAATATTTAATTTCCTTAAATAACTTTAGGTCAACCGAAAAGAACAATCAAATCACAAGGAAAAGAAAAATAAAAGAACACAACATCGAAAACAAATTCGAAATACTAGAATCGCATGCCTCTTGTATTTGGTATTTTTACAAAGAAGTAAAACTAGTATGATGTGGAAATTAAATACTAGTATACCTTTTCTTTTGCAAGTAAAAACCTCTAGGTCTTCTACCGTATTCCTCTTCTAACCTCGGACGTTGTGTGGGCAACGATCTTCCGAGATGAGAAACCACCAAAGCACCTTCTTCTCCTTTCTTCAAGTTTCGGCCAAGCACAATGCTTCCAAAAGATGAAGATCTTTTTCCACCAACCAAGCTCCAAGGGATGCAAGCTTTCTCTCCTTCTCCAAGCTAGAATCCGGCCACCACTTGATTTTCAAAGAGGATGTGAGGTTCGGGCACAAGGATGGAGAGAAGAGAAAAGGAAGAGGCCGATCACACCAAGGAAGAAAAGAGGGAGAAAATAATAGAGGTTGTTCACCTTGAAGGCTCCCAAAACCCCCTCTTTTATAATCCTTAGCTTTAGCAAATAAGAAAAATTTAATTACAATAAAATTTCCTTAACTTTCCTTGACATGAATTAATTAAGAAAAATTAAACAAAATTTCCTAATTCCTCATGTCATGCCGGCCACCTCATGGAGAGCAAATAAGACAATTTTCAATCAACAATTAAAAATTCCTTATTTGTCTTCGGAAATTTTAAAAAATAAAATTTCCCTTTAAAATCCCTTCATGGTTGATAAAAAGAAATTTCTATAATTTTAATTTTTCAACATGTGAATAATTTACAAAGAAGAAAAATAAAATATCTTTCCAATCTACAAATAAGGAAAGAGATTTAATCTCTTTCTTTAATGTTTTGTAGAACCTTATAAAAGAGATATTTTAATTTTTAATCTCTCCAATAAATTATATCTTTCACATAAGAAAATTTTAAAAATTAAAATTCTTTTTTTAATTAAATAGGGCCGACCACCTAAGCTTGGGTTCAAGCTAGGGCCGACCACCCATGAACCAATGGTTTGGCGGGCCCTAGCTTGATCCACAAGCTAGCTTGACCGGCCCCTACACCATGGGTATGAAGGTGGGTATAGGTGGGTATAGTACTCTATAAATAAGAGGCTACGATAGGGACCGAGAGGAGGAATTGTTTTGGTCTCCCGATAAAATTAAGCATCTCGTGTTCACCCCGAACACACAACCTAATTTTATCAATAATAATTCATTCCACTAGAGAACTATTATTAAACTACCGCACCAATCCCAAATTACATTTTTGGGCTCCTTCTTATTATGAGTGTGTTAGTCTCCCTGTGTTTAAGATGTCGAATGTTCACTAATTAAGTGAGTTACTGACAACTTATTTAATTAATATCTTAGTCCAAGAATAATACCACTCAACCTTATCGTCATGTCGGACTAAGTCCACCTGCAGGGTTTAACATGACAATCCTTATGAGCTCTTCTTGGGGACATTATCAACCTAGATCACTAGGACACAGTTTCCTTCTATAATCAACAACACACACTATAAGTGATATCATTTTCCAACTTATCGGGCTTATTGATTTATCGAACTAAATCTCACCCATTGATAAATTAAAGAAATAAATATCAAATATATGTGCTTGTTATTATATTAGGATTAAGAGCATACACTTCCATAATAACTGAGGTCTTTGTTCCTTTATAAAGTCAGTATAAAAGAAACGACCTCTAATGGTCCTACTCAATACACTCTAAGTGTACTAGTGTAATTATATAGTTAAGATAAACTAATTCCTAATTACACTACGACCTTCCAATGGTTTGTTCCTTTCCATTTTGGTCGTGAGCTACTGTTTATAATTTATAAGGTACTGATAATATCATCTTCTGTATGTGACACCACATACTATGTTATCTACAATATAAATTAATTGAACAACTACAAACAAATGTAGATAATTTGACCAAATGTGATTCTTTATTCAAAATAAATGTTTACAAAAGCTTAGGCTTTCAGTATACACTCCAACATAACAAACATACAAAATCCATAAACAAATAAGAAAAATAAATTTTCTTTATTTGAGGAGCTCCAGTTGACTGACATACTGGATTGAGCGATTGAGAATCCTGATCCTAAGTATTAGCTTAGTTCATTGTCTTCATTAGAACTGATTTAATTAGGATGTACTATTGTTATTGTGTGACCTAAGCCTTTTAAATTCAGACTTAGACCTATTAATCAAACCTAGGTCTGTTTGAACCCTTTGCCAATATCAAAATCCATGTTAGATCATCTGGTACTTCCTGTACCAACACTCTCAATGCCCCAATACTATATTCCCAGCTCAAAACGGATTCACTCGGGGCTTTGCTTCCCATTTTCTCTCCCGATTGGTCTTGCCGATCGGACATGCCATGAAAGGGTCAATAATGAACTGTTAGATCGCCCATGAAACTCTGCTCCCTTTCAGAATATCACTATGGCCCAATTAGGCCATATACAGAAATGGACCCTCTGAGAAGCCCATCTTTTAGCTAACAATCTAAGAGGCCTTTCGACCCAAAAGCCTAGTTGCTGCCATTCATACAACATGTGAGTTTGTCAGAGGATTGTATCTATGTATAGATATTTACACGATACACCTCCATACTGATGTGATTGATGGGCGCGATATAAGAATAATGATGTGACAAATTGATTGATTGCAAGATGCTGCCTCATTAATGTGGAGATTGTGAAGAGCATTATAAAAGATGGTTCTTCTTCGTTAGCACAGGTACGCGTACACGCACATACGCATATCCTTCTACTTGTTACTACTTGCTGCCATCTTTGCGTCACCATCATTTCTGACTTGATCGTCGGAGTAGCTGTGTTAGGGATCCCCTGAATCACTTACTGATGATTTCCTTCTCTTCTTAAGAGTTTATGGAGTTGGTCAATGATCTTGTCCGAAAGCTGAGTCGGATGAAGGCTGGTCGCGATGACCTGGTTGTTGACGGAAAGTCGTGGATGATTCGGCTCCCACGGGCGGCTGACGATGCTGCAGGATCCTGCACACACTCAGACGATCTCCCCCCTCACGTTAGAGACCAAAACCCAGGGAAAATGTCCCCGGATCAGGCCCTCCGACGCTCAAGTCAGGTCCTTTTTCCCCAGAAAGAACAGAGAGCCGGAAAAAAGTGACTGAAAATGAAAAGTTGTGGAAAAAGTGACGAGAGAGCGTACCCGCGTACGAGGAATCCCCTCCTTTTTATGCACCCGCCTTGCTTCCAGAACCTGCAACCCTGTCAGAAAACGTTAGACGCTGGGCTTTGTCGTATATCCCGGACACCTGTCGTGCTGCTATTGGTCGTGAAGGCATCTTCTTGTTTAGGAACCTCCGCCTTTACACATGGGTTTTGTCTTGTAGCGAAGGACATCTGTCAGGCTACTATTGGTTATGAGGGCATCTTTTCGTTTAGGAACCTCCGCCTTCGCATATCTCACTGGTATGTAATGATTACCCTTGACGGACAATTGTGATCCCCCGACTCCTGCACAGCTTAGCTCATCCTATTTATCGCGGTCCGCATCTACCTCACACCCCTCGACCAGATCCCGCCTCTAAGCGTTACTTGTCAGTCGGGCTAACCCTGAACAACCCTGTCGATCACGGTCTGTACTCTGTACCCTGTATTTCCTGGCGCTCGACCATAAGCCTGTAGATCGGGCTGTCTTTACACAGCTCTGCCGCTTTCGACCTGTGATTTGTGACTTGCACTTCCGGGCCTTCGAATCGCAGGCCTGTAGATCGAGCTGCCTCTACCCAGCTCTGCCGATCCCGACCTGTGAGTATTTGCTGGCCCTCGACCGTAAGCCTGTAGATCGGGCTGTCTTTACACAGCTCTGCCGCTTCCGACCTGTGATTTGTGACTTGCACTTCCGGGTCTTCGAATCGCAGGCCTGTAGATTGAGCTGCCTCTACCCAGCTCTGCCGATCCCGACCTGTGCCCGGTGTTCCGCCTGTCATCTCCTTTTGTCTTTCAACTACTTTGCCCCCTTGATCGACAAGTCTGCCTGACCTCTGACTACCCCATATGCTTGCCTCTGACTGCCTAGTCAGCTTGACTATTGACTGCCGACTATTGACTGCCAAGTCATCTTGACTATTGACCGCCACGTCCTCTTGACTTTTGACCGCTGTATGACCTTGACCCTTCTCACCCTTTCCTCTTGGGCCCCTCCATTGCCAACCGTATTAATCAATTTGCACGCTACATCACCGACGGTCCACTCGGCCTCATCGCTTCTAGACAGGATCAATTTAATTTAGTGTTAGCTTGAGATGGAGAGTTCCTTTAAGCAAATTATGACATTTTGTCTGTGAATCGGCTAGCTAATCATTATTGTTGATGAATTGTACAATATTTTTGTTAGATTCCATTTTTTTAATTTGAGCAGAAGTTGTGCATAAAAGCTTGATTATCATAGTAGAACTTCATCCAATTTTTTAGAGCATGTTCTAATTAATCATCAGTATTCACTCTACTAAGAAATCAAATTACTTTTCAAGAGAATGCAAAAACTCAATTCCGAAGAGTCTGCACACTTAGCATTATTATACATAATTTAAAGATGACCAGTCTCATGTATAAAGATAATAAAATTACTTTTGTATAATTTTAGTACGTAAGACTTTTAATTTGTGTAAAGATAATTTGTCTAATTATTTTTCAAGGAAAAGTATCTCCTTCCTCTAAGAATAGAAAATTAGATACTATACTCAATAGCAAATAAATAAATAAATAAAATGGAAGTCTCAACTAAAAAGAAGTACTATGATATTGCATTATATTGTTAGTTCAAGTTCGGGTATGATTTTAATTTTTTAGTCAAATATTATTAATTTTTTATATTTATCATATTATTAAAATTTTAAACAAATATAAAATATATTTACAGTTTGACAATAAGCAAAGATTATTATTAATGCATATGGAATGATATTTTATCGGTTTCTCATTTGATATGATATTCAATTTTTTAAATTATTTTAATTAATTTTATATTTTATTATTTATTTTATTATACAAATAAATTCATTGTATTTATAAGTGACAAGTACTTAGATTTTACTTATAATATAATGGTTGAAGATGATTCATAATAAATTAGTTGAATTTTTATTTTATAAGACTTTGTTAGTTCTAAAATTTAATGTTTTAAGTGTATTTTATTAGTATTTAGCTAGTTTTGTAATCAATACTTTTATAATAGTATTGTATTTGTAAATTTGACTCAAATGATTATTAGATGAATAAAAATTGACATGTGGTAGATGAATTGTGATGATGTGATAAATTATGATTAATTTGATGATATAGTGGATGAATTAAATATTTTGGATGTATTTTTTCTATTTTATGTGGTGGGTAAATTATGATGATGTGTAAATTTTGTACATTTTGAATAAATATTAGTGATAATTTTTAATATCTTTATAAATTATTATAACTAATATTTAATAGTATCATTATATATTGTTAAGGTGACATTTTAAAATTACCTTATAAATTATCTTTTTTGACATTTTTGATTGTCATATATCCCTATAATTAAGACACTTTTTAAATTATTATAGATATTTTATAATGACATTACACATATGTGAGAAATACCAGAGTCCAGTGGACTTAAAACGACGCTACATTTCAATGCATTTTTCGGTAATGTCATCGTACCTTTAGTGTCACTAATAGTACACTATAATGACAATTATGTATGTCCTTGAAGAACATTATTCTAGTAGTGACATTGATGAGTATTTAGTCAATGTATAAGCTCACTTAGACTTTCACTTTATCAATTCCCTATTAGACTTCCAAAGTCAATCGTGATCCACTTAGCATTTTCTATTGTAAAATGTTTAGTCAATCATGACCCCCTTAAACATTTTCAATACCAAGTATTCTGTCAATTTTAATCTACTTAGTCCACTATCAAAATCCAAATCAACCAAGCTTGGTCAACCTTAACATCAAGTTTATTGCACCAATAATCTTTCTTTTTATTTGACATTTCGCTAACCATCAAACATATTGATCAAATATCAAAATTCAACTTGAACTTGGTCCAACTTGATTCGAAGTCAATTTCACTAATAATGTACAAATGCATTTTTAGGGTAATATCTTCATAGCGGTTAGTAATGTCTGACCTAGTAAATAGTTTGTATAAGAACACTTTTAATCAAACAGTGAATTCTTTGATCACGTTCACATTAAGAAATTTCTTTTATACATAAATAAAACTTAAATATGCAAACACCTGAATATTCTAAAAAAATTGAGTCATGGTCCTGATAGGATATCATGATTTAAATGTGACCTATTATTGAATTTTTTTTTAATAGATAGCAGATCTTTGATTAATCATTTTGTAAGTAGTGGAATCCCAGGTAAGGAACTAACATTAATTATATGATTTTTATATCTTAACTTATTAAGAAATATAAAAAATAATTTTCAATTCTCTATTTCACAGAAGTGACGAACGGTTATTTTAATGTGAATAAACACGAGAACACACACAATAACATATTGCACAAAGAGGATTTTATTCAAGGAAATATAATTAATTATTACACTTATTTTATTAAAAGAGGATTTAACAGTCCCCAGTAACAAATACTTTCCACGCATGAAAAATGAAAAGAAAAGAAAATGTACAATATAAAATTTTATTTAACTTTGCCATTATGATTTTGAAGAAAAAATAATTAATCCACAGATTTTTTGTAAATAATAATTAATGAATATGTGATCAATTGACCCTGTTGCAAACCAAGCGGACCTCTCCCGGTGTCCCGGGAGGCGGGCGAATTGCTCCCATCTTGACCATCGCCGCCGTGAAGTCCCTGGCGAACGCCGCCCCGTTGACGCTGTACCTTCTCACCAGCGCGTCTTGCGACCTGCCGTTGAACAGCGCCTGGTCCGACTGCAGAAGCCCCCTCCGCGCCACTAGTTCCCGGTAGTAACCGTTGTCGAACTGGTAGGGCGTCTCGCCGTCGAGCGGCGCCAGAGCGCTGCTTCCGCTGGGCGGACAGGTTCTTCTGCGGAGGGCGGCGAAGGTGGCGTTGATGTTGCGGTCGTTGTAGATGCGGTCGTCAAATTGGGAGCATTGCGCTTGGCCGATGGTGTGCGCCCCGGAGAGGGCCGTCATTTCGCGCGGGGTGAGGCCTTTGTCGCGAAACATAGAGATGAGGACCGAAAGGTCGGAGAACGGCGCGGGGAGTTCGCGGTTGGCAGCTTCCTGATAGGCCGCCAGAGAATCCCGGCGACCCAATCTTACGGTCCACGTCGGCCCGCCAAGCTGCATAGAAACCACAGCCGTCCGATTAATTACATATACACGTACGTACGTACGTACGTACCTTCCGATACAAATCAGGGAATTTTAAATTACTCACCAAGGCAACGCCGTCGCGTGTGGCGAGCGCGAGGACGTCGGCGCAGGAGACGGTGGCCGGGCACTTGGCCTCCACTCTGGCTTTGATGGCGTCGATGATCTCATAGCCTTGGGCGGAATTCCTGTTGGGGTTCGCAAACTTCTCGCTGGCGAACGCCGGCGTGCCATCCAAAAGGATCGACGCATCGCACCCCTGTTAATCATTGCTCGATCGATCAATATAATTAACGAATCTATTAACTATCTAGATATATCATGGGGCCGGAATGATCTTACGTACATTTACGAAGCAGTCGTGGAAGAAGAGGCGGAGAATGAAGGCAGCGTTCCTGGGGTTCTGGCGCACGACGTCGGCCATGGCGGAGCGCACCACCTGCTGCAAATTGGGGCACGTCGCCGAGTAGAATGTAGAAGACAATTGAGCCGAAACAAGCGCGGAGAAGAGCCAAAGGGCAAGTGCTAATCTGGGAATCATAGACGCCATATGATCTATTGCAAGCTGCTTCCAAATTAAATACTTAATGCTATAGCTAATAGCTAATCGATTAGCCTTGGAGAACGATTTAGGTAGCTAGACAACTATGAGCTAATTAATTGTGCGTCTTGGAGAGAAGGCAAGTGAGATATATATATGTGTAAGAGATCATTTATCTTTGAATGGATGTAAAATAGTGGGTGGGAGTTTCATTGTTTCAAACTGGGAGAAAACATGGAAGTCCACAAGGACATGCATGAAGGCTGCCTATTTCATGAGTTGGACCTTTTCCCATCAACTGGTCGTCGGTTAAAACGTGTTCTTCCCTAATGTCGTACTTTGTGTACGTAAGAATATATTGGGCGCTGAATTTTGTTGATTAATCGTGGATCCAAAATAATTTGAGTATTGCGAATGCATTCTTATATAAGATCTTTCTTTTTTGTTTTTAGTAATTATAGTAAAAAGATGATTATATTTATTTCAGATATTTTCATAGTCTGACTTATGACAGACAAATAGAAAATGTGTCAAACTTACAACAAGAGAGTCATCTCCTTTAGGGCTATAAACGAGCCGAGCCAAGCTTTGGGATGTTCAAGCTTGTTTGATAAGGTAACCGAGCCGAGCCGAGCCGAGCCGAGCCGAGCCAAGCTTAAAATGAATCAAGCTTTTGAAATGAGTGTTCAAGCTTGGCTTGGTTTATTTTTTATGAGCTTGAGCTTGTTTGAAGCTTAACTTGAGCTTGGTTCGTTTAGATGTTATCAAGCTCTCAATTCGAGCTTGGTTCGTTTAGATGTTATCGAGCTTTCAATTCAAGCTTGTTTGATTGTTTGAAACTTTTAGTTATTTAATTGGTTATTGAGCTTGGAAATTTAAATTTATTTTATTTTATTATTTATTTAGCATATTGAAAAGAGTTTTATTAATGAATATGGTTCGTGAACATTGTTCACGAATGTTGTTCACGAACATTGTTCACGAACGTTGTTCACGAACGTTAACGAGCTGAACACATATGTGTTCAAGCTTGTTTGTTTAGCTTAACGAGCTGTTCAAGCTTGTTTGTTTAATCAATCTTGTGTATATTGAACGAACATAAACAAGCTCTTACCAAGCCGAACACCAAGCTTGTTCACGAACGCTTGGTTCATTTACAGCCCTAATCTCCTTTAAGTTTCAAGTGGGCTACTTGTTCGGGAGAAAAGTCAAATCTATCGGTGATGTGTCAAAGTTGGAACTTCAATGAGAATGACCTTATCAAGTCATTTGCAAGCTACATTTGGGAGCCTACTATTTACAGGATCCTTAAGGCAAGGAGCTTGACCGACCATGGAGTGTCATTCAGTTGCAGCTCTATCTTGCTTAGAGACCTTGACTCAAGATAGCAACTTTTTTTGGAATTATATTCTTCTGGTCTCATACCGGCTCCATTAGTAATTATCCTTTTCAGAAACCAATCTCTCCCAATTAGACATAGTCGAGTTCGAACACTTATATTCATTTAGTTTCCGACCAATTCCATTAGTAATTGTCCTTTTCAGGATCCAATCCTTCTCGACTGGGGCATAGCTGGTATTGATAACTTATATTCTTTGGTCTTGAATCAGTTCCATTAGTAATTATCTTTTTCAGGATCCTATCTCTTCCGATTGAGACATATTCATGATCAAACACTTATATTCTTCTAGTCTCAGAAAAACTCCATCAATAATTACCTTTTTTAGGGTATAATCTATCCTGACTAAGACATAGTCGTGGATCGAGCTTCTAAATTTAGAAATATTTTGAATCTCCCTCGCCGACTCCTAATTAGGTTCTCCATTGCCGACTCCTCAGTCGGGTTCTTCATCGTCGATCCTTTAATTGAGTTCTTCATTGTCAACCAGTTGAGTTTTTCATTACCGACTCCTCAGTTGAGTTCTTCATTATCGACTCCTCAGGCAAATCTCCATCACTGGCTTACCATTTTGTAGCTCCATCATTGACTCCTCAATCAAATGCTTCATTACCGACTTCTCATTCAGATGCTTCCTTATCGACTCTTTAATCAGAAGCTTCATCGCCGGCTTCCTAGTCGAACACTTCATCACTAACACCTCAATTGGAATATTTCACCCTTTAGCTGGAGTGTTCCACACTTTGCATACAAACATGGGAAGAAGATATTCCAATGATTCAAAAGGGTGCACTCAATGCATTATAAGGTGAGCCCAAAAAAAAACAAAAGATCTCTAAGCACTAGTCGGCTTTCTCTGAAGCCGGTAATTACTCCTCCACCTTGTGTATGTCGAGGAAGTCCAACGAGGTGCTAGGCAGAATGAGTCATGCCCTGTAAACTTGTTGGAGCATGCCCTCGAAGCCATATTGGAGCATCTTGGTTGTTTGAGCTCCGAGCAAATTGAAGAACTCCTCCGACTTTAAAAATTCTTACTCGCGACTCACCCAACACTCTTCCTTACTAGTTTTTAGGCAAGCTGCCCTTGGTTCTCTATGGACTCAATAACTTGATATTGCAATGTCTCTATTTACTCAGCCGCTCTGGACAATTGGGTCTGCAATTCAATAGTTATCACAAAATTTTGAGCTCTTGCATAGCCACTCAAGCCACCAATCGCTCATGCTCTGCCTCCAAGGGAACCAATTAGGCCTGGATTATCTCTTGTTCTTTGGTAACAGCTGCCTCTAACTCCTGTTCCAGCGAAGTGATGCTCTCTCGGGTCAACTCGAGCTCCTCCCTCAAGCGAGCGACTAACTCCGCCTAGAGCCGGGATTCCTCTCGGCATTGAGAAGCCTCAGCTTGGGCTGCCTCTATTTGTTTGTTAGGTTGGGCTAATCTAACCTTTAGCTCATTTACTCATGCCTACATCTTTTGAAGACATCTTTACAAGTGGGGTAGTTAGCTATGAATCTCCAAATGCTCCTTCCAAAGCTACAATAATTGAGAGTTTAATAATCCCCAAGTCATAATAGTTTAGTAAGGCCTGAGTAAATACCTTCAGCATCGACCGATTTGCATGGTTGTTAATCTCCAACATGTCCACATTCCTAAAGGTCTCAAGGGTTGTCATCGCTTTGATCTAGGCAAGCAAGTTGGCCTTATTCGACCACCCAGTCGAGATGGTTTAGCTTAGCTCCGTGGTTGTGGGCACAGAGCTAGAACTCAAGGGGATGTCACCAGCGAGCCCAGCCAACTCGAGGGTGGTTCACTCGGGAACCGTCGGTCTAGCAGTGATTGCCCTCCACTTGGCAATTATCCTCTTAGTTAAGGAGCCTCCAATCGGGATTTCCTCTAGAGCCTCCCCTTAGACCTCTATAGGTAAACTCGATGTTATTGTGGTGATCGGACTTGGGGATACAGGAATTGGAGATGTTGATTGAGCCCTGAGAGTCATTGACTGAATTTCTAGCACTTCACTAGGTCAGCTCAAAGGCTATGGATGCTTCCATTTTTTCGGTCAGGGTTGGGTTTCAACAGTCGGATGGGTTGTTACAGTCGAATATTTGAATATGTATCGACAAATACTTTAGTGGACCCCATTGCTTTGCCAACTCTGCTCAAAGGCTCCGCCTCATCACTGGGCACCATGGAGGGTTGGGCCAATGGGGGGAGTGGGGGGAGGGAGTTCATCCAACCCCTTAGCGTTGATGAAGGCGTCTTTCAAGACTTCTAGCATCATTAATGCCATAAAGGCCGCTTAGTCAAACTTCACATGCTTATTGATGGAGGCGTTCAACAGGGTTGGGCTAGGGTGAGGGGAGGGGAGGTAGTTCATCCAACCCCTAAATGTCGTTGAAGGCATCTTTCAAGACTTCTAGCATCGTTAATGTCGTAAAGGAAGCTCAATCAAACTTCACATGCTTATTGATGGAGGTGTTCAACATTGTATCGGTTGCATCTCAAAAAAACTTCAGTCAGATATCACAAGAGAGAAAATCACAAAAATCTTACCGAGTAATTGAGATAGCTCGGCGACAGTCAAACTTAGTCGGCTTAGGTAATGCAAACCTTCATTTTTGATTAACTTGTTTATGTCAAAATGCAAGTCGATCAGAATGTTGACCGCTTCAAGGTAAGCTGACTCGTAATTATATCACCCTAAGCGTGATTGAGTCGCAATTCTACTTGTCAAGCAGTGGGAGGAGATTGGGGGGGGGGGGGGGCTCATGAAAAAGAAGCGGGTGTTCCATCCTTTATGGAAGGATGGTTAGTTGTCTAGGAAGTGATATCCCAGCCTTGCCATAAAATAGAAGACTCCAAGCTCCATTCACTTCGGGTATAAGTAGTGGAAGATAACAGGGCTTAATGGAATTTGATAAAAGCAAAAAATAATTGAGACCCCGAAAAGGATTCGGGACCAAATGATAAAGAGGAATGTGGAAATACTCACAGACGTCTCGAAAGAACTCATGGATAGAAAAATGAAGGACACTAGTCAGTTGACCATGAAAGAAGGTGGTGAAGTTAGAAGGAATGAGTGTAGTATCCAAATTCTATGATCTTGAAGAATACCAAAGTTGGTCCTTAGCTCATCCCTAGTATCTATGGTGGGAACCAAATGCATCGACTCGTAACAAGGATTTAATGGCTCTCCGGCGGCCATGATACCGTTAGTGAAAGAGCAAGAAAAGTAGTTGTTGAATCTAAGAGCCAAAAAAGGACGGGATAAGCCCCCAGTCATCGGATTGAGCGCCCCAATTAACACAATATGGGTAATCATTAAAATCCGAACAATGCCTCGATCTCTTCCGTCAATCAAATCACATCGATTGACATGACCTCAGAAAGGTATAGTTATAACATGCTCGACACGGAGTACAAGGTTGATTGCGCATGACTGACATTAAATAGGCACGACCATGATAAATGCAAAAGCAACTCTCAGATCATTGATTCCTTCACATGCCCTCTTTGACCGTTGAAGGTAATTTTGACTTAGACAAAAGTGAGAGAATGATGACATGGTCATTCCAAAATATAACAGTCTATTTAGTCAGATTTTCTCCTCCTTCGATTAGATTTAAGGAGAGACATGTGATATAGGGAATATTAGAAGCCTCCATTGTCATAAAAAGCTAATAGCTAAGTTGAGATGGGAGTCAAAGTCAGGATTGGTCAATAGGATCTGCTCCACCGATCCAATCATCATGCTTAGTAGATCTACTTTACTGATCCAATCGTCATGCTTAGTCGGATTTGCTCTACCAATATGATCATCTTGCTTAGTCAGATCCGCTCCACCAATCAGATTGCCTGCTCAATTGGATCTGCTCCACTGATTTGATCGCTCACTTACTTTGATCTACTTGATTGATCTGATAGCCTTCCTCGGTTGTATCTACTCCATCAATTTGATTGCCCGCTTAGTTGGATTTGCCTCACCTATCTGATCGCCTTGCTCAGTCGGATCTAGTCCACTGATCTGATCGCCCACTCAGTCGGGCTGATTCACCTATACGATCACCTTGCTCAATCATATTTGTTCCTCCGGCTCAAGCTCTTGTCCACTCGATCTCGTCGACCAGACGTTCAATTTCCTATCCGCTCGAGCCCATCAACCGGATCCCCAGTTCTGATCTGCTCGCTCCGTTAATTAGACACTCCTGCCTACATGACCCCAACTCGTTCCTTTTGCCCTCGCCAATATAGCTTAATGGGCTAGGCCCTTGGATCCAAGTACTTTGGCATCTTGATGCCTGGAGTAGCACGCGGGACAATACATGGACTGGCGTAACACGTGGGATAACACATGGGTGATCATACCACAAGGAGCGGTATGATTATACAGATACATAATATGGGCGACATGACTATATGATACAACAAAGATAAGACCACATGATATTTTCTTTATCGAGATGTGACACTTCATTAAGTAATACATAGAGGGAGGTATTGTTCGTTCACCAATAGTATTATAAAAGGAGTCCGCTTCCATGAGCAAAAATACATAATCTCCCATGCACATTGATCCGGCAGTTAGAACAGGGGACCCCCATTCTGAGGGGTCAATGTCACTCGGGAGTCAAAAGGCCAAGTGGCCGACCGGAGAAGGAGGGGCCGACCTCCCGTCCGACCGACCGGCGAATAGCCGGTGGCAAAAGTCGCCCCGACAGAAGTCGGGGTTCCGACGCTCAATTGAACAGTAGCAAAGAGCCGAGCGGAAGGCCTAATAGAAGGTGACACTGCTATAGTCCCTACATGGTATCCTACCGAAAATATCCCCAGTATATCGATGCCAACGGCAGGCCGGACGGGATGTGAGCTCCGTCCGGCTAGCACTTAAGATGAGAGCCGTCCGGATGGACTTCCCGTCCAGCCGGCTGGCCAGACGCCCTGGCCTGTGATCGGTAGAGAGGGACAAGAACATCTTATGACAGTTGTCAAGCCCTATGGCTAGGCCGTACTACAAGTCTGACAACGGGGTGTTCTGTTGTCCCATCGACGACGTGCTTGGACTGTAGCAGTATGACGTCAGGTAAGCTTTCTGACAGACACATACCGAGGTATGAGCTACGGACACGTATGCGCCTCGGTGGACGTGCAGGAGCTCTTTCACCGCTCTATATAAAGAGCCTCATACTTCGCCGGAGGTACGCGTAAGACATCTTTGGAGCCACTTTTTTCACTACTTACTTGCCTGACTTGAGCGTCGGAGGGTCGCCGCCGGGAACCCCTTCCCGGCCCGATTTCTGTGCAGGTTCGCCGGAGGTCCGTGCAACCAGTCGAAGATCCACGTCAGCAGCTGGGGAGCGCCACGTGCCCAGCGTCCGTTGATCCAGCATTCGGACAGGATCACACATATACATATATATTAATATACTATTCATCTTCTCCATTTCACTCTACCGAAGATTGACTTGAGTGTCAAAGTGATTGAGACAGAGCATCCCTAATCTCCATTCTAATACTATTTTTCTCTATTTCTTTTTCTTCTTAGCTTCACTAATTCTTCTGACGATCCACTCTCTTACTGGTGGCTCAAACATCGACAATCAACCAGAAATATTATATGATTTTTATATCTTAAATTATTTGGAAATATAAAAATAATTTTCAATTCTCTATTTCACATAATTGAGGAACTGTTATTTTAATGTGAATAAATACGATAACAAACATTGTACCAAGAGGATTTTATTCAAGGAAATATAATCGATTATTACACTTGTTTTATTTAACATTCCCCAGTAACAAATACTTTCCACGGCATGAAAAAAGAAAAGAAAAGAAAATAAAATGTACAATATAAACTTTTATTTAACTTTGCCATTCTGAGTTTGAAGAAAAAGTTATTAATCCAGGGATTTTTTTTAAAAAATAATTAATGAATATGTGATCAATTGACCCTGTTGCAAACCAAGCGGACCTCTCCCGGCGTCCCGGGAGGCGGGCGAATTGCTCCCATCTTGGCCATCGCCGCCGCGAAGTCCCTGGCAAACGCCGCCCCGTTGACGCTGTACCTTCTCACCAGCGCGTCTTGCGACCCGCCGTTGAACAGCGCCTGGTCCGACTGCAGAAGCCCCCTCCGCGCCACTAGTTCCCGGTAGTAACCGTTGTCGAACTGGTAGGGCGTCTCGCCGTCGAGCGGCGCTAGAGCGCTGCTTCCGCCGGGCGGACAGGTTCTTCTGCGGAGGGCGGCGAAGGTGGCGTTGATGTTGCGGTCGTTGTAGATGCGGTCGTCAAATTGGGAGCATTGCGCTTGGCCTATGGTGTGCGCCCCGGAGAGGGCCGTCATTTCGCGCGGGGTGAGGCCTTTGTCGCGAAACATAGAGATGAGGACCGAAAGGTCGGAGAACGGCGCCGGGAGTTCGCGGTTGGCAGCTTCCTGATAGGCCGCCAGAGAATCCCGGCGACCCAATCTTACGGTCCACGTCGGCCCGCCAAGTTGCATAGAAACCACAGCCGTCCGATTAATTACATATATACGCTACAAATCAGGGAATTTTAAATTACTCACCAAGGCAACGCCGTCGCGTGTGGCGAGCGCGAGGACGTCGGCGCAAGAGACGGTGGCCGGGCAGTTCGCCTCCACTCTGGCTTTGATGGCGTCGATGATCTCATAGCCTTGGGCGGAATTCCTGTTGGGGTTCGCAAACTTCTCGCTTGCGAACGCCGGCGTGCCATCCAAAAGGATCGACGCATCGCACCCCTGTTAATCATTGCTCGATCGATCAATATAATTAACGAATCTATTAACTATCTAGATATATCATGGGGCCGGAATGATCTTACGTACGTACATTTACGAAGCAGTCGTGGAAGAAGAGGCGGAGAATGAAGGCAGCGTTCCTGGGGTTCTGGCGCACGACGTCGGCCATGGCGGAGCGCACCACCTGCTGCAAATTGGGGCACGTCGCCGAGTAGAATGTAGAAGACAATTGAGCCGAAACAAGGGCGGAGAAGACCCAAAGGGAAAGTACTAATCTGGGAATCATCGACGCCATATGATCCATTATATTGCAAGCTGCTTCCAAATTAAAGAGAACGATTTAGGTAGCTAGACAAGTATGAGCTAATTAATTGTGTGTCTTGGAGAGAAGGCAAGTGAGATATATATATGTGTAAATGATCATTTATCTTTGAATGGATATAAAACAGTGGATGCGAGTTTGATTGTTTCAAACGGGGAAAAAACATTGAAGTCCATAAGGACATGCATGAAGGCTGGCTATTTCATGAGTTGGACCTTTTCCCATCAACTGGTCGTCGGTTAAAACGTGTTCTTCAATAATGTCGTACTTTGTGTACGTAAGAATATATTGGGCGCTGAATTTTGTTGATTTATCGTGGATCCAAAATAATCTGAGTATTGGGAATGCATTCTTATATAAGATCTCTCTTTTTTTAGTAATTATAGTAAAAAGATGATTGATCCTGTCCCGAATTTGAGTCAGATGGAGGTTGACTGTGTTGTCGTTAGTGTTGACGGAAGGCGATGGAGGCTTTCCACGAGTACAATGCTGCACGGGCAAGTTCCAAAGGCTGTTGACGGGGGGTGACGACGAGGATGACAAAGCAGGAGTTCCCTGCGCACACTCAGACGAGCACCCTCCATGTTAGGGACCAAGAACCAGGGAAAAAGTCCTCGGAACAGGCCCTCCGACGCTTAAATCAGGTACTTTTTCTCCAGAAGAATAGTAAAAATTGTAGAAAGTAGAAGACAAATGCGAAAAGGTGAGTGAGCGTACCTGCATAAGGGAGAGGACACCCCTTTTTATATGACAATGTGTACTTCTAGTCTCTGGCAAATGTCAGGGAATGTCGGGTGTCAGACATTGTCCGGGGATAAGTGACGCGTGACATCCTATCATAGGTTACAGGAAGGTTCTTTTAACAGCGAGTCACAAACCGTTGGAATATACCCTGACACACAGTAATTATTCTCTGACAGACGGTTACGATTCTCTGGCTTAATTGTCGGCACTACCGACCTGAAGGGAGAAGTTGATGACTAGCCGTCTGAGGACTCAGCTTGGGTATAACTGAGTAACATGCGAAGAGATTTGTCCAGGAAATCCCGACCGGTCTATCCATACCAGCCTATCTTGACCTGTAAGTCCTGGTCTGTAAATCCTGATTTGCATAGTCTGACCGGTAAGTCCTGATCTATAAATCCTGACCTGTATAGCTTGACCGGTAAGTCCTGATCTGTAAATCCTGAACTGCATAGCCTGACCGATAAGTCCTGATCTGTAAATCCTGACTTAGCTCATCAAGTTCTCATATATATACGTCTGTTGTGCGAAAACTCGCCTGATAGAGATGGTCCCTTCTCCTCCTTCCCTGTTCCTTGTGTTACCAGTCCGACTTCCCGACATGGACATATCGACCTAGCAACCATTTTGCATTCCCTACTTGGGTATCTTGCCCTAGCATCCATGCTGAGCTCTCGACTTGTGTATCTCGACCGATCATCCTGTTTGAATTCCCGACCTTGTCTTCTGACGACCATGTCTCCTTGACTTCTGATTGCCCCGTTCCCTTGACTTCTGACTACCCCGTCACCTTGACTTCTGACCGCCACATCCCCTTGACTTTTGACTGCCACGCCCCATTGACTTTTGACCGCCATGCCCCCTTGACTTCTGACTGTCACACCCCCTTGACTTCTGATTGCCACGTCCCTTTGACCAGACCCTACCCTTATGCACCGTATCACAAGTCTCCCCCTCAAGTCTAGTCGAAGGAGGCTCATGTCCGACTGACTAGACCAGAATCCGGTTTCACTTGACCCTTTTACTAAGATATTAACCACTTCTCCTTTTCCCCTGGTCCTTGGGAATTTATCACGCTATCAGGTGTTGTACAACTTCCCAGATGTTTGGGCTACTGTACTCATTATCAGATCTGGGAATGCGTAACATTTCCTTAAATGCACCATCATTTCCCAGAGGCATTTGCATGCCCAAGGAAAATGCTTTATTTTCATCTCTTTAAGAAGAGCCAACCACCTTCCTGCCCTTATGCTTTCCTGGCGCTATTACACGCCATGGAACCTTTGATGGGGTCTGACGAAACATCATCCTTACGTCACCAAATTACCCATTTGACTCAGTTACTTGCCCATAAAGATGAGGCTTTATTGGAGATGACTCGGAATAGAGACTTTCAGTCTTCCCTTCTTCAAGAAATGGAAGAACTCTGGTTGGCTGCTAAGTCTCGGACCCTGGCTGAATCGGCTTTGAAGCACAAGGGTTATGCAAATTTAGAGAGCCATACCCACTTTATCACATATATGAAGATAAAACATGAGGCTTCTTTGACCTTTCTTCAAGAAGAAAATCGGATAAAAGACTAAACTATCTCCCAACAACGCCGCTCCCTTTAGCATATCAAGACGGAGCTAATTCAGGTACGAGCTCAATTAGAGCAAGCCGGCCGAGCACATAACTCCAACCATCAGAGCCCACCGGATCCTGTCATCTGAAAGGGGGTTCTGCATAACTAGCACCTCTAATATGATAGTGTGTATTTTAAAGAATGTCATATGGACTTTATCCAATGAATGCTAATCAAACTATGTTGTGAGCCTTTACTCATGCTTTCTCGCTCGTGTTTTCCTTCCGTCCGTGGTATTTCTTTTTTGGTAAAATCCTTTCAAATCAATAAAATTTTCACCGAGTTGAGGGTCTGGAATCCCGACCAAGAGGTTGTTGGGAGTGACAGCAGGCTCTTTCATAACTCACACTGGGGCGAGAGTCTGGGACTCGACCGAGAGGTCTTGGGTGGGAGAGCAGACTCACTTATAACTCGCACTAGGGTGAGAGACTGGGACCCGACCGAGAGGTCGTTCGACGTGACAGCAGACTCACTTATAACTCGCACTAGGGCGAGAGTATGGGACCCGACCAAGAGGTCATTGGGCATGAGAGCAAGCTCACTTATAACTTGCATTGGGGCGAGAGTCAGGGACCTGGTCGAGAGGTCGTTGGGCGTGAGAGCAGGCTCACTTATAACTTACACTGGGGCGAGATTTTGGGACCCGACCGAGAGGTCATTGGGTGTGAGAGCAGGTTCACTTATAACTCGCACTGGGGCAAGAGTCTGGGACCCGATCGAGAGGTCGTTAGGCATGAGGGCATGCTCACTTATAACTCACACTGGGCGAGAGTCTGGGACCCGACCGAGAGGTCGTTGGGTGTGAGGGTAGGCTCACTTATAACTCATACTGGGGCGAGAGTCTGGAGGCATGAGAGCATGCTTACTTATAACTCGCCCTGGGGCGAGAGTCTGGGACCTAACCGAGAGGTCATTGGGTGTGAAAGCAAGCTCACTTATAATTCTCATTGGGGCGAGAGTCTGGGACCTGACCGAGAGGTCATTGGGTGTGAGAGCAGGCTCACTTATAATTTGTACTAGGGAAAGAGTCTGGGACCCGACCAAGAGGTCGTTGGGCGTGAGAGCAGACTCACTTATAACTCGTACTAGGGTGAGAGTATGGGACCCGACCGAGAGGTCGTTGGGCGTGAGGGCAGGCTCACTTATAACTCACACTGGGGCAAGAGTTTGGAGGCGTGAGAGCATGCTCACTTATAACTCGCCCTGGGTCGAGAGTCTGGGACCCGACCGAGAGGTCGTTGGACGTGAGAGCAGGCTCACTTATAACTCACACAGTGGCGAGAGTCTGGAAGTGTGAGAGCATGCTCACTTATAACTCACCCTGGGGTGAGAGTCTGGGACATGGCCAAGAGGTCATTGGGCGTGAGAGCAGGCTCACTTATAACTCGCCCTGGGGCGAGAGTTTGGGACCCACCGAGAGTTTGTTGGGCATGAGAATAGGTTCACTTATAACTCACACTGGGGCGAGAGTCTAGGACCTGACCGAGAGGTCGTTGGACGTGAGAGCAGGGTCACTCATAACTCGCACTGGGGCGAGAGTCTGGAGGCATGAGAGCATGCTCACTTATAACTCGCCCTGGGGCTAGAGTTTGGGGCCGACCGAGAGGTCGTTGGTCGCGAGAGCAGGCTCACTTATAACTCACCCTGGGATGAGAGTTTGGGACTCGACGGAGAGGTCGTTGGGCGTGAGAGCAGGCTCACTTATAACCCATAATGGGGTGAGAGTCTGGGACCCGACCGAGAGGTCGTTGGGCGTGAGAGCAGGCTCACTTATAACTCGCACTGGGGAGATAGTCTGGGACCCGACTGAGAGGTCATTTAGCGTGAGAGCAGTCTCACTTATAATTTACATTGGGGTGAGAGTCTGAACCCGACTAAGAGGTCGTTGGGCGTGAGAGTAGGCTCACTTATAACTCGCACTGGGCGAGAGTTTGGGACCCGACCGAGAGGTCGTTGGGCGTGAGGGCATGCTCACTTATAACTCACAGTAGGCGAGAGTCTGGAGGCGTGAGAGTATGCTCACTTATAACTCGCCCTAGGGCGAGAGTCTGAGACCCGACTAAGAGGTTGTTGGGCGTGATAGTAGGCTCACTTATAACTCGCACTGGGGTGAGAGTCTGGACCCTACCGAGAGGTCGTTGGGCATGAGAGCAGGCTCACTTATAACCCGCACTGGGGCGAGAGTCTGGGACTCGACCGAGAGGTCGTTGGACATGAGAGCAGACTCACTTATAACTCGCACTGGGGCGAGAATTTGAGACCCAACCGAGAGGTCGTTGGGCGTGACAGCAGACTCACTTATAACTTGCACTGGGGCGAGAGTCTGGGACCTGACTGAGAGGTCGTTGGGCATGAGGGAAGGCTCACTTATAACTCGCACTGGAGCAAGAGTTTAGAGGCGTGAGAGCATGCTCAATTATAACTCACCCTGGGACGAGAGTCTGGGACAGGACCGAGAGGTTGTTGGGAATGAGAGCAGGCTCATTTATAACTCACACTGTAGCAAGAGTTTGGAGGCATGCCGACATGCTCACTTATAACTCGCCTTGGGGCAAGAGTCTAGGACCTGACCGAGAGGTCGTTGGGTGTGAGAGCAGGCTGGCTCACTTATAACTCACCCTGGGGTGAGAGTCTGGCACCCGACTGAGAGGTCGTTGGGTGTGAGAGCAAGCTCACTTATAACTTGCACTGGGACGAGAGTTTGAGATCCGACCAAGAGGTCGTTTCGTGTGGGAGCATGCGCACTTATAACTCGCACTAGGGCGAGAGTCTGGAGGCGTGAGAGTATGCTCACTTATAACTCGCCCTAGGGTGAGAGTCTAAGACCCGACCGAGAGGTCGTTAGGCATGAGAGCTGGCTCACTTATAACTCGCCTTGGGGCGAGAGTCTGGGACCCGACCGAGAGGTCGTTGGGCGTGAGAATATGCTCACTTATAATCTGCACTGGGGTGAGAGTCTGGGACCCGACCGAAAGGTCGTTGGGCGTGAGAGCAGGGTCACTTATAACTCGCACTGGGGCGAGAGTCTAGAGGCGTGAGTGCATGCTCACTTATAACTCGCCTTGGGGCGAGAGTTTGGGACCCGACCGAGAGGTTGTTGAGCGTGAGAGCAGTCTTACTTATAACTCACACTGGGGAGAGAGTCTGAGATCCGATCGAGAGGTTGTTGGGCGTGAGAGCAGGCTCACTTAGAACTTGCACTAGGGCGAGAGTCTGGAGGCGTGAGAGCATGCTCACTTATAACTTGTCCTGGGACGAGAGTCGGGGACCCAACCGAGAGGTCATTAGGTGTGAGAGTAGGCTCACTCATAGCTTCCACTGGGGCGAGATTGTGGGATCCGACTGAGAGGTCGTTGAAAACCCCCTTGGAGCTGGTCTGGAGATCAGATTGATGTCTGAAGGTTGATCCAGGGAGTATCCCCAGAACTCCTGCTTTAGTGTTGCATTTAGAGGTCAAGCCAATTGCGTGTAACTTGTGATGTCCCCTGCAATCTCAAAATACCTTATGTAAGCTTTAATTAAACAGGTCATCTTTAAATCTTACTCTGCTTCCGAGGTAAGAAAACAAAATTAGAGCTCCAAATTCAAATTGATGCTTCCTTTCATCTTCCTTCCCCTTTCCCAAGGTAGCCACATGACCATCTGGATACCTGATGTATGGTCTTTCTTTCCTTTTCCCGAGGCAACCGCATGACTGTCCTACCACCTAACATATGGTCTTCCTACGTTGAAATGCTACCATACATAAATCTCCTTCCATGATTTTTTTTGTCACGTCCATCATTAATACCTTTCATCGGGGAATGACACGTGCCCCATGAACCTGTCCCATTACTGTGATTGGTCAGCGCTTTTCGGCACACGACCCTAGATAAAAGTGAGTTTATTTTTAAAATCTTTCCTTATGTAGAAGCCTTGATCTTAAAAGAGAGTTTTAAAAATTAAATATTTCATTTTATAGTTTCTACAAAGGATTAAGAGAAATGTTTGATATCTTTCCTTATTTGTAGTTAAAAAGAAGATTTTAATTTTTGGAGAAAACTTTCCTTAATTGTAATCATCCACATGTTTTAAAAGGGAGATTTTTATTTATAAAAGTTTCCTTTTATAACCAACCATGAAGGGAATTTAAAAGAGAAATTTTTATTTTAAAAATTTCTGGAAACAAATAAGGAAGTTTTAATTTTATGTTTAAAACTTGCCTTATTTAGTGAACATGATGTGGTCGGGCATTGAAAGATTAAAAGGAAGTTTTAATTAGATTTTCTTTTTTAGTCATTGGCAAGGAAAATAAAGAAGTTTTAATTATGTTTAAAACTTTCTTTATTTGTCATGACCAAAGAATATAAAAGAGAGGGAGGGGTTGTCCCATGAGATAACACATCTATTATTCCTCTCCTTTCTTCCTTGGTAGTGACCGGCCCTCTTCTATTCTTCTTCCTTGGTGGCCAGCGACATCTCATCTATAGGAGTTGTTGGTGGCCGGATCTTGTTAGAGGAAGAAGGAGAGATAGGAGACATTGTTTCTTAGCATCCCTTGGAGCTTGGTTTGTGGCCGAAGTTCTTCATCTCTAGGAGATTGTTGGTGGCCGAAACTTGCAAGGAGAAGGAGGCTTGGGTGGATTCTCATATTGGTAGATCGTCACCCACACGACGTCCGAGATAAGAAGAAGAATATGATAGAAGATCGTGAGGTCTATAAGATACAAAAGGTATAACTATTTTTGTTTCTGTATCATAACTGGTTCATCTTTTGTATGGATTTTGAAATACCAAACACAAGAGGCTAACAATTCTAGGTTTTGGATTTATGATTCGATTTTGTGTTTCTTTTGTTTTTTGATCTTGTGATTTGATTATTCTTAATGATTAAACCTAGGGTTACTGTAAGGAGATTAAATATTAAATTTCATTGAAAGGCTTTGTCTAGGAAGTGGTGGATGATCCCATACACAAGAAGGCCTAGTGCCTCACCATGTTTAACCTGGAAGTCGATCTCTGAAATAAATATTTAATCAAATTTGTAACATGGGTGGATTTGGATTAATAATGTTAAGCATCGTTTGCGATCCAAGTCTAAACCTCTAAGAACAGATAAGTTGAATTTGGAATCAATAATGTTAAGTTCTGTTTGCGATTCCAAATTTAATTTTTAAAGAACACAATAGGTTGTTAAGAAAGGTTCGGGGATTGTACAAAATTTTTGTACAGGGGAACCGGTATGATATTCCGAGTAGCAACCAACATCTGCTTCTACCCATTTGGAGAAGTAATCCACAGCTACCAGTAAGAATCACTTTTGACCAGGTGCCATGGGGAATGGGCCGACTATATCCATTCCCCCCTGGTCGAAGGGACAAGAAACTATGGATGTCTTCAGTATTGAGGTGGGTCTGTGTGTCAGATTTTGATGCTTCTGGCAAGATAGATAGGTGCTCACCAACCTCTGAGATCTTTCTGTAAGGGGGGCCAAAAGTATCCGGCCAGTAATACCTTTCGGGCCAGCATCCTACCCCCAGCATGATTCCCACAGCAACCCAGGTGTATCTCTTGCAAAGCATGCCTTGCCTCTTCTAGGCCTAAGCATTTGAGGAGTGGTCTAGAGAAGGCTCTCTTGTACAATTAGTCTCCGATCATAACATAAGCATGGCTCTTTTCTGGATCAACCGTGCTTCCTCCATATCTGTTAGCAAGATGTTTTGTTGAAGATAGCTAATCATTGGCGCCTTCCAATCAATTAACTCCCCCATGTTATTTTGCAAATCTATGCTAGCTATCAAGAAGGTCTGCGCTATTGACCTATCCAGTACCCAAGTGGTTAGAGAGCTGGCCATCTTGGCTAATTTATCAGCTCAGCTATTTCCAGCTCTGGGGATCTTAGTCACCGTAACCTCCCTGAACTCTTCCTTCATCTTTTCATATGCCTCTCGATATACTTGTAACTTGTCACTATTAACCTCGAAATTGCCTATTACTTGTTGAGCCACCAATTGAGAATCTGAGTAAACGATCACCCTGGCGGCTCCTACATGCCTAACAACCTGCAATCCTGCCAACAAGGCCTCATATTCTGCTTCGTTATTGGTAGCTCTAAAATTTAATCGGACAGCTAATTGCAATATATCTTCTTGAGGAGATATCAGAAGGAGTCCCACACCACTGCCCTGCTGAGTAGTCGACCCATCCACATAAACTTTCCAAGTCTCCTCAGAATCTGCTTGATGAACTTCTGTCAAGAAATCCGTCAGGGCTTGTGCTTTAATAGCAGTGCAAGGCTGGTATTGTATGTCGTATTCTCCCAACTCGGCCGCCCATTTGATGAGGTGGCCCGCAACTTCCACATTAGCGAGAGCTTTCCCCATGGTGTTGTTAGTTAATATGATAATGGGATGTGCCAAAAAATAAGGTCTCAAGCGACGAGCCATGAGCACCAATCTGTAAACTAATTTCTCCAGGGCTGTGTACTTGGTCTCTGCTTCCTTCAGTAAGTGACTAAAAAAGTACACTGACCATTGTACATTGTCTTGTTCCTTCACCAATACCGCCCCCACGACCTCAGGGGTGGCTGAGAGGTATACCCAGAGCGTTTCCCCGGTCACGGGCTTGAACAAGGAAGGAAGGGTCTCTAGATACTTCTTTAGCTCTTCAAAGACTTGAGTATACTCATTGTTCCATTGGAATTTGACAGCTTTCCTGAGCACTTTAAAGAAGGGTGTCGCTCGATCCACTGACTTGGAAATAAATCTGGACAGAGCTGTTATTCTGCCTACTAACTTCTACGCCTCCTTCAGATTTTAAGGAGCTCTCATGTCTCGGAGTGCGTGAACTTTCTCAGGATTAACCTCAATTCCTCGCTTGGTCACAAGATACCCTAGAAGCTTCCCTCCCCGAGCTCTGAACAAGCATTTCAATGGATTTAACTTCAATCCATATTGTTTGAGAGTGCGGCATGTTTCTTCCACATCAGTAATCAAGTTTATGGCCAAACTGGACTTGATAAGAATGTCATCCACGTAGACCTCCACATTTCTCCCGATCTGCTCCCAAAAGATCTTGTCCATCATCCTTTGATATATAGCTCCTTCATTTCTTAGCCCAAAAGGCATGACCGTATAATAGAATGTGTCATCTGCTATGATGAAGCTAACCTTTTCTTGATCCTCAAAGGCTAAGGGAATCTGATGATATCCTTGGTAAGCATCCAACATGCAGATCCTTTCACAACTGGCCGTGGAGTCTATCATTTGATCAATCCTGGGTAGCAAATAACAATCTTTGGGGCTGGCGCGATTGAGATCCCGGAAGTCAATACAGACTCTCCACTTATTGTTGGGCTTGGCCACAAGAACTACGTTAGAAAACCAAGACGGGAATTGTACTTCTCTAATATGCCCAGCTTCCTGAGCTGATCCACTTCAGCTCGGATGATTTATTCTACTCGGTTGAAAAGTTCCTCTTCTTCTATTTGACCGATTGGGAATCAGGTAGGAGATGTAGCTTATGCTCTGCCACTTCAGGTTTAACCCCTGGCAGCTCCTCTGGGGACCAAGCGAAGACATCTTTGTTGCGCATCAAACATTGGATCAGATCTGCCTTGAGATCGGTGGGTAGGTCACTCGCTATGCGAGTGAGGCTTTCTGGACGCGCGGTATAAAATTGAACCTCCTCCCAAGGAATGAGCTCTTCTATTATGTCGGGTGTGATTAGAACTCCTTGGAGTAGTCGTCGGGCTTAGCAGCTTCACAGTAGAGTCGTAGCAAGAACTGGAAGTAATCGGAAGCTTCAATGCACGTGTAGTAGCTCGAATGTACTTAATATGTAAGTGTCTACTCGAGACTGCCTTATAAAGAGCTTGGAGGGAGCCTCCCATAAGCATGGAAGGCATCTTTAATAAGGCAAATCCTATCCCAAGTGAACCGTCACTTATCTGCGACCAATTCCAAAAATCATCCCGCGAGGGCGCCTTCCATAGCCATAGAAGGCGCCTTTTATGAACAGTACCGAGGCACCTTCCATAGCCATGGAAGGAGCCTTCGGGTATTGCTCACTCGAAGGCAATGTTGTTTTCTTACCCTACAAATATGTGTTAGTCAAAATAACATGCAAGACAAATGTTAGCACAAATATGAATAGTAGTAATTAGTTCCCGTCCTCCCAAAACCAAGAACTAGTCAAGGTCTCAATAGCAGTAGCAATAAGATAGAGGTCAGCGTATCTGGCTTATAAAGGGCGAGCTCGGCTAAGTGGAGTCGTCCGATCTAGGTCATGGAGACCAACGCACGCATCCGGCCGTTGATTTTGAACGACCGCCTGTCACGTCACCGCAGACCCTTCGATCGCAGGGCAAAGGCGGCGGTGATACTTGGCATCCGCCCATTGGGCACATTTAATGAACGCCATAACCCGTGTGCTTGGCCTTAATGACAAGGATTTGCATGAATTTTGAGGCGAGTTGGATGACATCATCTTTGACCATCTGCGGACTAGGATGCGAAACAGCAAAAGTAGCAAGTGCCAGCGTGTGAGTCACCGCTCGGCATATGGGAGCATGATTCGGGATGTTCGCCACTTTTGAATGAGCCGATCGAAGCATCTTTCAGCGCCCTGGTCGATCGGCCGACTAGGCACTAGGCTACTTGTCCAGTCAGTCGGACTTTTAGCCTCCATCGACTAGACTTGAGGGGGGGGGGGGGGCAGGTGATCCGGTGGTAAGATAAGGCCCCCGCCCGGCAGAAGGTCTTAGGCGACATGTGACGTCAAAGTCAATAGTCAAGGTAAAAGTCAACGGTCATCACCTCAGCTCGGCTCGGTTTGAGTCTGAGCTCCTGACGCCCGACAGGTGATTAGCACGGCTTAACAGCAGGGGACGAGGGCTGAGCAGTTTTCATCTCGGCCGAGCGGGAACCATGGTCATCGAGGTTCTCCCGTTCACCCGGGCAACGCCGGGGCCACCGTATGATTGGCTGAGTAGATGTCCCGCTCGACTGACCGCAACGTTAGTCGAACGGTTCTTCCATTCGGCTTGGGACAAGACAAAAGGGGTAGGTAACTCTCTTCCTCGAGACAAGCGTCGCTGACAGGCAGCATGGTCGGCGGTCGGATTAGACAGAGAATCGTACGACGGAAGCTTTCACTGTCATGTCAGGGATATGCTCGTACTATTGAGGTATGACGTCAGGCGCGCTTTTCTGACAACTCATTACATGTATGCTTTGAGAAGTGTGCATATCTCGATAAGTGTGCACGCGCCTTCATGGAGCCCTATATAAGGACCCCCAGACTCCAATAGAGGTATGCTCTATTCATCACTGTAGCTACAGTTCTTGTCACTCTCTTTTGATTTCTTGCAGTCGGGAGCTGACTTGAGCGTTGGAGGGCCGCCGCTGGGAATCCCTTCCTGGCTCGATTTTGTGCTTGCAGGTTCTCGCCGGAGGTCTACGTCACTCAGAGGGCCACATGGAGTCAACGAGAGCGTCACATCCCAAGCGACCATCGACTCAACACTCGGACAGGATCAAATTGGCGCCGTCTATGGGAACACACATGAATCCGAGTCTAGTGGAAGATGGAGGAAGCTGGAAGACCACACACCGCGACGCTCTCTCAAGAGGAGCTCGATGCACTCATCCAAGCACGGCCGACAAAAATCGTGGAGCAGCAGCAGCAAAAGGCATTAGCCAAACAAATGGCGTAGCAAGCGACTTCGATGTCGGGAGGTCGAGCAGCGCACGAGGACCGGCCAGAGCAACTCTCCATATGGGGACAAAACAAAGGCCCGACCGACACTCAGGTGGAAGCGCCACCCGCCCCGATACCGTTTCATAGGGCTCTGTTCCAGATGCCCTCATAAATTGCACAAGCTCATCAAGACCAGGGATCTTCGTCAGATGAAGCCCTAGCTCAGGATGCAAGGAAGGGAAAAGCTACCTGAGCCGATTTGTTGCCCGAGCGGATCAACCACCAATTCTCTGAGGTAATTTTGCAGGATTCTCTACCCAGGCATTATGCTCCTCTAGCGATCGGGGAGTATAATGGATCAACGGACCCGAACGACCACTTGGGCAAGTTCGATAATGCTGCAACTCTTCATCAATACACGGATGGAGTCAAATGCAAGGTCTTCCTCATGACGTTATCAGGCTCGGCACAATGCTGGTTCCGGAGGCTACCGGACGAATCGATCAAGAGCTTCAAGGACTTCCAAATAGCCTTCTTCACCACTTCACTAGCAGTAGACGTTATCAAAAGACAAGTGTCAGCATGTTTTCTATGAAGCAAGGGCCGAGAGAGCCCTTTGAGCCTACATTCAACGCTTCAACTAGGCGGCAATGGACATCCCCATGGTCTCCTCCGAAACCATGATGCATGCCTTCACCCAAGGGCTTACTGACAATGACTTCTTCCGCTCGCTCATCCGGAAACCACCTCGTGATTATGATCATATGCTAAAGAAGGCAAGCGAGTATATCAATGTAGAGGAGTCCCAGGTGGCCCGAAGGAAAGAGGCTCTGACCGAGCCTACTGCGTCGACCGAGCAGAGGCTGCCAGTTAATCATCAACCACCCAGAGGACTTCAAACCGAAGGGATAAATCTCCATCAAGAAGCCAGACCACATGTCGTTCAGCATGTGGCTTCCGAGGGGAAAGGTATGAACTCCCATGTTTTGTTCTTTCCACTAGTTTGCCAACCACAACACACGAGACTGTCGGGGGTTCACCCCGGGCGCCCAGCCAGCCCCGAGGAACTATCGTCGCTGATCGCCCTCGCCCGACCATCGACACCCAGGTACTAGGCAGCGAACGGTTAGATGGTCGCCCGATTGGAAGCACCATCGTTCGCCCAGGAGTGGCGATCGACCCCGGGCCTCGCATGAGCGAGCTAGGTCCTCCGCTCGAGAGGAGGAAAATAGGAGCAACGCCGCTCGGGGGGAGATCAACATCATAGCGGGAGGACCGACCGACGGAGACTCCAACAAAACCCGCAAGTCACACGCCCGGCGGCTAGAGATCCATGCCATCGGTTGCATCCAGGAGAAGGCGAGCGGGCCCATGATTAGTTTCAGCCCTAGGGACCTCGAGGGAGTCGAAGTGCCGCATGACGATGCTCTCATCATCCGAGCGGTAATAGTGAATTATACTATTCATCGCATCTTCATTGACACAGGTAGTTCGTTCAACATCATCTTCAAGAAGGCGTTCGACCAACTCCAGATCGATTGTACCGAGTTACTGCTAATGACAACCCCCTGTACGGGTTCACGGGCAATGAGGTCCAGCCGCTCGGCCAGATCAAATTGGTCGTGTCGCTCGGAGAGGAGCCCCTCCGGAGGACAAGAGTAACTAACTTCATCGTAGTGGAGGCCCTCTCAGCATATAATGTCATTTTGGGTCATTCGACCCTCAATGAGTTCCGTGTGATCGTCTCGACTTTTTGCCAGAAGATCAAATTCCCGGTCGAGGATTGAGTAGGAGAAGTGAAGGCCGACCAACTGGCGGCTCGGTGATGCTACGTCGAGATGGTCAGGACAGAGGCTAGGTCTGCCCGGAAAACCCTGCGAATTGAGGTAAACGCCATAACTAAGAAGCCCCTTGCTTTTGTTTATGAAGAAAAAGAGGCAGTACAGATACACCCATGTCGGGCGGAGGCAACCACATTTATAGCATCCGACCTGGAAGCCACTCGGAAGGCCGAACTGGTCGAGTTCCTTCAGCAAAACAACGACGTATTCGCATGGTCGAAGCATGAACTACCAGGAATATCGCCGAGCGTCACGCAACATAAGCTTCATGTCCGACCGGGTGCCCGTCCAGTAAAACAACGGAAGAGGGGCTTCAGTGCTGAACAGAACCAAATAATTCACGCGGAGGTGGAAAAGCTCTTGGAGGCCGGCCATATAAGGGAAGTGCAGTTCCTGAGCTGGCTCGCCAATGTGGTGCTCATTTCTAAGCCGGGCAACAAGTGGCGGGTCTGCATAGACTTCAGAGATCTCAATAAGGTGTGCCCGAAGGACTTTTACCCTCTGCCGTGGATCGACCAAATGGTGGGCTCCACGGCCGAATGTGAATTAATATGCATGCTGGATGCATATCAGGGGTATCACCCGGTGTCGCTCGTCAGAGAAGATCAAGAGAATGTCAGTTTCATAACAGCGGATGACACGTATTGTTATAACGTTATGCCGCTCGGACTGAAAAATGTAGGAGCTACCTACTAGCGGCTCATGAACAAGGTGTTCAGGAGGTAGATCGGCCGCAATACGGAGGTATACGTCGACGATATCCTAATTAAATTCCTCTGAGCTGCTGATCTTAGCGCAGATATCAAGGAGACCTGTTAGAGCCTTCGAACGTATGGAATTAAGTTGAATCCACAGAAGTGTCTGTTCGATGCAAAGAGCAGGCGTTTCTTGGGATATATAGTCACAGAGCGAGGGATTGAGGCCAACCCCAGCAAAGTAAAGGCACTCCAAGATATGCTGCCTCCGAGAAGTCTGAAAGAACCCCAACGTCTTACTGGACAGATAATAGCTTTATCGAGGTTCATCTCAAAATCTGCCGACCGGAGCTTGCCCTTTTTCAAAATCCTACGCCGAGCTACCAAGTTTCAATAGGATGAAGAATGTGATCGGGCGTTCCAAGAACTCAAGTCTTATCTCAATTCTTTGCCTATGCTCGCCAAGCCGGTTGCTGGTGAGCCCCTAAGGATTTACCTATCCTCGATCGAGCATGCGGTCAGCTCGACTCTTGTAAGGCCGAACGACGATGAGCAACCTGTATACTTCTTGAGCCATATATTGAAAGATACTGAAACTCGCTACATCGGTCTCTAAAAGCTCGCATTTGTGTTAATACTAGCCACTCGGAGGCTTCGCCCATACTTCCTCACGCACACTATCATAGTAAGGACCAACAGTCCTTTGGGACGAGTCCTCCTCAACCCAGAAGCGTTCAGACAGTTGATCAAGTGGACAACATAGCTTAGCGAATTCGACATCTAGTATCAACCCTGAACGGCTATTAAGGCGCAGTCTTTGGCAGATTTCGTCACCAAAGTGCAAAACCCCGAGCCTGAGGCCACATGGCGGATATATGTGGACGGGTCGTCCACTCGGCGAGGAGGTGGAATTGGTATACTGCTAGTTTCTCCTCGGGATGAACGGATTCATCTGGCCATCCGGCTAGACTATCGGGCAACCAATAATGAGGCCGACTATGAGGCCCTTATAGCTGGCTTACAGGCCGCTCGGCATGTGGGAGCCATCAGGGTGTTGATCCACTCATATTCTCAGCTTGCCGCTTAGCAACTTGCTGGAAACTTTGAGATAAGCAACCCAAGGCTCAGACTCTACGCCGAGTCATTTGAGAGGCTAAAGGGCAATTTCGAGGAAGTGATCATACAGAAGATTCCCCGATCAGAAAATCAAGATGCTGATGATTTAGCCAAGCTCGCCAGTTCCATATCACCGGTCGTCATTCAGCAACCGGTCGAACAGGTAGCCCTAGTAGCTCACATAGATAGGATGGAAGGGCTCGCCTTTCCCCATAATTAGCGGACGACCATAACGGAGTTCTTGAAGTTCGGGCCACACCCTCCAATCGGGAAGAAGCACATCTACTTCGTAGAAGAGATAGTCGTTTCGTCTTGATCGGAGAACAATTTTATAAGAAAGCATTCTCCAGGCCTTTACTTAAGTGCGTCGGTCCGGAAGATGTCGACTATATACTACAAGAGGTGCATCAAGGGTCCTGCGGAGGACATCCGGGCGGCCACTTATTAGGAAGAAAGGTTCTTTTAGCCGGGTACTTTTGGCCGACACTCCAGAAAGACGCTGCTCGGATAGTCAGCATGTGCCTATCCTGCCAAAAATACCATAGCTTCTTGCATCTACTGACAGAAGAGATGAAGGCATCCACCGTGTCTTGGCAGTTTGATCAGTGGGGCATGGATATCGTAGGGCCATTTTCTATGGCACCCGGGCAGCAAAAATTCTTACTGGTGGCGGTTGACTATTTCTCCAAGTGTGTCGAGACTGAGCCATTAGCGAAAATAACAGAACAGATGGTCAAGAAATTCATCTGGTAGCATATCATCTGTTGGCTCGGCATTCCCCATCAGCTTATTTAAGACAACGGGAGGTAATTCTCAGGTCAGCAACTAAAGGAATGGTGTGAGGGGTATAACATCCAACAAACCTTCACCTCTGTAGCATACCCGCAGAGTAACGAGCAAGCCGAGATAGCGAATCAGGAAATCTTACGGATTCTTCGAGTTCGGCTCGATCATGAAGAGGGAAGTTGGGTGGACGAGCTGTGGGGTGTATTATGGGTGATCAGCACAATGCCTAAGGAAGGGACGGGGTTACCCCATTCCACTTGGTATACGGAGGAGAAGTCGTCATCCCGGTCGAAGTCGGAATAGAGTCCGACCGGATCCAACGCTACGACCAAGACAACGTTGAACGAAGGCAACTGGAGCTAGACCTGGTGGACAAGACACGAGCCAAGGCGGTCGTCCGTCTGATGGCGTATTGACAAAGAATGAAGCAGAACTACAACAGGTGAGTGATACCCAGATCATTTAAGGTCGGTGACTTCGTTTGGAAGAAAGTCAAGCCGGTCAGCGACGTCACCAAGCTGGAGGGCCCATGGGTTGGACCATTCAAGGTTATAGAAAAGCTCCGCTCGGGGGCATATTATTTGGAAGATGAGAACGGGCGGGGACTAGAGCGCCCGTGGAGTGCTACCCACCTGCACCCATACCGAGCTGGATGAAAGGTGCGATAATGTAACTAATACCCTGTACCCCTGCATTCTACTGCGCCTTTTCATTACAGGCTGAAAAACAAAAGTGCAATGTTTGTTGAATTTACCACCGAACGGCCAGTCCTCAAGACCTCACAAGACCGTCGAGCGGCGACTATAAATCGCAGGGTCGAAGCGGCGACCATAAATACCCCACCCTGAAGACCGTTGAGCGGCGACGTTAAACCCAAGAGTCGAGCGGCGACTATAAATCCCAGGGTCAAAGCGGCGACCATAAATACCCCACCCTGAAGACCGTCGAGCAGCGACGTTAAACCCAAGAGTCGAGCGGCGACTATAAACCCCAGGGTCGAAGCGGCGACCATAAATACCCCGCCCTGAAGACCGTCGAGCAGCGACGTTAAATCCAAGAGTCGAGCGGCGACTATAAACCCCAGGGTCAAAGCGGTGACTATAAATACCCCGCCCTGAAGACCGTCGAGCGGCGACGTTAAACTCAAGAGTCGAGCGGCGACTATAAATCCCAGGGTCAGAGCGGCGACCGTAAATACCCCACCTTAAAGACCGTCGGGCGGCGACGTTAAACCCTAGAGTCGAGCGGTGACTATAAAACCCCGCCACGAATTGTTTAAAACAAACATGAACTTGGGCCCTCCAAACGGGAAGGGGTAATCCTAATCCCAAAAGTCAAGTGGCTGATCAAAGATCAAAAGATAAAAAGCGTGTGAGAATGTAGTGGCGATCGGAGGAACAAGAAGCCCGCTCGGGCATATCCAGTGAAGGAACAAATAGGGCCGAAAAATGAAAGGTCATTAGTCAAAATATGACGAACAACAAGTACATATCATCGACTTCATTCCAGATAATCAAAGACCTCATCGGGCATAGTGGTGAGGAGCCCGACACGGTCTTGGACAGGGATGCTGAAGTCTTCAGGGAGACTGCCCTTGGTCTTCAGATGATTGACCGTGGCAGTAACAGCTAACTCGAACGTATGGACAAACCGATCACAGGCCTTCTTTAAAAATTCTTCTGAGCGGATATACTTCTACCTCATAGCAGTGAATCGGCTCGGCTCGACGCCCTGATATTCCTTTAAGGCAGCATGGGAGATCTCGAGAGCAGTTTGAGAGGTTTACAACTCCTCTCGCAGAGCGGCCACTTCAACCGAGCGACCATTCCGCTCGGCGTTGAGTAAATCGGTCAGCTCCTTGACTTTTAGCTCCATGGCTCGAGCCTCGACTTTCTTCACATCCAGGTCGGATATGGCCCTAAGCTTTCTAGTGGTGGCCAGATCGATCTTGCGATCATAAGATTTGACCTTATTTTCCAACTGCTCCACCATGCTCTGTCGATCGGATGAGGTCTTCCGCTCGTCCTCTAGGAGTCTAGGTCCTCCTGCAGCTCAGCGTATGAGGGCCCCTGAGCAAGAGCTCCTCCAGAGAGTTTAAGCTTCTTGAGCTCATCTTCCAAAAAGGCCAGGCGGTTGCATACCGCCACACTCTCCACCCAGTACTACAAGTCAAGGACATGTTAATGCCGAACGGAAGTAAGATATAGATAAGCAAAGGGGAAAACTTACTCCTGTAGCATAGGACATATGGCTGTTGTCGAGCAACCCTGGGGGCACGGAAGTAACCTGAGCGCGGGCATCCTCCCAAACCTTGGCCAGCGGCCCGCGGATAACTATTTGGTGTTCAGGAGCCGTGGGTTGATCGGCGGGCGACAAGAGCTCCTCAGTCGGGAGGTGCAAGAGGGCCTTTATGGATCATCGACTGCTCGGGGTCGACAAAGCAGAGGTCGATGGACCAGAGGATTGGTCGGTCGGAGTAGACTGGATTCCTGATCGCCGAATTCTCTTACAGGTTGGGGGCAGAACTCTGAGGGGTTGAACGACGATTGGGTCAGATGGCAAGTCGCATTGCGAGGGGGTTCGATTGGAGGAGATCGCTTCCGTCGTGCTCGGAACGGCTGCAGAAGAAGGGGGGCGTCCACTTGTTCGGGAGCGCCGATGGCCGAAGCAGCTGACCGAGAGGGGGCGTCCGATCGGCGGCGTTTGTGAGTGGCCAAGGTTTCTTCATCGCCTTCCGACGATGAGCCCCCCGCTCGGACAGTGGGGTGCATCCGCTACCTCTTTACCTTTGGCCAGAGCGCCAGATCCCTCACCAACAGTTGGCACCTCTTCGCTTTCGCCCTCATGTGAGCCGACCGACGCAATGCCGAGCCGCTCCATTTCCTTGGCCACGGTTGCCTCGGCCTCAGCGGCCTTGAGCTTCATCAAGCCAATCGCTACTGACTTCATTAGGGCGTTAGCTGCAAAGGAAAAAGGGTAAATCAGTTAGACCCAAAGAAAGTGGTAAAGTGAAATTCCTTACCAATGCTACCCGGGAGGCCCGTTCAGATCAGGCTTAACCCAAATATATACAAAACGCCCTCAAGCAGCAGCTTGTGGATATTGAATTTCAAACCGGCTAGCAGGTTGGCCACATGGAGGTACTCTGGCCGGGTCCTGTATCTCGTCAGCTCGGGTGGAAGCGGAACGACAGTCTGTTACCCTCCGCAAGTGTACGGAAATGTCGCAAGTAATATAAAAGATTATCGTATCCACAGGGACTGGAATAAGCACTAGAAATGTCTCAATGCGAATTAGCTAAACAACTATCCAATTGTTTCAAATGCAAAGTGAAGGTAAACAAATCTAATATTAAAGATCAACAAACAAGAGTTTAGTGTTTTGAGTTATGGTAAAGGGAGATTCTAGGAGTTTCGGGTTCTTTGTAAGATTTCTTGAATGTAAATGGTTCACCAATTCTTATCCCTCAATTGTCAAACACTTGTAGAAAGTTGCCGGTTCTCTCTTGCAATAGATAACTGGCTAAGGACTGAGAAATATATCTAAATATGATCAATTAGACGTGAACCTACATTGTCCTTACACAGAAGCGCACCTATTACTATGCCTTCCTCGGAAATCAACATAGAAGCCCACAACATATTAATCTATCAAGATACAAGAAACTAATCACAATATTCATCCTACTCTCTTGAATATTCCTATTTCCTCTTCAAGATTATCTCTCAAACATCCTTACACGGGCTTGCACCTGTCACGTGGATCCCTCGGATGATCGGGTGAGAGTTTATCTTTACAAAGTCCACAAGAAATCCAAACAATCAATCAAGAATGAGAATTAAGCACAAATCACCATTAATCATTCAAGATCTAATTGATACAAGCAAGACAATATCATTGAAACAAGAAAATGGCAAATCCATAAGAGATTACATCAATCCATCATACAAATACTCCCTTAATCCTAGAATACAAGATCTACTCCATGAATCGAGGAAGAATACCCGAAGAAATAAAGATTACAAGCATTTCTTAAATCCCCAATCCAAGAAACCAAGAAAAGGGGGAAAGAGAAAACTTATCTACGAAGAAGCCTCGTCTTCGGATCCAATCCTCGCTCCGGAGTCGGAATCGTCAAGAACTCCCCTCGAATCGCCCAGAAATCCTCCCAAGAATGGGAGGAAATCACCAAATCTTGCCTTCTCCCAAAGGGGGAGAGATCCCCTTTCAATTCATGAAGGAGGGTTTAAATAGAGGAGGAAATCGGGCGCCACACGGCCCCATGACACGGTCGTGTGAGATTCACACGGCCATGTCCAGTTCCTTCTCTGCCAAAGCTGCACGGCCGTGTGACTCACACGGCCTAGCTCTCTTCTCTTTAAAGCAACCAAGCACTCCCGTGTAGATCCACACGGCCAGGACCCTTCTGTTCTCTGGAAATGCTACACGGCCGTGTGATGCACACGGCCACCACCTGCTTGGCCTCTGGAAACCTCACACGGCCGTGTAGATCTACACGGCCATGTAAGGCATCTGCTCTAATTTCTTCAAATCAAGACACGGCCGTGTGAGATTCACACGGCCATGTCCTCTTCCCTTCCTGTTAAAACTACACGGCCGTGTGTGGTACACGGCCTGATGCTCTCTCCCTTCAATTCCTTCCAAGCTTGCCCGAGGACGCACAATCTTCACCAATTTTGACTCCTGTGTACAGAAAATACACAAAAAGCAGATCTCCGAACCAAAAGAGTAAATATGCTAAAAGGAAAGCTGGAAGTACAAAAATGCATAGATCAAGCATGCTCAAAGTATGTAAATGTGCGTAAAAACATGCATAAAAGAGTATATAATCTACACACATCACACCCCGAGACTTAAACCTTTGCTTGTCCTCAAGCAAAATGCTGCAGTCTAAATTCATATGTTCTACAACACATTCATAAAACCTAGTGCACTTTCCTAACTCTATCAAAAAGTTTCATTAACAAGCGTGATCATGGAAACAAGTAAAGTATGGTTCAAGCATAAGAATCTTGTGCATGGTGTAAAAGTAACTCAACACCCTTCAAGTTTCAATCCATGTCCTAGTCAAGTCGTCATCAAATTTGAATTCCTAGTGTTTCCAGTGAATGACAAGTAACCAGTGATAGACACTTACTCACCATTCACTTGGTTCATATTTCTCAACTAACCCAAGGTCTCAAAGGTGTGCTCAATCTCAAGGGAAGCTAAGCAGTCATTTCCCCAGTAACCTAACTCGGTCTCAAAGGGGTGACTTGCTAGATTCCACTCATGACAACTATTTTTTATATCCCCCTTTTTTTTTTTTATAAGTGTTTGCATTGTGCAAAACTTATTCACAAATGTACTTTTAGCACACATGTTGGGATATTTTGATTTTTCCAAATGAGCTTTAATGATTTGAGCCTCATCTAGTAACCAAAATGAAAGTTGAGAAATCACCATGGAAACCAAGTACTAAGCAAACAAGATGAATCATGACTATTTCAATGACATCAACTATTCAAGCATCAAGCACAAGTGTAGTGAAGATAAAATCCTTAAGGTTGAACCAAAACTAAAACTCATCACCATAAGATTCTTAGCTTATTAATGCTTCCCAAGATAGAAAAAAGAACTACACAAAGTTTACTACTAGCATCATTCGAACATCATGAATCAAGACAGTAATCGTGCTAACATTTCACTTGAATCCAAGAAAGCATATAAGTGAAGATTTGATGTTCTCAATTTTTTTTTTTTTTGATTATTTCAAAAACAAGCAAAATAAAGCAACAAGCAATGAGCAACAAGCAATGAAAATAAGAACCAACATGAAAAACTAACAAAAACTAAAAACTGAAAATCAAACTAAACAGTACATGACACCCCCCCCAGACTTAAACTTTTCATCGTCCCGATGAAATCAATATGGTGGAGGAGGTGGAGGTGGACGAGGGAAAGGGGGTCTACAACGTGGTTGGCCAATAGGAAAACTAGGAAAACCTGGAATCTCACCCAAGGATCTATGATACTCATATAAAGCATCTACTTGTTGGCTAGTAAGCATCATGCTCTGCATAAAATCTCTCATCCTAGCCTGATCAGTATCATAATCCTGCACAAACTCAGCCACTTGACCTTGAAAATTCCTCGTAAACTGAAAATGATTTTGTACCTCCCTAAACTGATCATCAGATAAAGAGAAGCGACCCTCCAACATTTTTCGTTGGGCATCTTGCTTCTCATGAAGTGATTCTAGAGACGTACGAAAATCTGAAAAATCAAACCTAGAAGATCCCGTGCCATATGCAAAAGAATGCCTAGCAGGCTCCATAAAACGAGAAGGCTGCGGGTGTCCAGATGACGAGGGCTCATGATGTGGCTCAGTGTCTCCAGGTATAGAAGGGTTATCCTCAAAATCTAACTCAGAAATTACCCAATTAGCCGGGCTACGAATAGTAGTTCGTTCAGGAAAAGGAAGGGGTAAAGGAGAACCACTCCTCCTAGGAAACGCGAAACCATTCTCATCCCGAACAAACATTTTCATAGAAAGACATGCATCAATGTCAATCATGTCATTACCATGAATTATTTCCAACCCATCAACATCAAGATTTAAATTATAAGCTATTCGGGTAATCAAACCACCAAAAACAATTGATCCTGATGATGCCCTAGCAGATCTTAATAAGGTTTGAACAAAATGAAAACCAGAATCAAATTCAACCTTATAAAGCATAGCCCATAAAGCATAAAGCTCTATCTTTTTAACCACCCCATCACTCTCTCCCCTACCAAAAATAGTTTTACTCATGACTCTATGTAGATACCTAAAGATGGGGTTTTGCATATTGGAGGCCTTAGCTCTTGAAGGCTCATAAGGTTGATCTAACCCAGTTATTGCATTCCAAAAATGATTCCAATTAAACCTTGGATCAAACCTACGAGGGCTACCAGTGGTTAATCCAAAACAAGAATTAAAGTCACTAAATGCCCATAGAAATTCTTGATTCATTAGTCTAAATGAGATTTTTCCAAAATAATCATCTTCATTAGTAAAATGGACATCCAATGAACTTAAAAATTCTAAAACAATACGAGGATATGTAGGCAAATGTGTGTACATAATATCACTCCAATCCAAAAACCCAATCATCAAATCTACATCTTCCCTAATTCCAAGCATATCAAGAACAGTTGGGTCCATATATCTAGTACACACTATCTTTCTATTAACAAGAATTGCAAATCTAGTTACTTGATCATCATTTCTAAACACAATATTGAATTCATTGATATTACCTTCGTTACGTGAAGTCCTTTTGCTTTTGCCCTTCACTGGTTGTTTTCCTTTGTCCCTTGATGGCTCCTTCTCTTTGTCCCCACTGGATCCACCACCTCTTTTGCGAAGTTTCTTCAAAATGTTGGACATCTTGATGAGTTTAGATAGGGGAAGAATTATCTAGGGTTGGAAAAATGGAACTCAAAGAAAAAAACTTCAAAGAGCAAAGATCTTAGGTTAGGAGAACAAAAAGTCCAAGTCTTAGAGAGGAGGAGAATCTGGATCTAAGAGATCTTGAGAGATTAGAGAGGAGTTTTTAAGAGATTGGGAGAGAAAGAGATGTTTTGGAGAGTTGGGGGTGTGCGGAACACGGCCAAGATCTGGCCGTGTAAGGTAGAAAAAAGACTTTAATAACTCTCCTACACGGGCCGTGCAGATCCACACGGCCTCCCCCTCTTCCTTCTCTGGATTCTTCGCACGACCGTGTCTGGGACACGGCCTCTTCATCTTTCTTCTCGGGATTCTTTACACGGCCGTGTTTGAGACACGGCCTAGACCTTTTTCTCCTCGGGAGATCCTACACGGCCGTGTCTGGATGACACAACCCAAGCACTTCCCTTCTCTGCAACCTTTGCCTGGCCGTGTATAGCACACGGCCGGGCTCTGTTTTGCACCTAACCTGAAAACAAAATCAAAAGAATGCATCAAACTAAAAGAAATTAAAATACAAATCAAAACTAACTAAAAGAACCCTTGGGTTGCCTCCTAAGGAGCGCTTGTTTAAGGTCTTTAGCTCGACCAAACTTGATCATTCACTTCTTTTCCTCGCCCTTGGAGGACAGATATACTTTTCGTTTTTGTTGGGAGATCTTCTCCCAACATCTTCCACCACCTTGTCTCCTTCGTTTGGCGGCCTTCCATGAGGATGGAAATTCCATTCCTCAAGTTTATAAATGTTTGTCCTGCTACAAGCATTTAAAAGAGACGAGACATGGTTAGAGATATTAGATAAATCATATTCCAACCTTTCCTTACCAATTACCAAAGAAAGCTTATGATTTTTGACATCAATTATAGCTCCAGTTGTAGCAAGGAAAGGTCTTCCTAATATGATAGGAATCCTGGGGTCCTCTTCCATGTCCAACACGACAAAATCTGTGGGAATAACATTCCCATCCACCTCTACTGGCACATCTTTTATAATACCCAAAGGGTACCTGCAGGAATGATCGGCAAGTTGAAGTGCCATAGTAGTAAGTTTAATGTTTTTGAGACCTAATTTATTACAAATTGAATAGGGAATGAGGCTAACACTTGCCCCCAAATCACAAAAAACTTTTTCAAAAAATTCTTTTCCTATGTTGCAAGGAATATAAAAGCTCCCTGGGTCCTTTAGTTTTGGGGAAGTGTTCTTCTCCAAAATAGCACTACATTCCTCACTAAGCGCAATGGTCTCAACCTCTCCTCTTCTTCTCTTGTTTGACATGAGATCCTTCAGGAATTTGGCAAATCTAGGCATTTGAAGAATAACATCAATAAGAGGTACCTCTACACAAATTTCCTTAACTTTTTCTAAAAACTTGCCAAATTCTTCATCTTTCTTGAGCATTGTAAGTCTCTGAGGAAAAGGGACAGCTTTGCTCTGATGGTTCAGTGGAAGAGTCTCTTCAACCTCAATGGTACTCTCCTCATTAGCTTGAATCTGATTTGGTATAAGAGGAGAGAGCTCTTCTTCTTTTTGTATCCCTTTTGAAGCAGTCACTTGGGAGTCTCCCAAGGTCCGTCCGCTCCTAAGCTCAATTCTATTGCAATGCTCCATAGGATTCACATCAGGTTTTCCTGGAAGTTGTCCTGGTGCTCTGGATGATGAGGAAGCTAGTTGGGCAATTTGACTATCCTGGATCTTTTGATGCTTTTCAGAATTATCCATTCTCTGAATGAGCTTTGCTAAATCTTGCTTCATTTCATTCTGACCTGAGATAATTTCTTCAAGCATCTTTTCAATATTTGACTTTGGTAAGCCTTGAGAAGATAGATGTTGAAAATTTTGTTGCCCAGCTTGAAAATTTGGTCTTGCCCCCATAGATGGTCCTTGATCTTGATTATTTCTGTAAGAAAAATTGGGATGACTCTTCCATCCAGGGTTATAAGTATTTGAGTATGAGTTGTTCTGCCTTTGATTGTAACTCATGATTGCATCATATTGTTCCAATTGATTGATTTGTGCAGTGATAGCTCCCAATGGACATGAGTCATTTGAGTGCTCTGAACTCCCACATGCTTCACAAGATGTACTAATAGCATTGGCCATATTAGCACTAGTCCCCATATTCTCAAATTTCTTTGTAAGAGCGTCCAATTTTGCAGACAAAAGAGTGACCGCATCTGCATCAAACTTCCCTGATGCTTTAATTGTTGGGTTTACAGAAGAATAGCCACCACTTCTTTCATTTGCCCATTGATGATGATTTTGTGCTACACTGTCAATAATTTCTTCAGCTTCATCTAAACTTTTGTTCATAAGTGCCCCTCCAGCAGCTGAATCAAGGGACACTTTGGTATGATAGTTGATACCATTATAAAAAGTGTGCAACACTAACCATCTTTCCAACCCATGATGTGGGCATTGTCTGAGCATACTATTATATCTATCCCATGCTTCAAAAAGAGATTCTGAGTCAGTTTGCTTGAAGCTTGCAATTAAATTCCTCATATGAGCTGTTTTGCTTGGTGGATAGAATTTATCAAGAAACTGTTGCTCACACTGCTCCCAAGTGGTGATGCTATTAGGGGCCAAAGAATTCAGCCATTGCTTTGCCCTATCTCTTAAAGAAAACCCAAATAATAAAAATCTAACTGCTTTTGAAAGAACTCCATTCATTTTCATGGTACCACATATTTCATAAAAAACCTAAAAGTGTTGATTGGGGTCTTCATGAGGTCCTCCACCAAATTGGTTCTGCTGCACTATAGATATAATTGCGGGTTTGATCTCAAAGTTATTAGCTTCCATTGAAGGTCTTGAAATACTGGATCGAAAACCTCTTGCATAAGGTGCTGCATAATCCTTGAGTGGTCTATTCGCCATGTTCAAATGTTCCTGTTCTTCAATTTGCCTTTGCAGAATTCTTCTTTTATGGAAAGTTCTGTCAATCTCAGGGTCAAAAGGAAAGAATTCCCCTGCAAAGTTAGATCTTCGCATACACGAGAACAAGATAGCAAATGACAATTCAATAGAAAAAGAAAAATAAAAGAATCAAAAATGCAGAATTGAATTTGTACAAAAATAATTAACAAGAAGTAAAAGTTATACAAGAAAGTAAAAATAGAAATCTAATGATTAGTTACAACTATGCAATATGAAAGGAAAACAAATGTTATGTTTAGTCTAACTCAATTGATAATTCCTAATGTTATAGCGCAGTCCTCGGCAACGACGCCAAAAACTTGTTACCCTCCACAAGTGTACGGAAATGTCGCAAGTAATATAAAAGATTATCGTATTCACAGGGACTGGAATAAGCACTAGAAATGTTTCAATGCGAATTAGCTAAACAACTATCCAATTGTTTCAAATGCAAAGTGAAGGTAAACAAATCTAATATTAAAGATCAACAAACAAGAGTTTAGTGTTTTGGGTTATGATAAAGGGAGATTCTAGGAGTTTCGGGTTCTTTGTAAGATTTCTTGAATGTAAATGGTTCACCAATTCTTATCCCTCAATTGCCAAACACTTGTAGAAAGTTGCCGGTTCTCTCTTGCAATAGATAACCGGCTAAGGACTGAGAAATGTATCTAAATATGATCAATTAGACGTGAACCTACGTCGTCCTTACACAGAAGCGCACCTATTACTATGCCTTCCTCGGATATCAACATAGAAGCCCACAACTTATTAATCTATCAAGATACAAGAAACTAATCACAAGATCCATCCTACTCTCTTGAATATTCCTATTTCCTCTTCAAGATTATCTCTCAAACGTCCTTACACGGGCTTGCACCTGTCACGTGGATCCCTCGGATGATCGGGTGAGAGTTTATCTTTACAAAGTCCACAAGAAATCCAAACAATCAATCAAGAATGAGAATTAAGCACAAATCACCATTAATCATTCAAGATCTAATTGATACAAGCAAGACAATGTCATTGAAACAAGAAAATGACAAATCCATAAGAGATTACATCAATCCATCAAATAAATACTCCCTTAATCCTAGAATACAAAATCTACTCCATGAATCGAGGAAGAATACCCGAAGAAATAAAGATTACAAGCATTTCTTAAATCCCCAATCCAAGAAACCAAGAAAAGGGGGAAAGAGAAAACTTATCTACGAAGAAGCTTCGTCTTCGGATCCAATCCTCGCTCCGGAGTCGGAATCGTCAAGAACTCCCCTCGAATCGCCCAGAAATCCTCCCAAGAATGGGAGGAAACCACCAAATCTTGCCTTCTCCCAAAGGGGGAGAGATCCCCTTTCAATTCATGAAGGAGGGTTTAAATAGAGGAGGAAATCGGGCGCCACACGGCCCCATGACACGGCCGTGTGAGATTCACACGGCCATGTCCTCTTCCTTCTCTGCCAAAGCTGCACGGCCGTGTGACTCACACGGCCTAGCTCTCTTCTCTTTAAAGCAACCAAGCACGCCCGTGTAGATCCACACGGCCAGGACCCTTCTGTTCTCTGGAAATGCTACACGGCCGTGTGATGCACACGACCACCACCTGCTTGGCCTCTGGAAACCTCACACGGCCGTGTAGATCTACACGGCCATGTAAGGCATCTGCTCTAATTTCTTCAAATCAAGACACGGCCGTGTGAGATTCACACGGCCATGTCCTCTTCCCTTCTTGTTAAAACTACACGGCCGTGTGTGGTACACGGCCTGATGCTCTCTCCCTTCAATTCCTTCCAAGCTTGCCCGAGGACGCACAATCTTCACCAATTTCGACTCCTGTGTACAGAAAATGCACAAAAAGCAGATCTCCGAACCAAAAGAGTAAATATGCTAAAAGGAAAGCTGGAAGTACAAAAATGCATAGATCAAGCATGCTCAAAGTATGTAAATGTGCGTAAAAACGTGCATAAAAGAGTATATAATCTACGCACATCACAGTCTGCCACTGGGTTCGGAAGCGGGGCCGCTCGGGATGACGCAGGTAGAAAAAATATTCCTTCCAATGTTTATTGGAGGAAGGAATCTTATCGAAGAAAACCAAGCCGATCCGAGATTGAAAAAGAAAAGTGCCAAATTTGAATTGCTTAGGATAAGGGGAATGTTATGCACTCTTAACAGGACCACTACGCCACACCACAGACGGAAAGAGTTGGGGATGAGTTGGGTGAGCGGGATGCGGAAGTACTCGCAAACTTCAATAAAGAATGAATGGATAGGAAAGCGCAGGCTGGCAACAAATTGGTCTCAGAAAAAACACATTGTGTCGTCCTGCGGTGTATGAGGCCGGTCGGACGGTCTGACCAGAATGATTTCGTTGTCGGATGGGATGTCGAAAGCATTGATCAAGCTCGCTGCGTTGTCCTCGTCAAACTTGGTCTCCATGGTGGTGTACCAAAGACCAGGGGCGGGATCGACCGACTGAGGAGAACTTACCATGATCGAGTAAGAAAAGAACAGTGTCTGATGAAAAGATCACTAGGGAAACTGAGGAACAGGGTCGACGCAAAACACCGGAAAGTGTGAGAGAACAAAAAGGAAAGAAGGAAGCTTACGAGAAAAGGGAAGTTGAAGATCACTGGAGCACTCAACACAGGATCGCCGGAGCACTTGACACAAGATCACCGGAGCACGCGAGCAAGCAGCAGCAGCAATAAAATAGAGGTCGGCATATCTGGTTTATAAAGGGCGAGCTCGGCTAAGCAGAGCTGTCCAATCTAGGTCGCGGAGACCAACGCGCGCATTCGGCTGTTGATTTTGAACGGCCGCCTGTCACGTCACCGCAGACCCTTCGATCACAGGGCAAAGGCGACAGCGATACGTGGCATCCGCCCATTGGGTGCATTTAATGAACATCATAACCCGCGTGCTCGGCCTTAATGGCAAGGATTTGCATGAATTTTGAGGCGATTTGGATGACATCATCTTTGACCATCTGCGGACTAGGATGTGAAACCGCAAAAGTAGTAAGTGCCAGTGTGTGAGTCACCGCTCGGCATATGGGAGCACGATCCAGGATGTTCGCCACTTTTGAATGAGTCGATCGAAGCATCTTTCAGTGCCCTGGCCGAACGACTGACTAGGCACTAGGCTACTTGTCCAGTTAGTCGGACTTTCAGCCTTCTTCGACTAGACTTGAGGGGGAGGCAGGTGATCCGGCGGTAAGATAGGGCCCCTGCCCAGCAGAGGGTCTTAGGCCACATGTGACGTCAAAGTCAACAGTCATGGTAAAAGTCAACGATCATCACCTTAGCTTGGCTCAGCTCGGGTCCGAGCTCCCGACGCCCGGCGAGTGACTAGCACAGCTTAACAGCAGGGGACGAGGGCTGAGCGGTTTTTGTCTCGACTGAGGGGGAACCATGGTCATCGAGGTTCTCCCATTCGCCCGGGCAGCGCCGGGGCCGCCATATGATTGGCTGAGCAGATGTCCCGCTCGACCAGCCGCGACGTTAGCCGAACGGTTCTTTCATCCGACTTGGGACAAGACAAAAGGGGCAGGTAACTCTCTTCCTCGAGACAAGCGTCGTTGACAGGCAGCATGGTCGGCGACCAGATCAGACAGAGAATCGTACGACGGAAGTTTCCACTGTCACGTCAGGGATATGCTCGTACTATTGAGATATGGCGTCAGACACGCTTTTCTGACACACTCATTACAGGTATGCTTTGAAAAGTGTGCACGCGCCTTCAGGGAGCCCTATATAAGGACCCCCAAACTCCAACGGAGGTATGCGCTATTCATCACTGTAGCTACAGTTCTCGTCACTCTCTTTCGATTTCTTGCCACCGGGAGCTGACTTGAGCGTCGGAGGGCCACCTCCGGGAACCCCTTCCCGACTCGGTTTTGTACTTGCAGGTTCTCGCCGGAGGTCTATGTCACTCAGAGGGCCACACGGAGTCAACGAGAGTGCCACATCCCCAGCGACCATCGACTCAGCACTTAGATAGGATCAATGTGCAACACATATTTAAAGCCCTTGCTCCACCTTAACCTATCACCTTTTGGTTATTTTTGTTAGCAACAAGAATTTCTACCTTAGTGCCTAGGGAATTTATTGTTCGTAACACTAATGTTTATTAAAATTATTTATACCTTATTATTATTGTTCATTTAAGTTTGATTAAATAATTAATTTTAGATTTAAGTGTATGAAGTTAACCTTTAGTTTAAGGTTTAATGAAATAATTTGGTACTAATTTAATAATAGTTAATCATTGTCAATGGTTTATTGATTAACTTTTACTTGACTCAATTCAATAATTTAATACTTATTTTATTAAAATAACTTGCATTTCATATTAATTGACTGATTTAATGAAAGTCTAAGTTATAATTTAATTTTTCATTTACATCATCTTTTTTTATTAGATTTAACTTAGATTAACTAAGTCAGTATTAGTTCAGAGTTAAATATGTTAAAATTATTAAATAAAGTTAAGTAAAGTTAAGTTTCAATTTAAGTTAATCTTTAATTGAGATAAATTTTGATTTAATTAAAATAAAGTTAAAATTTTGATTAACGTTTTAATGTATAGTCAGGTTTGATTTAAAAATGACTTAGAGTTAATATTTTAATTAGGTTAAATTAAGATACTGAACAAGTCAACTAAGTTCTTAAATAAGGTTAGACTAAATACCTAACTTTTAATTATTTATTTTTTTAAGTTTAAAGTTTAGGTTAATTGAATTTTGATTGATTTGATTGTTTATTAATTAGGATTTAAGTTTTATGTTAAGTGTCTAAGTTTTAAAATGATTTTAAAAATAAAAGAATTTTTAAAAGAATTTTTTAAATGATTTTTAAAGTTTTTTAAAAATAATTTTTAAAAGAATTTTTAAAATTATTTTTAAAGTTTTTAAAATAATTTTTAAAATGATTTTTAAAGTTTTTAAAAGAATTTTTTAAAATTCGACAAGAATTTTTACCTTAGTGCCTAGGGAATTTACTGTTCGTAACACTAATGTTTATTAAAATTATTTATACCTTATTATGATTGTTCATTTAAGTTTGATTAAATAATTAATTTTAAATTTAAGTGTATGAAGTTAACCTTTAGTTTAAGGTTGAATGAAATAATTTGGTACTAATTTAATAATAGTTAATCATTATCAATAGTTTATTGATTAATTTTTACTTGATTCAATTCAATAATTTAATACTTATTTTATTAAAATAACTTTCATTTCATATTAATTGACTGATTTAATGAAAGTCTAAGTTATAATTTAATTTTTCATTTACATAATCTTTTTTTATTATATTTAACTTAGATTAACTAAGTCAGTATTAGTTCAGAGTTAAATATGTTAAAATTATTAAATAAAGTTAAGTAGAGTTAAGGTTCAATTTAAGTTAATCTTTAATTGAGATAAATTATGATTTAATTAAAATAAAGTTAAAATTTTGATTAACCTTTTAATGTATAGTCAAGTTTGATTTAAAAATGACTTAGAGTTAATATTTTAATTAGGTTAAATTAAGATACTGAACAAGTCGACTAAGTTCTTAAATAAGGTTAGACTAAATACATAACTTTTAATTATTTATTTTTTCAAGTTTAAAGTTTAGGTTAATTGAATTTTGATTGATTTGATTGTTTATTAAGTAGGATTTAAGTTTTAAGTTAAGTGTCTAAGTTTTAAAATTATTTTAAAAATAAAATAATTTTTAAAAGAATTTTTTAAATGATTTTTAAAGTTTTTTAAAATAATTTTTAAAATAAATTTTTAAAGTTTTTAAAATGATTTTTAAAGTTTTAAAAAGAATTTTCTAAAAGAATTTTTAAAATGATTTTTAAAGTTTTTTTTTAAAATAATTTTCAAAAGAATTTTTACAATGATTTTTAAAGTTTTTTAAAATAATTTTTAAAATGATTTTTAAAGTTTTTAAAATAATTTTTAAAATGATTTTAAAAGTTTTTTTAAAATAAATTTTAAAATGTTTTTTTAAAGTTTTAAAAATAATTTTTAAAGAATTTTTAAAATGATTTTTAAAATAGTTTTTTAAAATAGTTTTTAAAATAGTTTCTTTTTTAAAACTTTGTTTAATTTTAATTTTAACTTTAATTTTAAATTTTAAGTTTAATTTTAACTTTAAGTTGAATTTAATTTGAATTTAATTTAAGTTGAATTTTAAGTTAAATTAATTCAAGTTGAATTTTAAGTTAATTTAAATTAATTTAAGTTGAATTTTTAAGTTAATTTAGTTTAATTTAAGTTAATTTAATTTAAGTTGAATTTTAAAGTTAATTTAGGTTAATTTAAATCAAATTAATTTAATTTAAGTTGAATTTTTAAGTTAATTTATGTTCATTTTAATTTAAGTTATTTTTTAGATAAGTTAATTTTAATTTAATTTAAGTTAATTTTTAGTTAAGTTAATTTTAATTTAAGTTAATTTTAATTTTAATTTAAGTTAAATTTTAATTTTAAGTTTAGTTTAATTTTTAATTTTTGAATTAGTTTAATTTTTAATTTCAAGTTTAGTTTAATTTTTAAATTTAATTTATTTTAATGTATTTTGATTTCATTTTTTAATTTATTTTAAATTTAAGTCTTAATTTAAAATTTAAAATTTAACTCCTTAGTCATCTTACCCGATTTATATTTTCAATTAGGGAATCTTATAATTTTATGATATGAATTAAGTTCAATTTCAGGGTTTGGTTTAACTTTATATTAGATTCAAGTTTCGCTTTGGGTTCAACAAATAGATATTCTTTGGATAAACTTCTGGGTTATGGTGAGTCACCTGGGCATCATTAGACTAACTATGCCTTCGAGGTTTTTCAAATAGTCTTATCCACTAAACTTAGTATAAAACTTTGGTCTAACTAGTTAGGATTCATAAGGGGTAGCTTCAGTTAGTTTTACTAAGCCAAATGCAGCAGGTTATAGTCATATCTTCCTAGATATGCATAGACAGAGTTTCCCTAAGCTACTATCATCCAAAATATCACCAGTACTATAGGTCAAGGTAAACTTCACCAAGGAGAAAAACTAAAATACTAACCAAGCTCCAAGAGATGCTAGCTTTCTCTTCTTCTTCTTCTTCTTCTCCAAGTAGTATCCGGCCACCACAAGAGCTCCAAGGGAGATAGAGAGGTTCGGCCACCACAAAAGGAAGAGAGGGAGAGGATGGCCGGCCACACCAAGGAACAAAAGAGGGAGAGAAATAATAGATGTTGTCTCATGAAGGCACCTTCACCCCTTCTTTTATATTCCTTGGCCTAGGCAAATTAGGAAATTTAATTATAATAAAATTTCCTCAATTTCCTTGACATGATTTAATTGAGAAAAATAAAATAAAATTTCCCAATTAAATCTACATTGGCCGGCCACATCATTGGAGAATAAATTGCACAAGTTTCAATCAACAATTAAAACTTCCTAATTTGTTTCCGAAAATTTTAAAATTAAAATTTCTCTTTAAAAATCTCTACATGGTTAATAAAAGAAATTTCTATAATTTTAATTTTACAACATGTGAATAATTTTTAAAGAGAAAATAAAATATCTCACCAATCTACAAATAAGGAAAGAGATCTAATCTCTTTCTTTAATCTTTTGTAAATTTTACAAGAGAGATAATTTAATTTAAATTCTCTTTAATAAATTATTTCTTCCACATAATAAAAATTAAAATTAAAATTCTTTTTAATTTATTTTGGCGGCCCTACTAGCTTGGGGCCGGCCACCCAATCTTATACCTAGGCCGGCCCTAACTTGTTCCCAAGCTAGCTTGGCCGGCCCCTATTGGGTGGGTATAGAAGGTGGGTATAGGTGGGTATAGAACTCTATAAATAAGAGGCTACGATAGGGACCGAGAGGAGGAATTGGTTTTGGTCTCCCGATAAAATTAAGCATCCCGTGTTAGCCCCGAACACACAACTTAATTTTATCAATAATAATTCATTCCACTAGAGAACTATTATTGAACTACCGCACCAATCCCAAATTACATTTTTGGGCTCCTTCTTATTATGAGTGTGTTAGTCTCCCTGTGTTTAAGATATCGAATGTCCACTAATTAAGTGAATTACTGACAACTCATTTAATTAATATCTTAGTCCAAGAGTAGTACCACTCAACCTTATCGTCATGTCGGACTAAGTCCACCTGCAGGGTTTAACATGACAATTCTTATGAGCTCCTCTTGGGGACATTATCAACCTAGTATCTTTAGGACACGTTTCCTTCTATAATCAACAACACACACTATAAATGATACCATTTCCCAACTTATCGGGCTTATTGATTCATCGAACTAAACCTCACCCATTGATAAATTAAAGAAATAAATATCAAATATATGTGCTTGTTATTATATCAGGATTAAGAGCACACACTTCCATAATAACCGAGGTCTTTGTTTCTTTATAAAGTCAGTATAAAAGAAACGACCTCAAATGGTCCTACTTAATACACTCTAAGTGTACTAGTGTAATTATACAGTTAAGATAAACTGATACCTAATTACACTACGACCTTCTAATGGTTTGTTCCTTTCCATTTTGGTCGTGAGCTACTGTTTATAATTTATAAGGTACTGATAACATCATCTTCTGCATGTGACACCACATACTATGTTATCTACAGTATAAATTAATTGAACAACTACAACTAAATGTAGACAATTTGACCAAATGTGATTCTTTATTCATAATGAATGTTTACAAAGCTTAGGCTTTCAGTATACACTCCAACAATCTCCCACTTATACTAATGACTATGCTGCCATATCTTCTACCATACATCTGATTCACATTTCCTCCACATGCCGATCAAAAGCTTTCGTCGGAAGGGCCTTAGTGAAAGGATCTGCCAGGTTATCTGCTGATGCAATCTTGGCGATGACAACTTCTCCTCGCTTCACGATATCTCGTATCAGGTGGTACTTGCGCTCTATATGTTTACTTGCCTTATGAGCTCGTGGTTCCTTCGAGTTAGCAACTGCACCGCTATTATCACAATAAATTGTGATGATTTTGGGCAAACCAGGAATCACATCTAAGTCCATTAGAAAGTTCCTGAGCCATACTGCTTCTTTAGTTGCCTCAGAGGCTGCTACATACTCAGCTTCCATGGTTGAGTCTGAAACGCATTTCTGCTTAACACTCCTCCATGAAATGGCTCCACCTCCTAAAGTAAACACATAGCCTGATGTAGACTTACTATTGTCCCTATCTGATTGGAAATCTGTGTAACCCACAGGGAGCAAATCATCTGCTTGGTAAATTAGCATATAATCTCTAGTCCTTCTCAGGTACTTTAATATATGCTTTACCGCAGTCCAATGTCCTTGTCCAGGGTTACTCTGATATCTATTAACCATGCCCACGGCAAAACAAATATCAGGTCTCGTACATAGCATTGCATACATAAGGCTTCCTACAGCCGAAGCATAAGGAACTGCTTTCATGTCTTCTATCTCCTTTGATGTCTTCGGAGACATCTCTTTAGATAGAGCTATTCCATGCCTAAAAGGTAAGAAACCTTTCTTGGAATCTTGCATACTAAAACGAGCAAGGATTGTATCTATATATGAAGCTTGGGACAGACACAACATTCTTTTCTTGCGATCCCTTATCACTTTGATCCCAAGAATGTGTGCACACTCTCCTAAGTCCTTAATATCAAATTGTTTGGACAACCATACCCTTACGTTTGATAATACCTTGACATTGTTGCCAATTAACAAAATATCATCTACGTATAGTACAAGAAATACCACCACGTTTCCGTTACACTTCTTGTATACACAATACTCATCCGGACACTGAATAAATCCATACGACTAGATCACTTCATTAAACCGGATGTTCCAAGATCTTGAAGCTTGCTTCAGTCCATAAATGGACCGATTGAGCTTACACACTAGATGCTCTTTGCCCTTTTCAATGAACCCTTCTGGTTGCTTCATATGGATGTTCTCTTCAAGACTTCCATTAAGGAAAGCTGTCTTGACATCCATTTGCCAAATCTCATAATCCATATTAGCAGCAATGGATAAGAGTATCCGGATAGACTTAAGCATGGCTACCGGTGAAAAGGTTTCCTCATAATCGATTCCCTCTTTCTGAGTGTACCCTTTCGCAATAAGCCTAGCTTTGAAGGTTTCTACCTTCCGTCATCCCTCTTTTCCTTTGTAGATCCACTTACATCCAACGGCTTTTACACCATCGGTGGTTCTACAAGCTCCGGACCTTATTAGAGTACATAGACTCTATTTCAGAATTCATCGCCTTTTGCCAAGATGCTGCATCTATATCTTGGAGTGCTTCGTCATATGTCCGGGGATCAGGTTCATGTTTACCCGGGATCAAATCCGAAGACTCTTCCAAAAACATGAATCTTTCAGGTTGCCTTACAACCCTCCCACTACGACGAGGCACTGTCTGTGGTTGTGTATCATGTGTGACACGTGTTGCAGTCTCTTGTGGTACTTCATCTTGTACTGTTGGTACTGAAGTAGACGTGTCCTCTCTAAGTTCTTCTAAAACAACTTTGCTACTGAACTTGTGATCCATTATATAGTCTTCTTCTAAAAACTGGGCATTGGTGCTAACAATGAGCTTCTGGTCTTTAGGACTATAAAATAAACCACCTTTCGTTCCTTTGGGATATCCTACAAACACGCGAACTTCTGTACGAGATTCTAACTTATCAGCATCTGGTTTCAGCACATGTGCTGGACTACCCCAAATCAGAATATGTCTTAGATTGGGCTTTCGCCCATTCCACAATTCTATGGGAGTAGAAGAAACTGATTTAGAAGGTACTAAGTTCAGAACGTATACTGCTGTTTCCAGAGCATATCCCCAAAACGAATTTGGTAATTCTGAATAACTCATCATCGATCTAACCATTTCCATAAGAGTCATATTCCTTCGTTCTGCTACACCATTCTGTTGAGGTGTTCCAGGTGCAGACAATTGGGATTGAATCCCGGCCTCTGATAAGTAATTCCTAAACTCTCCTAAGAGGTACTCGCCACCACGATCTGACCGTAGTGTCTTGATACTTTTACCTAGTCGTTTCTCCACATCAGCCTTGTATTCTTTGAACTTATCAAAGCACTCGGACTTGCGGCGCATTAGGTAAATGTATCCATATCTTGAATAATCGTCTATGAAAGAGACGAAATATTCAAAACCTCCTCTTGCCTGGACAGACATAGGACCACACAAATCAGAGTGAACCAACTCTAACACTTCTTTGGCTCTATACCCCTTGGCCTTGAACGACCTCTTGGTCATTTTACCTTCCAAGCAAGATTCACAAGTTGGAAAATTTTCCAACTCAAATGAACTCAAAAGTCCATCGGCTATAAGCCTCTGAATCCTACTTAAGTTAATATGACCAAGCCTTAGATGCCAAAGATATGCTTGGTTCATTTCCGAAGGTTCTTTTCTCTTATTAGAGTTAGAAGATGAGTTATAAATTTTCATGTTTTGCTTTGTGGAAGAAATTGGATTTAAAGTATACAAATTGCCAACTAATGCACCAGAACAACAGATAATCACTTTATTTCTTTTAATAACTACATCGTTCTTGAAAGAAACTGAATATCCATCTAAAAGCAGTTTAGAAACTGAAATTAAATTCTTTCTAAAAGCGGGTACATAAAGATAATTTCTTAAAATCAAATTTCTATTTCTACTAAAAGATAAGTAGGCGTCTCCCATGCTGCCACCTTAGTAGCATTGCCCATGTGACCGGTAATCTCTCCTTCAGATAGTCGTCGGGTTTCCGGAACCCGAATTGCAGACATGATCGATGACTCCTATCTATACACCGGTCTTTGGTAGATAACACCGCTAAACATGTTTCAACAACTAGAGTATGAGATATACCTTTGTTTTGGTTCCTACGAGGACGATCCGCCTTCCAATGTCCTGCCTGCTTACAGATGAAGCACTTGCCCTTCGGCTTCTTTATCCAACTTTAAATCCCGTACTCTGAGATTTATTCACTTTCTTTTGAACCGACTTGTTTCTTCTTCTTCTTTCCTTTCGGTTTAGAAGTAGAACCATTTTCAACATAGTGAATTTGAGCATTGTGACGAAATAATCCTTCGGCTGCTTGAGTCAGTAGTTCCGCTAATGAATAAACCCTCTTATTCATATTATAATTCAGGAAACCGCTCAAAACTTCTAGGTAGCGTTCGAGGATCATATCGATCTAGGTTTCCCATCAATTTCTCCTCCAAGGATCGTATCTCGTTCGGATAAGCCATCATTTTAGGATATGATCCCTTACGGAGTACCCTCTTGTATGGTGGTCGTCATTATCTTTCTCATGGCTTCTTGCCTAGAAGCCCTATCACGATGACCAAAGAGTTCCTTGAGATTGTTCATAATATCAGAAGTCGTTGGTAAATCTTGATGTTGATGTTGCAATACATTTGACATTGAAGCCAAAATGTAGCACGCGCCATCTCATCTGCTTTTACCCATTTCCTATGATATTCAATCTCCTCTTGGGTAGATTCACCGATAGGTGCATCAGGGCACTGCTCGGTCAACAAATTTATAGCTTTCAGCAGTAAGAACAATGTCCAGGTTTCTTTTCCAATCTATGTAGTTTGGTCCAGTAAGTCTATTCTGTTGAAGTATGATGGACAGTGGGTTGAAAGACATCCTAAGAATCACAAATAACTTTTGGTCAGAACTCTAAATTTAGAATAATATTGATTCCTCAAACAATACTATTTTAAATTAACCAACACCTCAAAACACCGTGAATTTTGTATGCCACGTTAGTGTGGACGTATACAAATTCATCATTTGTAAAAGGAGGGTTTTATCCCATTAATTTTATTATATTGTCAACCTAACTTTTTGACAAATAAAATTAATAGTTGGTGTCTTTTGGTCACACAAATAATAGCAGTGACTCCGATGGGGAGGATACTATTAGATGTGTCTAAGTGTATACCATTACTTGACACTAAGTTCATTAATAAGATTATGCCCCTTCCGTTGGGGAAGATCACACGCTCTTAATTAACTTCCTATAGTCATCCAAAAATGGAAGTCTGTTCTAGTGATCCACAAACAAGCTCATCCGTTATGGAGGAAGGCACTCAGAGCCAACGTGCAAGCTTGTTTGCATTACTTACAAATCAGTAATGGAGACCATGGGATTTATTTAAAAATCCCTCTCCCACTTAGTTATTTATAAATGAGGAATTTTAACTATGCTAGCCTACTAAGCATGTAAACTAACACATATACACAGCACAATATAAAAGCAATAAATAGAAAATCTAATTTTCAACTATTATGGCTTTTATCTCTAGTTGTCCTCCGTGTGTTGTCATCCCAAGCTGCTGCCATATTTGGCCACTGCCACCGGGTCTAGCTGTCGCATCCATCTTGCTCCTAGTTCCGCTGCGCCTCTGGTCCTTAGAAGGTTCCACGCTTTGCAAGATTCGATCCGCGACACAAATAGAATTTTACATTTCGATCCTATATTCCATAAAAGGAATGTACATGTATCTAGATCAAAAATAAAATCCTAATAAAACTAAATACAGCTCCTACTGTATTTTAATACAATCATGCACACACAGATAAATGCCCTTGACATGTCCAAGGGTCCAATCACACACATAATAACTAAAAGCCATAATAGTTGGATCCTGCATCCACAAAGTTAGCACATCCTACTATTAACCTGCCTAAATTATGTATGACATGTGCATAATTAAACTAAATACCAAATACACAGAGGCAAAACCCTAGCTCTGATACCAATTGTTGGTTGCTACTCGGAAAACCTAGAGGTTCCACTGTACAAAAATTTGTACAAAGGTCTGAACCTTTTCCTAGCTACCATGTGTTCTTTTAAATTAAATTTTGGATCGCCTGCGGAACTTAACACGTTTGATCCAAAACTTAATCTATTCGTTCTTTTAGGTTTTGACTTGGGTCTCCTGCGGAACTTAACACGTTCGACCCAAATCACCTTAAGTTATTAATTCCATTAAATATTAATTTCCATAATTGGTTCCCAGTACTGACGTGGCGAGGCACATGACCTTCTTGGATATGGGAGCAACCACCACCGACTAGATAAAACCTTTTATAGAAAGCTAATATTTAATTTCCTAAAATAACTTTAGGTTAACCAAAGAGAACAATCAAATCACAAGGAAAAGAATAAATAAAAGAACGCAGCATCGAAAAACATATTCGAAATTCTAGAACGTAAGCCTCTTGTATTTGGTATTATTTCCATAAATAACTAGCATGATGCGGAAATAAAAATTACTAGTTATACCTTGTAGAAAAACCTCTTGATCTTCTACCGTATTCCTCTTCTAACCTCGGACGTTGTGTGGGCAACGATCTACCGAGATGAGAAACCACCAACCACCTTCTTCTCCTCCAAGCAAGGTTCGGCCACAAAGGAAAACTTCACCAAGGAGAAAAACTAAAATACTAACCAAGCTCCAAGAGATGCTAGCTTTCTCTCCTTCTTCTTCTTCTTCTCCAAGTAGTATCCGGCCACCACAAGAGCTCCAAGGGAGATAGAAAGGTTCGGCCACCACAAAAGGAAGAGAGGGAGAGGATGGCCGGCCACACCAAGGAACAAAAGAGGGAGAGAAATAATAGATGTTGTCTTATGAAGGCACCCTCACCCCTTCTTTTATATTCCTTGGCCTAGGCAAATTAGGAAATTTAATTATAATAAAATTTCCTCAATTTCCTTGACATGATTTAATTGAGAAAAATAAAATAAAATTTCCTAATTAAATCTACATTGGCCGGCCACATCATTGGAGAATAAATTGCACAAGTTTCAATCAACAATTAAAACTTCCTAATTTGTTTCCGGAAATTTTAAAATTAAAATTTCTTTTTAAAAATCTCTACATGGTTAATAAAAGAAATTTCTATAATTTTAATTTTACAACATGTGAATAATTTTTAAAGAGCAAATAAAATATCTCACCAATCTACAAATAAGGAAAGAGATCTAATCTCTTTCTTTAATCTTTTGTAAATTTTACAAGAGAGATAATTTAATTTAAATTCTCTTTAATAAATTATTTCTTCCACATAATAAAAATTAAAATTAAAATTCTTTTTAATTTATTTTGGCCGGCCCTACTAGCTTGGGTTCAAGCTAGGGCCGGCCACCCAATCTTATACCTAGGCCGGCCCTAGCTTGTTCCCAAGCTAGCCCCTATTGGGTGGGTATAGAAGGTGGGTATAGGTGGGTATAGAACTCTATAAATAAGAGGCTACGATAGGGACCGAGAGGAGGAATTGGTTTTGGTCTCCCGATAAAATTAAGCATCCCGTGTTCGCCCCGAACACACAACTTAATTTTATCAATAATAATTCATTCCACTAGAGAACTATTATTGAACTACCGCACCAATCCCAAATTATATTTTTGGGCTCCTTCTTATTATGAGTGTGTTAGTCTCCCTGTGTTTAAGATATCGAATGTCCACTAATTAAGTGAATTACTGACAACTCATTTAATTAATATCTTAGTCCAAGAGTAGTACCACTCAACCTTATCGTCATGTCTAAGTCCACCTGCAGGTTTAACATGACAATCCTTATGAGCTCCTCTTGGGGACATTATCAACCTAGTATCTCTAGGACACAGTTTCCTTCTATAATCAACAACACACACTATAAATGATACCATTTCCCAACTTATCGGGCTTATTGATTCATCGAACTAAACCTCACCCATTGATAAATTAAAGAAATAAATATCAAATATATGTGCTTGTTATTATATCAGGATTAAGAGCACATACTTCCATAATAACCGAGGTCTTTGTTTCTTTATAAAGTCAGTATAAAAGAAACGACCTCAAATGGTCCTACTCAATACACTCTAAGTGTACTAGTGTAATTATACAGTCAAGATAAACTGATACCTAATTACACTACGACCTTCTAATGGTTTGTTCCTTTCCATTTTGGTCGTGAGCTACTGTTTATAATTTATAAGGTACTGATAACATCATCTTCTGCATGTGACACCACATACTATGTTATCTACAGTATAAATTAATTGAACAACTACAACTAAATATAGATAATTTGACCAAATGTGATTCTTTATTCATAATGAATGTTTACAAAGCTTAGGCTTTCAGTATACACTCCAACAGTAATTAGTTCCTGTCCTCCCAAGACCAAGAATTAGTCAAGGTCTCAGTCTAGGGATCCCAAATGGACCTAAACTGGACCGACGCCTACTATCCCTCAATTAGAGTGTGTCCTCACAGAGTCACTCTCCTCCAGTGACTTACCTTTACTTACCTTTTGCTAGATATCTGGTCAGCTCGTTGACTAGTCTGGACTTTATGCCAGCTATCCGGTCAGCCCGTCGACCTAGATGGACTTCGTGCCAGCTATCCAGTCAGACTGTTGACCTAGCTGGACTTTGTGCCAGCTATTTGGTCGGCCCGTTGACCTAGCTGGACTTCATACAAGCTATTCGGTCGACCCGTTGACCTAGATGAACTTTGTACTAGCTATCCGATCAACCCGTTGACCTAGCTGGATTTTTCCTACACACTTAGTCAGATTGTTAGATCACAATGAACGTAACTTAACTTACTTTGTCATTTATCAAAACCTGAGTTAGACTGTTAGTGCTAACTGCACCAACAGAGATGGATGACCAAGTCGTGCATACTAAGATATTTATTTGTGTGTTCTCCAATTAGAGCTTGGCAGATGTAGGTTGAAGGTAATAAAGACCATCTCTAATTTCTCCTCTGAGCAAAGTAATCCTGATTATGGGATCCTTCACACGACAATAATGTTGGATCGAGACACGCTAGAGGGGGGGAGGAATAGCGCTCTCGACTTTCACTCGGTACGGAATCGTAAAACTATCGGAGTTAAAAACAAGCAGCGGAATAAAGAAACGCAAACACAGAGACACAGTAGATTTACTTCGTTCGGAGTCTAGATCGACTCCTACTCGAAGGCCCGCGATCCTTGATCGCTTTCCGTGGGCAACAACTATAAGCTCGATAAGATTTACAAATTAAGTACAATTATAAACTGAATTTAACTTTATACCGACAACAATAAAGTCGAAATTGAAGCTCCAGGTCGTCGGTGTCAAGTCGCAGCACTTCCAGGTCGTCGTTTTAGCAGCACGCAGCAAGAGGATCACTTGGGATTTGTTGTATTGAACTGTTGGTCGAAACCCCCTTATAAAGAGTGTTCAAGGCGCCTCCATGCTACCGAGTCGCCCGCGTGGATCAAGCTTGAAATGGTCGAATTTTATCTCTTCAAGGCACCTTATGCCTCATCTAAGGCGCCTTAAGCAACTGGTTCAAGGCGCCTTATGACTCCTTCAAGGCGCCTCCAGAGTGCTTCGCAGCCAGCTCCAGCTTTGCACCCGAGGCGCCTCCAAGCCCCATGGAGGCGCCTCGGACACTGTTCATCCGAGGTTAACTTGTGCTCCTTTGGTCCTGCAAAAGTGTTAGTCCCAAACACATACCCTGCAAATCCAAGTTAGCACAATACAACAGTAAATATGATAACAGAATAATGACAGTCTCCGGACTGTCCGGGTCTGACTTCGGATTTCCAATCGGAAACCCTAGGTCGATCCGACGCCTACTGTTCCCTCTATGGGGAACGCGCCCTCACCTACTCCACTCAGGAGATTTACCTTTAGCTAGTTCGGCCCTCCAGATCGACTGGACTTTTGCTCAGCATCCGTTGCTTCCAGTCTTCATGCCGGACGTCTGGTCCTCGACCCTTCCAGACTTCTACCCGGTTCGCGATACCAGGATTTTAACCTAGGGTTACCACCCCCTAGGATTTTTGCCCGAAGCTTCGACCCGCCAAGACTTTCCGCATAGGGTCACCACCCCCTATGACCTAGGGTTACCACACCCTAGGGTTTTTTACCTGCCTAACCGCAGTTAGGACTTTCTTGAAATACTCAATCAAATACATTAGATAACAAGTAAGCTTAACTTTGAATCCTTTGTCATTATCAAAACTCAGGTTCGATCATCGGATGCTTCCTGCACCAACAAATAATAAGGGTGAAATTCAAAGAACACATTATTTTCAAGAGTAAATTGATAAACTGAGAGTAAATTTTTAGTGATGGAAGAAACATAAGTGTATTGCGCATGGAAAAGAGTCGACCAGAAGAATAAAAAGATATGTTTCCAAGGTGAGCAATTTGCTAGCTTGAACCGTTGCCTACTTGTACCGTGTCAGGACCATGATAGGAGGAGGCTTCTATAAGAATGTCATAATCTAATATAACATGATGAGTTACTCCAGAATCTGGATGTCATCTTGAGATTGAAGAATTTACCATAGGTATATAAGGATTGCTTGCAAGAGAGAATGCTCCTGGATGAGATGATAAAGTTGAGGTTGATGCTTGAGTTGAGGATGCAAAACCTCCTAGAAAATTTAAATCAAATCTCTTATAACATTAATGAGCAAAGTGACCATTCTTGAGACAGATTTGACAATGTCCTCATCCTCGACCTTGTCCTTGTCTTCGTCCTCATCCTTGTCCTCGTCCTCTAATTCTTCCACTTTGATTTCTTTAATCTGGTTGATGATAGGTAGCACTATCACTTTTGTAATTCGTATGTGCTGAAAGAGCAAGAAAATCCGAGACCTTTGATATTGTAATTGTAGAAGTATCTTATGCGAAGAGAGCAAGCCATGAAGAGTATTGAGTGACACTTGATCTATGCAAGTAATCATACTAGGAATAAAGTTGTCATATTGAGTTCCTAGACATGCAAGAACATGTATTAGTTGCTGGTGCAATTATCTTAGGTCAAGGTTGACCAGTTTAACTAAGCTTAAGTTAGCTCAAACTTGAGTCTTGATGTTTGAGTTTTGATGTTTGAGTTTTGATATTTGACAATGTATGGAGATTGCAATTGTAATTGTTCGATTGGAGAGATTGTTGGTGCAATTCTCCAATGGTCTAGGATTGACCAGTTTGATGAGAAGAAGAGTCAAGTAGGTTAAGGTTGACTGGATACTTGATTGGAAAGCCCTAGTGAGTGAAGCTAGGTAGAAGGAAAATCCTAGTCAGTAAAGTCGGATGGAAACCCCTAGTGAGTGAAGCTAGGCAGAAGAAAAATCCTGGTGCGTGAAGGTAGGTGAAAAGCCCTAGTAAGTGAAGCTAGGAGTGAGGAAGTCCTGGTGAGTGAAGCCAAGCAGTGAAAATCAAGGTGAGTCAAGGTTGACCTGACACCTGGTGATTGGAAATCCAATTAGGTCAAAGGTTTGACCAAACACTTGGTGAAGAAGTTCTAGTAGGTCAAGGTTGACTGGATGCCAGGTAATGAGGAGTCCCAACAGGTTACGGTTAACTGGATGTTGGGTAAAGGATCCCTAGACTTAGATTTAGATGTTAGGGCTTGGTAATCGACTAGGTTAATCGATTACCAAAGCTGAATCGATTAAGGTAATTGATTAAGCAAGTTTCGCGAAGTGCACAGAGAGGTTCATAATTTATTAGGTCAATTGATTTTGAATGTTTAATCAATTATGACAATCTATTAAGCCTGGATTTTGCGAATGCACAAAGAGTTTGGTAAGCGATTAAGCAGGGAAGCTTAACCGCTTACAAGCTATTCTCACGTGAACAGAAGCATGCCTAATCAATTGGTCTAGTCGATTAGGCGTGCATAATTGATTGGAAAAATAGCCGTTATGCGCCTGGTAAAAGAATTTCGTGTGCACTGTTCCTAGACATCGCTCACAGGTTTTCTTCTCCACTCTCTTCATCGAGCTCGCCCGTTCTTGAAGCTTCTTGGAGACAAGTGTTGCTGCACTTCCAAGGTCAAGAGGCGTTCCCAAACAAGAAGAAGAAGCTAGCTAAGGTTTCATTTGTGTAAATCTTGTAAGATTTTCCTTGTATTTGCTTCTTTCTTCTTTTTGTTGTATTGAGAGTCTTGTACGAGATTTCTCTACCTCCGGAGTATTTCCAAGAAGGAGTGTATTCTTAGTGAATGTGTGAGTGAGGGTCGGATGCTTGGATTAGTCACCTCTTCTTGAAGTGGATACAAAGTAAATCCTCTTGTTAGCATTGGGGAGCTTTTGAGTTGAGTTTTATCTGCTGCAACATCATCATCGACGAAACGTGAGAAGCTATTCACCCTCCCCCTAGCTCAGAAGTGTCCTAACATTAGCAAATATGGATATGAAATTGAATGGTCAATCACAACTAAATTATTAGCAATGGTTTTGATTGATTGCATATATTCATTGATAGACTTGTCTCCTCGTTGCACCGATTGTAATTGTATGCAAAGTTGAAGAACACTTGTTTGAGAGTGTGAAGCAAAGGTTTGAGCAAGATCTTCCCATATTTGGCGAGAGCTAACAAGTCCAACAATTGTAGGAAGTATAGACTCACTAATCGTTGAAATCAATCATGTTATAATTAGTTGATCTTTCTTGATCTATACAATATAGTTTGAATCTTCTTCTTGTGGTTTAAGAGAAGTACCATCAGCAACTTCAAGTAGATCAAGAACACTAAGTAGCAAAAGAAACTGCATCTTCTAAATAAGATATGATATTCAAGGGTAAGAAAGAGAGTAATTGTGTCACAAAGTTTTATTTCTATGGTAGATGATGATGATGAAAATTCTGACATTATATATAGAGATGAAAGAGTTGTTGCTCTGAACTAACAAGGAAAGAGCAATGTCAAGTAAGACTATAAGATGAAATTTTCTCTTACTATCCAAGCTCACTACAAGGCGTGGAGTTCGTAGAATAGAGAAGCGATCGAGAAAAAGGAACTCAACATGTCGAAAGACAAGCCGGCGGAGGCGTGCCCAACGAGGTTTCCAGTAGAGGCGATGTACGACTTGGGCAAGGATGGAAACTGGAACAACAGTGACGGTTGATGGTGCCTTCTTTAGCCAGAGCAATGGCTGGATGGCATAGAAGAGGTAGCAGTAGCGAGTTGGCGTTGATATAGGAGAAAGGAGAACACAAGAGAGGGGAGAGAAAAGTTTTTTTTTAATTGTTAAGAGAATTTTTTTTTTAATTGTTGAGGAAGAGAGAAAATATGACTTTAATACAATATTAAGATAATTGAATAATGAATCATATGTCCGTGGTTCGAATCCAATTATAATGTATTTATAAATTTTTTTTTTTTAAATGGGAGATGTAATCAAAGAATATTGAGTTGTTGGATTAATCGTCACGTGCGCTTTCTGATTTATCTTGATGACCAATGTAAAATTTTCATAGGATTAGATCGATCATTTAAAATTTGTTACTCAATCTGATTAAGATATATAATTGATAGAGATAATAAAATGTTTAATTAATTAATTAAAAGATTAATAAATAAAAAATTTAATAATAAATGTATCATAATATAAATTTAATTTGATCGGCCAATACTTATTTTATAAGTCCCTTTTTATAGGCATCTCTGCTATCATTAATCTTAAAAGCACCGCGTGCACCATCCAGATCGCTTTGCCTGTGCTTTAATTGACAAACGTATCCCTAAGAGAGCCAGAGCCCATGGCGGTGAGGTGTTGAAGCGAGCGTTGTTGATGCATTTTCATTCGACACGTGTCCCTTCTTCTTCCACGTGTCCTCCCACTGTCACCGCCACCACCTCGCCATTATTAATCTCGCACTGCTCCTCCTCTCTTTGCCTTAAGTCACACAAGCTCGGTTTTGCTCATTCCAGTAGAAGTTTATTATTGTGCTCTGTACTTGGTCTCCTGCAATTTAGTGCTCTGTAGTTGTCGCTCTAATCTAATTTCAACCTGTAGTTGTTTTTGTAGATCATGCCGCAGGCAGTGGGAAGGAACGCAGCAGCTCCGTTGCTGTTCCTCAACTTCATTATGTACATTATAGTCATCGGACTCGCCAGTTGGAACCTCAACCACTTCATCAACGGCCAGACTCACCACCCTGGTATTAATTACTCTACAATTTTCGTGAATCACTAGTGTTAATCACGCGAGTGTTGATCTCTATACTGTGTGCGACTGTGCGTGCTCTTGAATCAGGTGTGGCGGGCAACGGCGCAACCTTCTACTTCCTAGTCTTCGCCATTCTTGCCGGCGTGGTCGGTGCGGCCTCTAAGCTCGCCGGAGCCAACCACATCCGGTCGTGGAGGAACGACAGCCTCGCGGCCGCGGCCACCTCATCGCTCATAGCGTGGGCGATCACCGCCCTAGCCTTCGGGTATCGTAAATTAAGCCTACACTGTGTACTTGTCTTCCACTTCACGAAGAGGACGAAATGTGATGTGCGGATTAATTTTGGAACAGGTTGGCGTGCAAAGAGATAGCGATCGGAGGTTACCGGGGGTGGAGGCTGAGAGCCCTGGAGGCGTTCATCATAATCCTGGCGTTCACGCAGTTGCTCTACGTGCTGCTGCTTCACGCGGGGATGTTTAGCAGCAAGTATGGACCAGGGTACAGGGATCCCGACTACGGTGTTGGAGGAGGACCTGGAGAAGTTAAGGGAACGGCCAGGGTTTAATTAGTGTTTAAGTTTGCTCTGTGTCAATAATAATAATAAAGTTATCTGCTTAGTTTTTAAATATATGTATGTGTCTGATCGATCGAGTCTGAGGTTTCAAGTTCAAGTGTTGCGTTCTTGCATCGTTTTGGTTAGTGGCAGTGTGCTGCATCCCTATGTTGTGATGTGGATGCTATGACTCGATGTTACGAAGACTTACGGACCCGTTTCTTCAATTTTTTTTAAAAAAAATATTAAATATTTGTAAAAAAAAAAATCGAAGTCATTGCACAAACGCTAATTTGTTAGTCATTCTTTTAATAAAATTTTAATTTTAAAAAATTGATAAATAGATCTCAATCCTATAAGTTTTTTTTATTTATCCTACTATTCTTTCTCTCTGTGTTTTGTTATTCTCTATATCTTCTTAAAATACTCACAGAGACACTCACATTCTCTGTGTTTTGTTATTCTCTATATCTTCTTAAAATACTCACATTCTAATGTTCAATATATTTTTTTCACACATAATATTCTATAAATTTTTTAAATATTTTATATGCTCTATATTATTTTTTAAAAATTCTTAAAAAATTTTAATGAACCCAAGTAACGTCGTCCCAACTTCATTTGATACTCTAAACATTAATAAATCTTCATTTGATACTCTAAACATTAATAAATAGAGGAGAGAAATAACATTAAAAAATTTTTAGAGGAGAGAAATAATATTTTTAGAGGAGAGAAATAATATAATTATAAACATAATAATATAATAGGTTTGAAAATATTATTTTTTCTATTGGATTTATTTGATTCATGTCGATTTTGATTATGATATCAAATATAATTGATGCGGTGATGAGGGGCTCACCCTGCGGAGGGTTACGGTCATGGTGTAGGTCAAAGTTAGGTTGACCAACGACCTATATCCTTAGGTTGACCAACGACCTATATCCTCGGCCATTCGGACAGCCCACTCGCCCGACCGGGATAAAGAAGACCTGATCCAACATCAGTACAGCTTGATAACACACCGAGCATCCGACGCTCCGAAAATCAAGTATCAAGTATTCGCACAGGCACGTTGAACGGCAATCCCGTTCGACCTTACATCAACCCTCGAAATTAGCAAAGCGGAGTGACGACCGAGCAGACTACATTCAGACACATCAATATTACGGCCGAGCAACTTCCCGACTCGGCCAGGGAGCAGATCCGTCAACCAAGCACTAAACTCGTTCGGCACATCAGCGGAACAAAGGATAGTAGAAGGTCGGCCGAGCGTCTATCCTGTTCGGCCTAGGGGCAAACAGTGTTCGGATAAGATGAAGGTCGACCAAGCGACTGTTCCGCTCGACCCAATAACAGAAAAAAGGAGTATCTGTTAGTATCCTTTTGGGAGCCGGTGCTACCGACATACGATATGGTCTGCGGCATGGTCAGATAGAGGATCGTACGGTGGAAGCTTCTATTGTCACGTCAAAGATATGCTCGGCTCGTTAAGGTATTGTGTTAGAGATACTTTCCTGACATGTCTTTTCATGGAAATCATGGAGAAGCGTGCACACCTCGGGAAGCATGCACGCACGCTATAGGAGCTCTATATAAAGGTGAGTCCAAGCTTCAATGGAGGTATGCGAGAATCTACTGTTGCTGCTACTGTTCATTACTTTGATGTGCTTCCATACATCGTCGGTGACTGACTTGAGCGTCGGAGAGCCAACACCGGGGACCCCTTCCCTGGCTCGGCACTGACGCAATTGTGGTTGCAGGGTTGCGCTGAGTCAACGCACGGTCAACCGGAATGCCACATCCCCAGCTTCCGTCACCTCGACTATCAGACAGGATCATATTTAGCGCCGTCAGTGGGAACACAACCTACATCCGAGCCGAGAGGATGGAAGACGCTGGACGACTTCACACAGTGACGCTCACCCAAGAAGAGGTCGACCTGCTCGTGCAAGGCCGAGTGCAGAAAATAGTCAAGCAGTAACAACAAAAGGCGCTAGCCGATCGACAAGCACGGCAAGCAATGTCTGCAGCAGGAGGCCGAGCAGCACAGGAGGACCGCCCGAAGCAACTTTCTATCTGGGAGGCAGAACCGAGTGCCAACTAGCACACATGGAGTGGCGCCACCCGCGCCCATACATTTTCATCGGCCACTGTTCCAAACACCCTCGGAGATAACCCAAGCCAACCAAGAGCAGGGATCTTCTTTAGACGAAGCGCCCGTTCGGGATGCACGGATGGGCAAGGCGCCTCGGGGTAACACATCTCCTGAGCGGATCAATCGCCAGTTCTCAAAAGACATATTGCGAGATCCTCTCCCTAAGCACTATACCCCGCTAGCGATCGGGTCTTACAACGGGTCGACCAATCCAGATAATCATCTGGATAGGTTTGATAATGAAACCACACCCCACTAGTACACGGATGGAGTGAAATGTCGAGTCTTCCTCACCACACTTTCTGGCTCGACGCAACGCTGGTTCAGAAGGATGCCGGAGGGATCAATACGAAGCTTCAAAGACTTCCGAACAACCTTCTTACACCATTTCGCGAGCAGCAGACGCTACCAAAAGACAATCGTCAGCCAATTTTCCTTAAATCAAGGACCGAGAGAAGCTCTACGAGCCTATATTCAATGCTTCAATCAGGTGGCCATGGATATCCTTTCGGTCTCATCTGAGACCATGATGAATGCATTCACTCAAGGGCTCATCGAGGGAGACTTCTTCCGATCGCTCATAAGGAAGCCACCCAGGGATTATGATCACATGCTTAAAAACGCCAATGAGTACATCAACGAAGAAGAAGCCCAAGCAACCAGAAGGAAGGAGACACCAGTTGAGCCCTCAATGCCGACCGAATGTCGACCAATGAGCAACCACTAGCAGCCCAGGGGGCCAAGAGCTGAAGGAGGGTGACCACATAAGACAAGGAGGCATGTCGTGCAGCATGTCGCTTCTGGCCGGCCGAAAGCCTCAAAGGGCAAGGTATGGACACCTAAGTTTTGCTCTTTCTACCAGTCCGCGTCACACAACACACGCGACTACTGAGGATTGACTCCTATGGTCAGTCGACCGGCTAAGCGAAGCTATTGCCGTCGATCCCCCTCTCTCAATCGACGACACAAACATTAATCCGCTGGGCAACGAGATGCGAGAAGATCACCTGAGCGACAGCACAAATGAAGAGAGCACGCTGTGCCCGCAAGGGGCCTAGACAACCAAAGCAGACCCTCCGCTTGGGAAGAAGAGAATCGAAGTAATGCCACCCGGGGAGAAATAAACATCATCGCCAGCGATCCGACCAGCGGTGACTCCAATCGAGCTCGAAAGTCGTACACGCGACGACTGGAGATCCATGCAGTAGGATGCAGCCGGGAGCAGACAAACGAGCCCGAGATCAGCTTCGGACCTCGGGACTTGAAGGGAATCGAGATCCCTCACGACAATGCCTTGATCATCCAAGTAGTGATCGTTAATTATACCATTCACCGTATCTTTGTCGACACAGGAAGTGTAGGACCGTTGCAGCCGGCTGGAAGGGGGTTTGTTGGATATCCTGCAACAACAAAAATGAATAACCCTTCCTCAAACTCTTTAAGCTAACACTTGTAAAATAAACAAAGCAGATAAATAAAACATTAAAAAAGACGAGGCACAAGATTTACTTGGTTACAACCAATGTGGTTGTTAATCCAAGGAAGATAAAGTCCACTATCAATCTCCTTCAGGCGGAGAAGCCTCGTACAGCAATGAAGCGCAGAAAACAGAAGTTTAACTCTAAACTAAAGCGCACAAGCGTTAGAAATGAATTACAAGAGTTTGTCGAAAAGCTTCTGGACCAAGGCTATATTTATAGCCTTGGTCGGGGAGCCCCGAAGGGTTCCGGGCTCCTAGGGGGATAAATTTTATCCCCCAACAATCAAATCGAGTCAAATCTCGATCCTGGTCAAATTCCAAGTCCGGGCGCCCGGAGTCATTCTGGGCGCCCCGGACTGCTCCGGGCGCCCGGAATGGTTCCGGGCACCCGGAGTAAAAAGTCAACAGTTGTTGACTTTTTGTCCGGGACCTCTTCTCTGGTTCAGTCCCGCCTCGGTCCGGGTCTTCTGCTCCGGATCTGCTCGCTTGGGTAATCTCTGTCATCCAGAAAAGGGCTCACCCGAACCCAACTTCCGGTCTTCTCGAGCATGCTTCCGCTCCGGCTCCTCATCCCTCGGAGTCGTCGCATGATTCCTTTTCGTCCGCCAGCGTACTCGTCCACAGTCTTCGTCCCTCGGTCGCACCGAGCCCGTCGATTTTCTCCCGTGCTGACCTTCTCGCTAGCTGTGTCTCTTGCTCCCCGAGCAATCTTCCGCTCCGACTTCTCGTCCCTCGGAACCAGCGCACGCTTCCTTCTCGTCCACCGGGGTACTCTTCCGTGGCACCTCATCCCTCGGATGCACCGAGCCCGTCGACTCTCTCCCCGTGCCGTCCTTCTCGCTAGCCGCGTCTTCCGCTCGAGTACCTGTGCTCCTAAGCTCCTACACACTTAGACACAAGGTTAAAACAACACAGAACCTAACTTAACTTGTTGATCACACCAAAATAACCTTGGAGTTCCAACAGGAAGCTCGTTGAACATAATTTTCAAGAAGGCATTCGATTAACTACAGATCGACCAGGGTGAGCTGCTACCAATGATGACCCCCCTGTATGGGTTCACCGACAACGAGGTTTTGCCAATCGGCAAGACTAAGTTGGCCATATCGCTCGGAGAGGAGCCGCTCAGGAGGACCCGAACCACAAACTTCATCGTGGTGGATGTTGGTTGCTACTCGGAAAGCCTAGAAGTTCCACTGTACAAAAATTTTGTACAAAGGTCTGAACCTTTTCCTAGCTACCATGTGTTCTTTTAAATTAAATTTTGGATCGCCTGCGGAACTTAATACGTTTGATCCAAAACTTAATCTATTTGTTCTTTTAGGTTTTGACTTGGATCTCCTGCGAAACTTAACACGTTCGACCCAAATCACCTTAAGTTATTAATTCCATTAAATATTAATTTCCATAATCGGTTCCCAGTACTGACGTGGCGAGGCACATGACCTTCTTGGATATGGGAGCAACCACCACCGACTAGACAAAACCTTTTATAGAAAGCTAATATTTAATTTCCTAAAATAACTTTAGGTTAACCGAAATGAACAATCAAATCACAAGGAAAAGAAAAAACAAAAGAACACAACATCGAAAAACATATTCGAAATTCTAGAATCGTAAGCCTTTTGTATTTGGTATTATTTCCAAAAATAACTAGTATGATGCGAAAAGAAAAATTACTAGTTATACCTTTTAGAAAGACCTCTTGATCTTCTACCGTATTCCTCTTCTAACCTTGGACGTTGTGTGGGCAACGATCTTCCGAGATGAGAAACCACCAACCACCTTCTTCTCCTCCTAGCTAGGTTCGGCCACAAAAGAAGCTTAACCAAGGATGAAGAATTCGACACCAACCAAGCTCCAAGAGATGCTAGCTTTCTCTCCTTCTTCTTCTTCTTCTCCAAGTAGTATCCGGCCACCACAAGAACTCCAAGAGGGATGAAGTATTCGGCCACCACAAGAGGAAGAGAGGAAGAGGATGATGGCCGGCCACAACACCAAGGAAAAGAGGGAGAGAAAATAATAGAGGTTGTGTCTCATGAAGGCACCCTCACCCTTTCTTTTATATTCCTTGGCCTAGGCAAATTAGAAAATTTAATTACAATAAAATTTTCTTAATTTCCTTGACATGATTTAATTGAGAAAAATAAAATAAAATTTCCCCAATTAAATTCTAATGGCCGGCCACATCAAAGGAGGTAAATTAGACAAGTTTTAATCAACAATTAAAACTTCCTAATTTGTTTCCGAAAATTTTAAAAAAATAAAATTTTTCTTTAAAAATCTCTTCATGGTTGATAAAAGAAAATTTCTATAATTTTAATTTTATCAACATGTGAATAATTTTAAAGAGAAAATAAAATATCTCACCAATTTACAAATAAGGAAAGAGATCTAATCTCTTTCTTTAATCTTTTGTAGATCTTTTACAAGAGAGATATTTTAATTTTAATTCTCTTTAATAAATTATTTCTTCCACATAAATAAAAATTAAAATTAAAATTAAAATTCCTTTTTAATTTAATTTGGCCGGCCCCCACTAGCTTGGGTTCAAGCTAGGGCCGGCCACCCTAATTTATACCTAGGCCGGCCCTAGCTTGGTTCCCAAGCTAGATTGGCCGACCCCCTATTGGTAAGTATAGAAGGTGGGTATAGGTGGGTATAGTACTCTATAAATAAGAGGCTACGATAGGGACCGAGAGGAGGAATTGGTTTTGGTCTCCTGATAAAATTAAGCATCCCGTGTTCGCCCCGAACACACAACTTAATTTTATCAATAATAATTCATTCCACTAGAGAACTATTATTGAACTACCGCACCAATCCCAAATTACATTTTTGGGCTCCTTCTTATTATGAGTGTGTTAGTCTCCCTGTGTTTAAGATATCGAATGTCCACTAATTAAGTGAGTTACTGACAACTCATTTAATTAATATCTAAGTCCAAGAGTAGTACCACTCAACCTTATCGTCATGTAGGACTAAGTCCACCTGCAGAGTTTAACATGACAATCCTTATGAGCTCCTCTTGGGGGCATTATCAACCTAGTATCTCTAGGACACAGTTTCCTTCTATAATCAACAACACACACTATAAGTGATATCATTTCCCAACTTATCGGACTTATTGATTCACCGAACTAAATCTCACCCATTGATAAATTAAAGAAATAAATATCAAATATATGTGCTTGTTATTATATTAGGATTAAGAGCACACACTTCCATAATAACTGAGGTCTTTGTTCCTTTATAAAGTCAGTATAAAAAAAACGACCTCAAATGGTCCTACTCAATACACTCTGAGTGTACTAGTGTAATTATATAGGCAAGATAAACTAATACATAATTACACTACGACCTTCTAATGGTTTGTTCCTTTCCAGTTTGGTCGTGAGCTATTGTTTATAATTTATAAGGTACTGATAACATCATCTTCTGCATGTGATACCACATACTATGTTATCTACAATATAAATTAAATGAACAACTACAAAAAATATAGACAATTTGACCAAATGTGATTCTTTATTCATAATGAATGTTTACAAAGCTTAGACTTTCAGTATACACTCCAACAGTGGACGCCCCCTCAACCTACAATGTCATCCTAAGCCGACCGACCCTCAATGAGTTCTGGATAGTAGTCTCTACCTACTGCCAAAAGATCAAGTTCCTAGTAGACGACCGGGTAGGGGAGGTCAAGGGCGATCAACTAGCCGCTCGGTGCTGCTACGTCGAGATGGTCAAAACTGAAGATAGGTCCTCCCGGAAGACTCCACGGTTAGAGGTAAATACAGTTACTGAAAAACCTCTTGCCCTAGTTTATGAAGAAGAAGAGGAAGTCCAAATCCATCCTCGTCGAGCGGAGGCAACTACTTTCTTAGCTACATATCTAGGAGCCGAGCAGAAGGCGGAGTTGATCGCCTGTCTCCAACAAAACCATGATGTGTTTGCATGGTCAACACATGAGTTTCCCGACATCTCTCCAATCATAGCTCAGCACGAGCTACATGTCCAACAGGGCGCTCGTCTGGTAAAGCAGTGCAAAAGGAATTTCAGCGCCGAGCAGAACCTGATCATCCGGGCGGAGGTAGAAAAGTTGTTGCAAGCCGGACACATGAGGGAAGTTCAATTTCCAAGCTGGCTCGCCAACGTTGTCCTCATCTCCAAACTGGGCAACAAGTAGCGAGTCTGCATTGACTTATGTGACCTGAACAAGGCATGCCTGAAGGACTTCTACCCATTATCTTGAATCGACCAGATGGTGGACTCCACTGCAGGATGCGAGCTGATCTGCATGTTGGATGCCTACCAGGGTTATCATCAGGTGCCGCTCGCCCGCGAAGATCAAGAAAAGGTCAGCTTCATTATGGCCGATGGTACGTACTACTACAACGTCATACCGTTCGGACTCAAGAATGTCGGAGCCACTTATCAGAGATTAAGGAATAATGTGTTCCGACGGTAGATCGGCTGTAACATGGAGGTATATGTAGATGGTATCCTGATAAAATCTCTCCGAGCGTCTGACCTATGTGCAGATATAGAGGAGACATGTTGGACACTCAGGACTTATGGGATAAAACTGAACCCAAGTAAGTGTTTGTTCGGTGCAAAGAGTGGTCGCTTCCTCGGCTACATTGTAACCGAGCGAGGCATCGAGGCAAACTAAGTCAAAGTAAAAGTGTTGCAAGATATGCCCTTGCCCCGCAACCTGAAGGAAGCTCAGCGATTGACCGGTCGGATCACAGCGCTATCCAGATTCATCTCCAAGTCATCCGATCGGAGCTTGCCATTTTTCAAAATACTGCACCAGTTGACAAAATTTCAATGGGATGAGGAGTGCGACAAGGCATTCGAAGAGCTCAACGAATACCTCAACTCCTTGCCTGTTTTGGCCAAGCCATGTGTTGGCGAGCCGCCCCGGATCTACTTGTCGTCTACAGAGCATGCGGTCGGTTCGACATTAGTTAGGCCGAGTGGCGAGGAACAACCAGTATACTTTTTAAGCCATATATTAAAAGATGCTGAGTCTCGCTACACTGGTCTTAAGAAGATGGCTTATGCTTTAGTGATCGTCACTCGGAGGCTTCGTCCATACTTCCTCGCTCACTCTATAATCATGATAACCAACAGCCCCTTGGGAAGAATACTTCTCAATCCTGAGGCGTCCGGATGGCTGATCAAATGGGCAACGGAGTTCAGCGAGTTCGACATCCAATATCAACCCTGAACTACCATCAAAGCACAATCTTTGGTGGATTTCATCACCGAGGTACAGAGCCCAGAGTCAGAAGCCGTGTGGAGGATATATGTGGATGGTTCATCCACTCGACAGGGAAGTTGCATCATCATACTACTCATCTCCCAGTAAGAAGATCAGATGCAGTTGTCCGTTCGACTAGACTATAGGGCCACCAACAACAAAGTCAAGTACGAGGCGCTAATAGCCGGCTTATAGGCCGCTCGACACGTCGGAGCAATCAAAGTCTTGATCCACTCGGATTCTCAGTTAGTCGCTCAGCAGCTGTCCAGAGCTTTCGAGATAAGAAACATCTGACTCAAGCTCTACGCAGAGGCCTTTGAAAAATTGAGGTCCAACTTTCAAGTGGTCATTATACAGAAGATCCCCCGATTGAAAAATCAAGCTGCAGATGAATTGACCAAGTTAGCTAGTTTGTTGTCACCGATCATCATGGCGCAATCGATCGAGAAAACCTCTTTGGTGGCGCGCATCGATCAAATGGAAGGGATCACTTTCCTGAGCAATTAGAGGACATCGATGATAGAATACTTGTGGTCGGGAGCTACCCTGTCTGATCAGGAAGATGTGTAGTTATTAAGAAAAAGAGCAGGGTGATTCACTCTGATCGGAGATCAGCTGTATAAGAATGTCTTCTCCTGACCTTTTCTCAAGTGTGTCGAGTCAGAAGACGCCGACTACATACTACAAGAAGTGCACCAGGGATCCTGCGGAGGACATCCGGGCAGCCAATCATTGGCAAGGAAGATACTACTGGCCGGATATTTTTGGCCAACCCTCCAGTAGGATGCCGCTCAGACGGTGGCCACGTGCCTATCTTATCAAAAGTATCACAACATCTTGCACCGACCCACTGAGGAGATGAGGGTGTCCACAGTCTTTTGTCCGTTCGACCAATGAGGCATGGACATCGTCGGACCTTTCCCTATGGCAACCGGTCAGAAGAAGTCCGTGATCGTCGCAGTGGACTACTTCTCCAAATGGGTCGAAGCCGAGCCCCTAGCCAAGATAACTGAGCAGATGGTCATGAAGTTAGTATGACAAAACATCATCTGCGGGTTCGGCATCCCTCGCCAACTCGTCTCGGATAATGGAAGACAATTCGTCGGTCAGAGGCTCAGGGAGTGGTGCGAAGGATATGGTATCCAGCAGGCCTTCACTTCCGTGGCCTATCCATAGAGCAACGGGCAAGCAGAAGTCACCAATCGGGAAATCCTCCGAGTCTTGCAATTGCGCGCCCGACTCGACCATATGGGAGGCAGCTGGGTCGATGAGCTCCCGAGCGTGTTGTGGGCCCTCCATACGACGCCGAAGGAAGGGACCGATCTGACCCTATTCCACCTGGTGTATGGCGGCGAAGCGGTCGTCCCCGTCGAGGTCGGATTAGAGTCTGATCGGGTATGGTATTATGATGAAGGCAACACCAAGCAGAGGCTTTTGGAGCTGGATTTGGTGGACAAAGCGCGCGCCAAAGCAGTCGTTCGGCTGATGGCGTATCGGCAATGGATGAAGAAAACCTACAATCGGAGGGTGATCCCGAGGTTCTTCTAGGTCGGTGACCTCGTTTGGAAGAAAGTCAAGCCAGTCGGGGACGTCACCAAGCTCGAAGCTCCATGGGCAGGTCATTTCAAGGTCATGGAAAAGCTCCACTCGGGTGCTTATTATCTAGAGGACGAGACGGGAAGGCATCTTGAACGACCATGGAACGCAAACCATCTCCAACCCTATCGGACCGGATGAGAGGTGCACAAGTGTAGAAGTGTATTTATACATTTTTTGTACATCCTCTTAGAATGCAGGGTTCAAATAAAAGATTTCTAAGCTATATACCGAACAACACATCAAATGGTCAAGCGACGACCTTAAACTCTTGTCTCCATCAACGATCGAGCGACGACCTTAAACTCTCGTCTCCCTCAACAGTCGAGCGACGACCTTAAACTCTCGTCTCTGTCAATGGTCGAATGGCGACCTTAAACTCTCGTCTCTGTCAACGCTCGAGCGGCAACCTTAAACTCTCGTCTTCATCAATGGTCGAGCGGCAACCTTAAACTCTTGTCTCCACCAACGGTCGAGCAGCGGCCTTAAACCCAAGTCTTCACTAAATCGTTGAGAGGCGACGTTAAACGCATGTCTCCAACAACGATTGAGCGGCGACCTTAAATTTGAGTCTTCACCAAATCGTCGAGCGACAACGTTAAACGCATGTCTCCAACAATGGTCGAGCGGTGACCTTAAACCCGAGTTTTCACCAAATCGTTGAGCAGCGACGTTAAATGCATATCTCCACCAACGATCGAGGGGAGACCTTAAACCTGAGTCTTCACTGAATCGTCAAGCGATGACGTTAAACGCGTGTCCTCACTAACGGTCGAGTGGCGACCATAAATCTGAGCTTGCTCTTACGGTCAAGCGGTTAGTCGCGGATACAAGATCATGGGCATTTACAGTCAAAGACAAGAAACACTGTGAAAGGAAATGTTTCGCTGAATAGGCACACATATATTAAAACCAAAATTTTCAAGATTATATTTCAATATTACAGTTGCAAGATAAAGATAAGAGCTTCGCCGAATGGGCGAGCTTACATTAAGACTTCAAAAATTTACAGCGCTCAACCTCACTCAAGGTAATCCAGAACGTCGTCAGGTAGTGACTCGGTCATCTTATCCCGACTGATAATGTTGTCCTTCGCGGGAAGGTGACCTCCCGCCTTGAGTTGGTTGATTGTCTCGTCTATCACGAGGTTACAGAGCTGAAGATTGTTGGTTGCTACTCGGAAAACCTATAGGTTCCACTGTACAAAAATTTTGTACAAAGGTCTGAACCTTTTCCTAGCTACCATGTGTTCTTTTAAATTAAATTTTGGATCGCCTGCGGAACTTAACACGTTCGATCCAAGTCTCCTTAAGTTATTAATTCCATTAAATATTAATTTCCATAATTGGTTCCCAGTACTGACGTGGCGAGGCACATGACCTTCTTGGATATGGGAGCAACCACCACCGACTAGACAAAACCTTTTATAGAAAGCTAATATTTAATTTCCTAAAATAACTTTAGGTTAACCAAAGAGAACAATCAAATCACAAGGAAAAGAAAGAAACAAAAGAACACAACTTCGAAAAAACATATTCAAAATTCTAGAACGTAAGCCTCTTGTATTTGGTATTATTTCCATAAATAACTAGCATGATGCGGAAATAAAAATTACTAGTTATACCTTGTAGAAAAACCTCTTGATCTTCTACCGTATTCCTCTTCTAACCTCGGACGTTGTGTGGGCAACAATCTACCGAGATGAGAAACCACCAACCACCTTCTTCTCCTCCAAGCAAGGTTCGGCCACAAAAGGAAAACTTCACCAAGGAGAAAAACCAAAATACTAACCAAGCTCCAAGAGATCCTAGCTTTCTCTCCTTCTTCTTCTTCTTCTCCAAGTAGTATCCGGCCACCACAAGAGCTCCAAGGAAGGGAGAGAGGTTCGGCCACCACAAGAGGAAGAGAGGAAGAGGATGGCCGGCCACACCAAGGAACAAAAGAGGGAGAGAAAATAATAGAGGTTGTATCTCATGAAGGCACCCTCACCCCTTCTTTTATATTCCTTGGCCTAGGCAAATTAGGAAATTTAATTACAATAAAATTTCCTCAATTTCCTTGACATGATTTAATTTAGAAAAATAAAATAAATTTTCCAAATCAAACTTCAATGGCCGGCCACATCATTGGAGAGCAAATTGGACAAGTTTTAATCAACAATTAAAACTTCCTAATTTGTTTCCGGAAATTTTAAAAAATAAAATTTCTCTTTAAAATCTCTTCATGGTTGATAAAAGGAAATTTCTATAATTTTAATTTTATCAACATGTGAATAATTTTTAAAGAGAAAATAAAACATCTCTCCAATCTACAAATAAGGAAAGAGATCTAATCTCTTTCTTTAATCTTTTATAGATCTTTTACAAGAGAGATATTTTAATTTTAATTCTCTTTAAATTATATCTTCCACATAATAATAAAAATTAAAATTAAAATCCCTTTTTAATTTAATTTGGCCGGCCCCCACTAGCTTGGGTTCAAGCTAGGGCCGGCCACCCAATAATATACCTAGGCCGGCCCTAGCTTGTTCCCAAGCTAGCTTGGCCGGCCCCTATTGGGTGGGTATAGAAGGTGGGTATAGGTGGGTATAGAACTCTATAAATAAGAGGCTACGATAGGGACCGAGAGGAGGAATTAGTTTTGGTCTCCCGATAAAATTAAGCATCCCGTGTTCGCCCCGAACACACAACTTAATTTTATCAATGATAATTCATTCCACTAGAGAACTATCATTGAACTACCGCACCAATCCCAAATTACAGTTTTGGGCTCCTTCTTATTATGAGTGTGTTAGTCTCCCTGTGTTTAAGATATCGAATGTCCACTAATTAAGTGAGTTACTGACAACTCATTTAATTAATATCTAAGTCCAAGAGTAGTACCACTCAACCTTATTATTATGTCGGACTAAGTCCACCTGCAGGATTTAACATGACAATCTTTATGAGCTCCTCTTGAGGACATTCTCAACCTAGTATCTCTAGGACACAGTTTCCTTCTATAATCAACAACACACACTATAAGTGATACCATTTCCCAACTTATCGGGCTTATTGATTCATCGAACTAAATCTCACCCATTGATAAATTAAAGAAATAAATATCAAATATATGTGCTTGTTATTATATCAGGATTAAGAGCACACACTTCCATAATAACCGAGGTCTTTGTTTCTTTATAAAGTCAGTATAAAAGAAACGACCTCAAATGGTCCTACTCAATACACACTAAGTGTACTAGTGTAATTATACAGTCAAGATAAACTGATACCTAATTACACTACGACCTTCTAATGGTTTGTTCCTTTCCATTTTGGTCGTGAGCTACTGTTTATAATTTATAAGGTACTGATAATATCATCTTCTGTATGTGACACCACATACTATATTATCTTCAATATAAATTAATTGAACAACTACAACTAAATGTAGAAAATTTGACCAAATGTGATTCTTTATTCATAATGAATGTTTACAAAGCTTAGGCTTTCAGTATACACTCCAACAAAGATAACGGGTGACTACTTCATCATTGAAGGCATTCGAGAAGATGTAGTTCTGTTTCATTGTTGCAAATCAACTCAGCTAGGCGTCTTGATAAATCTTCATCGCTGCTCGAGAGCCCTCTAACTTGGTCTTCATCTTCCCTAGCTCATCCTAGGCCAGCTTTAGTGCTACGTCCTTAGCGGAGAGCTATCCCTGGAGCTCAATTTCCCGCGCCGACCGGCAAGCTCGCTCAGTTACCATGAAATCTTCAACCTCCTTAAGCTTGTTGGCGAGGTCTTGAGCCTCCTTGTTCTTCAACTCTAGGTCCTCGATAGCCCGATTCTTCCTAGCAGTGACTGACTCGATCTTTTTCTCAAAGGTGCTGACTTGCTTCTTGAGTCGGTCGAGCATCTCCTCCTGGCCAGAGGTTTTAGTCTGTTCGGCATCAAGGAGCTTGGTTGCCTTCTCCAGGTCGGCTTTCAGCTTGGCCATCTCCTTCGAATCGGCGGTCGATTGGCTGCTTGAGACTTGGAGCTTCCTGAACTCATCCTCCAGATGAGCCAGCCTGCCAGGCTCTCCACCCAATACTACAAACAAGTAAAAGGATTAGAGCCGATCGGAGGAAAGATAATTACAAGGAGCTTACCCTAGTTGTCATTTGGGTATGTCTGTTGGCGAGCGCGCCCAGGGGCATCACCGCCTCTCGGGCTCGGGCTTCTTCCCAGACCTGAACGAGCGGGCCCCGTATGATGACTTGATGCTCAGGAGTGCGCGACTGGGTGCTTGGCTCGCTGTACTCCTCCGTTGGCAGATGGAGAATCATCGTGATTGATCGTCGGTCGCCCGTGGCCAAGTGGGATGAGGCTTTCGGAGTGGCCGACCGGGATGCAGATGCCGAGAGGATGGTCGATCGTCGAACTCTCGATGGCTGCGAGAATGGCAACATGGAAGCCAGGGGCTCTACGGCAATAGGCTCTTGCGACAGCTCGACCATCGAAGGAGTCCGGTCGGAGAATATCTCGAGAGTGGTCTCAGGAACCGCGGAGGGATTCGAGGTGCCGACCTTGACCCTTTCGGCAGATCCCACCGTTGAAGCAGCAAAGCGCGAAGACTCTGTTTGGTGCCTCTTGCACCTTAACAACGGCTCGCCAGAGGAGCCTGAACTCTCCGCTCGGATGATAGGTACTTGCTCAGATGGTTGCTTCAACCCGCCAGCAACCTCAACACTAGGGGCTCGGCTAGCTGCTCTTCCACTCGCCAGGGCAGGAGTCACTACGCTCTCATCTTGAGAGCCGACCGGCTGTAGGCCATGGCTCGCTAATTCTTTAGTAGCAACTGCCTCGATCTCAGTGTTCTGAAGTTTCGCAAGGCTGGACATCCGAGCACCTAGCATGACTTCGGCTGCAAAAGAAGCAGAAAAATCAGTTATAATCAAAGGAAAAACGTACATGGAACCTCTTACCTAAGCTGGTCGGTAGCCTAGTGCGAATCGGACTTAGGCCAAAGATGTGCATCACACCCTCAAGCAGCAACTTGTGGATTTCATACTTCTGGCCGACCAGCATGGATGCGGCATGAAGGTAGTCCGAGCTGCTCTTGTATTTCTTCAGATCGGGTTGAGGTGGTAAGCCAACTTGCCAGCAGATCTGGAAGCTCGACCGTTCAGGTAGGTGTATAAAAAAGAAGTATTCCTTCTAATGTTTATTAGAAGTCGACATTTTGTCAAAAAAACACCAACCTGATCTGAGACTGAAATAAAAAGGTACACAGTTCAGACTGTTTGGGATAATAGAAGTAGTGAAAAACTTGAGGAGTCAGAGGGATGTCATGCAGCCGAAACAACACAATGACGCTGCACAAAAGGCGAAAGGAATTTGGCACAAGTTACGGAAGGGGAACACAGAAATAATTACATATTTCAACAATGAAGGGATGGATAGGGAAGCGGAGACCGGCCACAAATTGGCCCCTGAACAAACAGTTGGTGTCGATCGACGGTTCATTTGGGTGATCGGATGAGGAAGCTAAAATAATCTCGTGATCAAGGGGAATCTCAAAAGCATTCTTGAGACAATCAATGTTGCTCGCATCGAACCTGGTCTCTATGGTGGTGTACCAGAGTCCAGGAGAGGGGTTCGACGACTGAGAAGAGCTGGCTATTGCAAAAGAAAGCGGACACAGCGGAAGAAATGCGATTGAGAAATGCAAAAAGACCACAGGAGGGTCATCGGGAATGAAGAAAAAAGCAGAGAATCGAGGAGGAGCAAGATAGGGAGGAAAGCTTACGGGAAGAAGAAGGGAGTCGTCAGAGAAGGAGCGCTGGAGGATCGCACAGACAAGTCAATGGTAGCTCTCGAGGAAGACCCAAGCGTAGGGAAGAAGTTGGCGCTGTGAAGTTTATAAACTTCGAGCTTGGCTGATCGGGATGGCCCAATCTAGGGTGTGAAGATCGAGATGTAGATCTGACCGCAGAATTAAACCATCTGGCATCACATCAGCTCCTGTCGCTTCGAGCGTGCGGCAACAATGACGGTGACATGTGGTGCATCCCGATAGGTTAGCATTTAATGGAGGTATGGGAAAGCGCTCGACCTTAATGCACCATGATCCGTACGATTCCCGAGACATTTGGATGATATCATCCCCAACTGCGTTCGTCCACAGGAACCAGGAAAAAGTCGTTCCAAGTCCAAATGCTCATCTTGCCGATCAGCCCAAAAGGGTAGACCTACGGTCGGTCGACAGTCTATGGTAGACCGGTCGGCAAGGAGCGACTGCACAACAAGCCAAAGTTAGAGGAGGATCTACATCCGAGCGAAAGAACCATTTCAAAGACAAACTATCCAGTCAGTCGGGCTTGCAACCTCCTTCGACTAGACTTGAGGGGGAGGCATATAATGCGGTAATGAGGGGCCCACCCCGTGGAGGGTCACAGTCATGATGTAGGTCAAAGTCAAGGTTGACCAGCGCCCTATATCCTCGGCTGTTCGGACAGCCCACTCGCCCGACCAAGATAAAGAAGACCCGATCCAACATCAGTACAGCTCGGTAACATACCGAGCATCCGACGCTCCGAAAACCAAGTATCAAGTATCCGCACAGGCGCGTCGAGCGACAACCCCGTTCGGCCTTACATCAACCCTCAAAATTAACAGAGCGGAGTGACGACCAAGCAGACTACATTTAGACACATCAATATTACGACCGAGCAGCTTCCTGACTCGGCCAGGGAGCAGATTCGTCGGCCAAGCACTAAGCCCATTAGGCACATCAGTGGAACAAAGGATAGTAGAAGGTCGGCCGAGCATCTATCTCGTTCGACCTAGGGGCAGGCAGTGTTCGGACAAGATGAAGGTCGACCGAGCGGCTCTTCCTCTCGGCTTAATAACAAACAAAAGGAGTATCTGTCAGTATCCTTTTGGGAGTCGGTGATGCCGACAGACTGCATGGTCGGCGACATCGTCAGGCAGAGGATCGTATGACGAAAGTTTCTACTGTCACGTCAGAGATATGCTCGGCTCGTTAAGGTATTGTGTCAGAGATACTTTCCTGACATGTCTTTTCATGGAAATCATGGAGAAGCGTGCACACCTCGGGAAGCATGCACGCACGCTACAGGAGCCCTATATAAAGGGGGTCCTAGGTTCAGTGGAGGTATGTGAAAATCTACTGTTGCTGCTACTGTTTGTTACTTTACTTTGCTTCCACACATCATCGGTGATTGACTTGAGCTTCGGAAGGCCAACGCAGGGGACCCCTTCCCTGGCTCAACACTGACGCAGTTGTGGTTGCAGGGTCGCGCGGAGTCAACGCACGGTCAACCAGAACACCACATCCCCAGCTTCCGTCACCTCAACTATCGGACAGGATCAATAATAAATCCCAATTGATTGAAAACAATTAGGGATTATTTTCATTATTGTCATAACCCCCAAACAAACTCAACGGGAGTGCCTGAATATTGAGTTTGAGTGTTAACTTGGTGAAACATTGTCTAAATAATGACTTGATAAATATATCAGCAATTTGATCTTCCGTAGAGATGTAAGAAACCGAAAGTTGTCGAGTCGCTACATGCTGGCAAACAAAATGAAAATCAATCTCTGCATGCTTGGTACGAGCATGAAAAATAGGATTTGCTGCAAGATAAGTTGTTCCAATATTATCACACCAGATTTTAGGTGTAGCAATTGGGAAAAAGTGTAATTCCGAAAGAAGAAATTGTAGCCAAATAATTTCTGACGTTGCATTAGCGATAGCTTTATATTTTGCTTCAGTACTTAAGCGAGAGGCTGTAGGTTACTTCTTTTAAAGTCAGGAAATAAGATTTTACCCAAGAAATATAGCATATCCAATAGTAGAACGTCTATCTTCGTAAGATCCTTACCAATCTGCATCACTGTAGGTAATCAATTGTCGTGAAGACTGACGATATAAAAGAAGACCATGTAGAATAGTGCCTTTGAGATATCGAAGAATTCTCTTAACACCTTTCCAATGATGTTCAGTAGGAGCATGCATAAATTGATAGACACAATTCACAGCAAAAGCAATATCGAGTCTTGTAATTGTGACATATTGTAGGGCACCAACAATGCTATGGTAGATCAGGGGGTCAGATATTGAAGAGGAGGAAGAAGGTGCAGTGAAACCACCCTCGATGATTAGTATGGAGATAGGACGTGCACCATCCATTTTAGTTCATTGTAGGAGTCTAGTAATGTATTTGCTCTGAGAGAGAAGATAACCTTCAGAATGTGAGAGAAACTCTATGCCAAGGGAAAAAATGAGCATTGCCAATATTCCGAATAGGAAACTCTTGACGAATAAGATGTAGTAAAGTAGTAATCTCATTTTGATCACTACCAGTTATTAATATATCATCCACATAAATCAAAACAAATATTGAAAATTCCTCATTACAATTGTAGAATAGGGAAGAGTCTATTTTTTAGCAAGAAAATTCCTGAGTATGAAGGCAGGTAGATAGACGATGAAACCATGCAAGAGGTGCTTGTCGAAGACCATATATAGACTTCTGAAGTTGACACACATGTGTTGAAAGTTGCGGGTGCATGAATCCAGGAGGTTGCTCCATATAAACAGTTTCTTCAAGGTGTCCATGAAGGAAAGCATTAGAAACATCTAATTGGCGTATTGGCCAATTAGAGCTAACAACTATAGATAGTAGCAATCTGATAGTTGTAATTTTGACGACTGGACTAAAAGTATCATTGAAGTCAATACCTGACTGTTGATTAAATCCTTTAACAACAAGGTGAGCTTTGTAACGTTCAATAGAACCATCCACACGACACTTAATTCGGTAAACCCATTTAGAGCCCACAATATTCATAGATGGGTTACGAAGGACTAAGCTCCAGGTTCCATTACGAAGAAGAGCATCAAATTCTATAGTCATTGCAACACATCAATTTGGATCTTTGGTTGCCTGTGTAAAACTAGAAGGTTCAACAAAATTTGAAGAAGCAATAAGAGCACGTGAAAGAGGATAACGAGTGGAAACTGATTGACATCGTGCATAAATATTTCTTAGAGGAAGCATCCGCCGAGAAATATCATCATCAGAGCTACTCGGAGATGAGTGGTCAGACGGATGAAAATTAGAACTAGAGAGTGGATCACCACTAGCCGTTGTGTCTACAGGAACTTGTGGAGATAGAGCAGGACCCAAGATTCCATCCCTCTTGTACTTTCAATATGTCCTGATGAATCAATATGCGGGGCTTCTAGTATATATATTACTTGGGAATATTAGATAGTTGCCTTGATTATCTGAAGGAGGATCTGAGGTAGCAACTGCAAACGAAAACAAAGATTCATCAAAAGTAACATGTCGAGAAATATATATTTGACCGGTTGAAATATGGAGGCAACGGTGCTCATGATGCAAATTACTATAACCAAGGAAAATACATTGTAAAGAGTGAGGGTTTAACTTATGTTTAAAGTAAGGTCGAAGCCAAGGATAACATGCGCAACCAAAGATACGAAAGAAGGCGTAATTTGGAAGACAATTATAAAGTCTTTCCAAGGGACACTTATTTTGAAGTAGTGGAGTGGGTAAATGATTGATAAGGTAGACTGCGGTTTGGACGGTATCATCCCAAAATTTAAGTGGAACCGAGGCATGATTAAGAAGAGCTAAGGCAGTTTCAACCACATGACGATGTTTTCTCTTGGCGGATCCATTTTGTTCAGGAGTGTAGGGACAAGAAACTCGATGGATGATGCATGAGGAAGTAAGATGATGATAAAGCGCTTGATACTCTCCACCCCAATCAGAATGAAGGGAGAGGATTTTACGATCAAAATAGCGCTCAACTTGTTTTTGAAAATGATAAAAAAATATCAAAATAGATCAGACTTTCTTTTCATAGGAAAAATCTAAGTAAACTTGCTAAAATTGTCAATAAAAATAACATAATAAAGAAAAACCTTGATTAGATAGAATAGGAGCATGACCCTACACATCAGAGTAAATAATTTCTAAAGGAAAATTACGAGAAGAAGAGACAAAAGGTAATTTATGAGATTTTGCTTTCATGCAAGCTTCACATAAATGAGAAGAGAAGGTTAAAGAAATTGGTAAACCATACTGGTTAATGATATTCTGAACAACATGTAGAGACTAATGACCAAGACGTACGTGCCAAGAGAATTTATCAGTGCATTCTCCAATAAATGCATTAGTATAGGTGGGCTGAAGATGATAAATACCGTCTTTAATATTTCCTCGGATCATAATTTTTCCTGTTGTGGGATATTTCACAAGACAATGATGAGGATGAAATTCAAAGAACGCATTATTATCAAGAATAAATTGACGCACCGAAAGTAAATTTTTGGTGATAGAAGGAACATGAAGAGTGTTGTACATACGAAAAGTTCAACCACATGAGGGAAAAGATGTGTTTTCAATGTGAGTAATTTGCAAACCTGAGTCATTACCTATTTTTACCATGTCGGGTCCATCATAAAGCAAAGCTTCTATGAGAATATTATACTTCGGTGTAACATGATGAGTTGCTCCAGAATCCGGATGCCATCCTGGGTAAGGAGTAGAGAGAGGGCTTCGATTCTTGAAGAGAGAGAAATAGAAGTCGTGGCAGAGAGGGAAAAGAAAAAAAAAGCGAAGGAGCTTTTAAGAAAAAAAACGAAGGATCATGTCTTTGATACCATGTAAAAATAATAGGTAGAGGAGAGAAATAACATAAAGTTTTTAATTTGTTTGATGATCTTATTACTAAAGCCAATAGGTTTATTTATGCAAAACAATAATGGAAAGATAAAGATTAAATAAGGTATATAATTATAAACATAGTAATATAATAGACTTGGAAATATTATTTTTCCTATTTGATTCATGTCGATTTTGATTATGATGTCAAATATAATAAATCTCAATTGATTAAAAATAATTAGAGATTATTTCCATTATTGTCATTAGATATATCTATTTTAAGATTGGTCAGTTATGACTATTAATTTTGGATACTTTCTTTATCTTACATATTTTCTCTTCCTCAACCATCAATCATGTTTTTGAATGAATATTAAAAAAGGTTATTATCAACCCGTCTATCAGTGACAAAGAATTTTTAACGTCATCATCTGTTCCAGTAACTAAGTGGCAACTTTACTCATCAATCATGTTTTTGTTGACGTGTCGGACATAGAATATTACTCGAGAATCATCGATTACCTAAATCAAATAGAATTTTCATTGATTATCTTAAATGAATAATCAAGATTATAAAAGATAAATTTTAATCAAACGCAATTATCACATTGTTTATAATTATTGAGTGTTATAACATGTTATTGATGTTAAAATTAATATAAGAAAAAGTTAATTTTAATGTGACGTTGATCGCGTTCAAGGTTTTCGATATATTCATTGACCGTGTTCAAAGGTTGTTTTTATATATAAAAAAAAATTCTTTGGTATGTGCATGCACGCACAATGAGATAGAAATATGATGAATACTCTCCCTTTTTTTTTTTATTAAAAGAATTAAAATTTTTAAAATTTTAAATTAAAAATTAATCAATTAAATTGAATTGATGATATATTTTTGATGAGGTTAAATGAAAATTATTTTATGTAATAAATATATTTAAAAATAATATTATTATATATTTTAAATAATAATTATTTAAATTATGTAAATAAAATTAAAATTATATTTATTTAATGTAAAATAATAATAATAATAATAATGAATGCGTGGATAACGAGACTTATAAATAATGAGTCTTAATATTATTTTATAATAATAAATTTTAATATTAAAATAAATATAAAATCATTAAAAATAAATTTTAATATAATATGTATATAGATTTCATATTTTTTTTAGTGAGGTAGTGGATATTATAACATCGATATTATAATTACCAATAAATGAGGATATCCCAACAAATTTTTGGCCTGGCCGTTCTTTGTCATGGAGCGAAGCTGGGGGTTAAATTTTTTAACCATTCGGTCGACTGTGCTATTCCATCAATTGACCATGAGTATAATTTGTGGACATTTGTCTTCTAAAGACGATTTAATGACTAGCACATAATATATTGTCATCATGAAATCTGAGATTTGAATATCGTCAAAATCGAAGTAAATGTCTCTTTTATGTGTTAGTTATTATTTCAAAATCTAATAGTTGTGTATGATTTAACTTTCTCATGTTAATCCTGAAATAAATTGATAGAGATACAGAAGAGGAACGTATTTATGTTTTACCGTCATAAATTTATCAGCATTTATTCTGTGTCGCCGAGTATTTTTGAATTTTTCATCGTGATAAGAAAGAAGTGATCTTTAATCAATTGTACAGTTGTACTAAACGTACCATTTGAAAAATGTTTTTGACTTTCTATAGTTGCGAATAGCTGACCATGCTCATCCTTCGTCATAATATTTTTCGCACCGCGATCACTTTTGACTTTCTGTAGCTGCGAGTTCACGACAAATCACTTTGAAATTAGCAAAACCACCATAAATTAACAAAATTCAGCGGCTAATATCTTCATTACGTACACAAAGTACGATATTGAAGACGACCAATTAAATCATATATACTTAGGGTAACATTATTATATATCAATAAATCTTGTTGGTTAAAATCTCACCATTCATAAAATAAATTTATCTAGTTAAAAATTAATTAAGTATTAATAATAAAAATTAAGTAGGTATTATCTTGAAAAATTAAATATGAAAATAGATGGAAAAAAGATATAATTGATTCATAAAATATAATATTATTTAAAAAATTAAATATAGTGACCCTAAAAATTATTTTTTTTAAAAAAGCTCATTTTACGGTGTTAGAATCTAGTTATTTTGCATTTTAAAACGTGTTCTTGAATGTCGTACTTTGTGTACGTAATGAATATATTGGGCGCTGAATTTTGTTAATTTATGGTGATTTTGTTAATTTTGTAGTTCGATTCAAAGTGATTTGATGAGAAAAGGTCCAACTCGTGGCAGCCTTCATGCATGTCCGTGTGGACTTCCATGTTTTTTCCCGTTTGAAACAATCAAACTCGCACCCACTATTTTATATCCATTCAAAGATAAATGATCTTTTACACATATATATATCTCACTTCCCTTCTCTCCAAGACACACAATTAATTAGCTCATACTTGTCTAGCTACCTAAATCGTTCTCCAAGGCCAATCGATCAGCTATTAGCTATAGCATTAAGTATTTAATTTGGAAGCAGCTTGCAATAGATCATATGGCGTCGATGATTCCCAGATTAGCACTTGCCCTTTGGCTCTTCTCCGCGCTTGTTTCGGCTCAATTGTCTTCTACATTCTACTCGGCGACGTGCCCCAATTTGCAGCAGGTGGTGCGCTCCGCCATGGCCGACGTCGTGCGCCAGAACCCCAGGAACGCTGCCTTCATTCTCCGCCTCTTCTTCCACGACTGCTTCGTAAATGTACGTAAGATCATTCCGGCCCCATGATATATCTAGATAGTTAATATATTCGTTAATTATATTGATCGATCGAGCAATGATTAACAGGGGTGCGATGCGTCGATCCTTTTGGATGGCACGCCGGCGTTCGCAAGCGAGAAGTTTGCGAACCCCAACAGGAATTCCGCCCAAGGCTATGAGATCATCGACGCCATCAAAGCCAGAGTGGATGCCAACTGCCCGGCCACCGTCTCCTGCGCCGACGTCCTCGCGCTCGCCACACGCGACGGCGTTGCCTTGGTGAGTAATTTAAAATTCCCTGATTGGTATCGGAAGGTACGTACGTACGTACGTGTATATGTAATTAATCGGACGGCTGTGGTTTCTATGCAGCTTGGCGGGCCGACGTGGACCGTAAGATTGGGTCGTCGGGATTCTCTGGCGGCGTACCAGGAAGCTGCCAACCGCGAACTCCCGGCGCCGTTCTCCGACCTTTCGGTCCTCATCTCTATGTTTCGCGACAAAGGCCTCACCCCGCGCGAAATGACGGCCCTCTCCGGGGCGCACACCATCGGCCAAGCGCAATGCTCCCAATTTGACGACCGCATCTACAACGACCGCAACATCAACGCCACCTTCGCCGCCCTCCGCAGAAGAACCTGTCCGCCCGGCGGAAGCAGCGCTCTGGCGCCGCTCGACGGCGAGACGCCCTACCAGTTCGACAACGGTTACTACCGGGAACTAGTGGCGCGGAGGGGGCTTCTGCAGTCGGACCAGGCGCTGTTCAACGGCGGGTCACAAGACGCGCTGGTGAGAAGGTACAGCGTCAACGGGGCGGCGTTCGCCAGGGACTTCGCGGCGGCGATGGTCAAGATGGGAGCAATTCGCCCGCCTCCCGGGACGCCGGGAGAGGTCCGGTTGGTTTGCAACAGGGTCAATTGATCACATATTCATTAATTATTATTATTTTTTAAACAAATCAGTGGATTAATTATTTTTTCTTCAAAATCATAATGGCAAAGTTAAATAAAATTTTATATCGTACATTTTCTTTTCTTTTGTTTTTTTCTTTTTTTTTCATGTGCGGAAAGTATATGTTTCTGGGGAGTGTTAAACAAAAACAAGCGTAATAATCGATTATATTTTCTTGAATAAAATCCTCTTTGTACAATATGCTGTTGTATGTGTCATCGTGTTTATTCATGTTAAAATAACAGTTCATCACTTCGTGAAACAGAGAATTTGAAAATTATTTTTTATATTTCCAAAGAATTTAAGATATAAAAATCATATAATGTTCCTGGTTGATTACAGATGTGTGAGCCACTAGCAAGAGGGTGGATCGCCGGAAGAGTTAGTGAAGTTGAGAAAAGAAAGAAATGGAGAAAAATAGTATTAGATTGAAAGTTAAGGATATTTCGTCTCAACCATGGAAAAGATAAATAGAATATATATATATATATATATATATATACACACGTGCGTGAGACATTATGTATTTTTTGCCTATGGAAGTGAGCTCCTTTTATAATACTGTCGGTGAAGGAACAATACCTTCTCTATGTATTAATTAACGAAGAGTCACATCTCGAAAAAAAAAATGTCATGTCATTGTATCTCTGTTGTATCATATAGTCACGTCGCCCATATTACGTATATGTATAATGATCATGTCCGAACGCTGAGTCGATGGACACTGGGGACGTGACACTCTCCGCTGTCTTCGACTGGCTGAATGAATATCCGGCGAACCTACAAGGAAGTAGAGCCGGGAAGGGGTTCCCGGCGATGACCCTCCGACGCTCAAGTCAGGCAAGAGGAAAACGATGAAGTGGCTCCAAAGATGAGAGATTTCGTACCTCCGGTGAAGTTTGTGATCTCTTATATAGAGCTCTAGGGACGCTTGTGCACACATGTCGAGGCGTACACGTGTCCTTTACCATACCTCAATACGGGCTTACCAGAGGAGCATGTCTGACACCATACTGCTACAGTCCGAGCACCTCTCTGATGGGACAGCAGAACCTTCCGTCGTAGAATTCTGCATATGGCCTAATCGTCGAACATGCCTGTTGTCAGAAGATGTTCCCCAATGCCCCCTTGTCCTTGTCTCTTTTTTCCCCGAGCCGAGCGCCCATCCGCTCGGCAGGCATCGGTCCGACCGGGCGTAGGTATCGGTCCTGCCGGGAAGGTTTCACTCCATCGCGTGCTCGGCTGAGACTGTTCCTTCACAGCGTTGATGCTTTACGCCTCGGTCGAGCGAGCTACCCGCTCGGCCCGGCGACCCTGTTCACCATGAGCGTCGGAAACCCGACTCCCCGTCGGGTTGTCTTTGATTCCGCTCGAACCCGTTCGGCCGATCGGTCGACCGGACCTCATGCTGACCCTTTTGACTTTTGACCTCTACGTGTCATTGGCTCCCCTCAAAGGGGGTCCCCCGTCCTTATCACCGGATCACTTGCCTCCCCTTCAAGTTTAGTTGAAGGAGGCGATTAGTCCGACTGACTGGACCACCAGTTACGCCGAGCGGCGTCTCTGCAAAACTCTCCTCCGTTCGACCCCCACAGGGGTAGCTATGACGTCAGTCAACGCCAACATTCCTCAGATCTCTTCGAAATTTACGCCAATCTTTGACATTAAAGTCGGGCATGCGCTTTGTGCCTCGTTAAGGCGCTCATTAAATGCACTCCAGTGGCCGAATGTCACGTGGCGCTGCTGCCGTTATCGTACGGCGGCGGTGTCGCGGGCGACGAGACTGAGGCGGTTTGAAATGGACGACTCGATGGAGTCCTTGGTTTTTGCGACCTGCATCCGACGGCTGAGGCCGTTCGAGCCCAACCCTATAAAGCTCTCGCCTTCTTCCTCCGCCGCATTCCTGCTTTCGCGTGCCCAGAAGTTTTCCCTGCTGTTTTTGCTCCGGTGATCCTACTGTTGCTTCTTCCGGCGACCTCTCGCATTCTTCCTTCGATCTTCGTCTGCTTCCGTAAGGTCCTTCTGCCATCTTCTTTTCATTTCTTGTTTTTCCTCGTGCTTTCTTCTTCTATTCGCGTTCTCGTCTCCTGGTTACGATTCGGTCTCCTCTCTTAAGCCTTTTGCCCTTTCGTCCATCTCTTGCTCCTTTCCCCGCTCAGCTTATGGCCAGCTCTTCTCAACCTCAAGACCCAGCCCTCGGCCCGTGGTATACCACCATAGAGTCGCGCTTCGATCGGCGCGACGCCGATATTCTGATGGACAATTTTGACATCCCCTCTGACTTTGAACTTATCTTACCCTCCCCCTCCGCTCGGCCACACAGACCGCCGCACGGAGCTATCTGTTTTTTCCGCGACCAATTCATAGCCGGTCTGCGATTTCCGCTCCATCCCTTTATCGTAGAAGTCTGTAACTTTTTCGGCATTCCGCTCGGAAGCTTAGTCCCTAACACCTTCCGCCTTTTATGTGGCGTTGTTGTCTTGTTCAGAATCCACAACACTCCCCTCTGACCGGAGGTCTTCTACTATTTTTATTATCCTAAACAGTCCGAGCTAGGTACTTACATGTTCCAAGCTCGGCCCGATTTAGTCTTCTTTAATAAAATGCCCCCTTCCAATAAACATTGTCATGGAATCCGTGATGGCCGGGATTTTGAAGAGGAAAGCGACGGCGCTCGAGGCCGCAGCTGCCAAGGAGATGGAGTTGCGTGGCATTGAGCCGGTCAGCTCACACGAAGGGGAGAGCGAGACCCACAAGGAGTCGGCCGCTCAAGCCTCTCCCCGGGATGTGGCAAGAGGCGCCACCCCCAGCAGGGGACCAACAGTCCAGGAGGAAGGCTCCAGTCAAGAGGAAGAGCGCCCTCTCCGACAAAAGAGGCGTCGAACGGAGACACCACTTCGATCGGCCACTTTCGCGGTTCAGCCATCCGAACGGACCACTGCCGATTCTCGCGGCAAAGCCCCAGCGGTGGAGGCGATCTCGTCCGATCGGACCCCATCCCAACTGGACGCGTCCGCAGACCCCCTCGAGGCCATACCTGTCAGCGCCCTTCCGCCCTCTTCCCGCCGAGTTCAACGTTCGGCCATTTTGTCCCAGTTTTCTGCACCGGCCTCCGATCCTTCCCCAGCTTCCGCTCAGACGACTCCCGGTCGGCGCCGTACCATCAGGGTCTCCCTGCATCTCCCCACCGAAGAGTTGATGCCCGAGTCCGATCCGCCAACCGCGCCTGAGCACATGATCACCATGAAGGGGCCCCTAGTCGAGATGTGGGCCGACGCTCGGGCACGTGTCGCGATGATTTCACTCGGCAATCTGGCCAACAGCCACATGCAGCAGGCCACTGGGGTAACTATGTTTTCTTTGGAGTCTTCTACGCGCTTTCTCCGATCGACTATTAATGATTTTATTTATGTCAGAGATGGGTAGAGGAGATCGCTGTCTCTAATCGTCTGGCCATGGTGGACGAAGAGTTAAAGAGGCTGAAGGCTTCGGGTCGCCCGTCCGACTCCCAAGGCCCCTCATACGCCGAGCTGCAGAAAGAGCTCAAGAAGGCCCAGGATTTGTTGGAGGCGGAACGGAAGAAGATGGCCGATCAGGCCTATACTTTAGCAGAACTTGAAAGACAGGCGAAGACACTCGAGCGGAAAATAAGTTTTGCCACCGATCGGAAGAAGACGGCCATCTCCGATCTGGAGAAGAAAAACATCGAGGCTCGGGGCCTGGAGCAACGAGTCAAAGAGCTGATGGAGCAGCTGGACGGCGAGAAGGCGAGCCGCTCGGGTGAAGCGATTAACCATAAGGATGAACTGAAGACTTTGCAGGAGTCTCTCGAAGCTTCCCAAGCTGCCTTCAAGGAATATCAAGAGGCGGAACCCGGCCGAGTCGCAGCCCTGAGGCTGAAGCACATCCGCTCGACCGAATTTTCAGAAAAAGTGTGCGAGCGGATGTATGGTGCCTTTGAGCTTGTCATCACCGCCACGACGGACTATCTGAAGTCCAAGGGTCAGCTCCCTGACTCCGCCAGCATCCCGGCCCAAGACCATGCGGCGCTCCTTAGCACCATCCCTAAGGACCTTTATGATTTTCTGGAATAGAAGTCTTTATGTAATTCGGCCGCTCGGCCACAAACTTTCCTTTTTGTACTTCGGCCGCTCGGCCTTGATTCCCCTGATTTCAATGAAAAATTTGTGTTGTGCAACCTCGTTTTTACTTTGCATGCTTGTGGGTGATTGGTCGAGGCCTATGATACACAACTCGGCCAACTAGGCCTCCCGAGCAGGTGTAGGTGGCATATGACTTGTCACTACTTTCCCTTGTCGCTCATCTTCAAGCGTTTTTCGTTTCGGCCGAGGGGTTTATAGTCGCTGATCCGACTCTCGATATTTAACGTCGGAGCTCGACGGTCTTCCGGCCGGATGGTTTATAGTCGCCAGTCTGACTCTCGATATTTAACGTCGGAGCTCGACGGTCTTCCGGTCGGAGGGTTTATAGTTGCCGGTCCGACTCTCGATATTTAACGTCGGAGCTCGACGGTCTTCCGTCCGGGGGGTTTATAGTCGCCGGTCCGACTCTCGATATTTAACGTCGGAGCTCGACGACCCTAAAGGCTAATTTCAACACGGATGATATACGCCCTGCCGAGCGGCACGGGGTCTTCATGTAGTCGGTCGTTCGGCGAATAATGACAAATGTGTTTCATCACTTTGCTTCCTGCATTAAAAGGACACAGGCGACCAAGACATACATAAAAATGCATTACATCGGTGCACCTCTCACCCAGCTCGGTACGGTTGAAGATGATTTGCACTCCATGGTCGATCCAGCTGCCGTCCGTCTTCATCCTCCAGATAATAGGCACCCGAGCTGAGCTTTTCGATGACTTTGAAGGGCCCCGCCCAAGGAGCCTCCAGTTTGCCAACGTCCCCGACCGGCTTTATTTTCTTCCACACTAGGTCGCCGACCTGGAATGCTCTAGGGATCACGCACCGGTTGTAGTTTTGCTTTATTCTCTGTCGGTACGCCATCAGCCGGAAGGACGCCTTGGCTCGCTCTTCGTCGATCAAGTCCAACTCCATGTTCCTCCGCTCGGCATTGTCATCATCATAATTTTGGATCCGGACGGACTCTACGCCGACTTCAATTTGGATAACTGCTTCGCCTCCGTACACTAAATGGAATGGCGTGACGCCCGTTCCCTCCTTTGGGGTCGTGCGGATAGCCCATAGGACGCGCGGCAGCTCGTCCACCCAGCTTCCTCCCATTTGGTCGAGCCGAGTCCGAAGAATGCGAAGGATCTCCCGGTTGGCTACTTCGGCTTGACCATTGCTTTGGGGGTACGCCACGGACGTGAAGTGCTGTTCGATGCCATAACTTTTGCACCATTCTTCGAGCTGCTTCCCGACGAACTGTCGCCCGTTATCAGATATGAGCCGGCGAGGAATGCCGAACCGACAGATTATATGCTGCCAGATAAATCTTTTGACCATCTGCTTGGTGATCTTGGCCAGTGGCTTGACCTCCACTCATTTGGAAAAGTAGTCGACCACCACTAGTAGAAACTTCCGCTGACCGGTCGCCATAGGGAACGGACCTACGATATCCATTCCCCACTGATCGAACGGACATGACACTGTAGATGCTTTCATCTCCTCCGCCGGTCGGTGGGAGACGTTGTGGTACTTCTGGCAGGAGAGGCACGTCGCGACGGTCCGAGTGGCGTCTGCTTGCAGGGTTGGCCAGAAGTACCCGGCCAGCAGGATCTTCTTATCCAGCGATCGCCCGCCCGGATGTCCTCCGCACGATCCTTGGTGTACTTCCTGTAGGATGTACTCCGCGTCCTCCGAGCTCACACATTTCAAAAGTGGCCGGGAGAAAGCCTTCTTGTATAGTTGGTCTCCAACGAGTGTGAACCGGTCGGCTCTCCTTCTCAATAGCTGGGCTTCCTCCCGATCGGACGGTGTCGCACCTGAGCGCAGAAACTCCATAATGGTTGTCCTCCAATCACTTGGGAATGTGAGGCCCTCCATCCGGTCAATGTGCGCCACCAAGGATACTTGCTCAATTGGCTGCTGGATGACGACCGATGTATTGAACTTGCGAGCTTGGCTAACTAATCTGCCGCCTGGTTCTCTGCTCGGGGTATCTTCTGGATAATGACTTCTCTGAAGTGGGTCTTGAGCTTTTCGAAGGTCTCAGCGTAGAGCTTGAGCCGAGCATTGTTAATCTCAAAAGTGCCTGAGAGCTGCTGGGCGGCCAGCTGAGAGTCTGAATGGATTGTCACCCGACCGACTCCTACATGTCGGGCTGCCTGCAAGCCGGCTATGAGGGCCTCATACTCCGCTTCATTATTCGTGGCTCTGTAGTTCAGCCGGACGGATAGGTGCATCCGTTCTTCTTGGGGAGAGAGTAATAGCACACCAATCCCGCTCCCGAGCCGCGTGGACGATCCGTTCACAAATATTTTCCACATAGCTTCGGGCTCGGGATTTTGTACTTCGGTAACAAAATCTGCTAAGGACTGCGCCTTTATCGCCGAACGGGGTTGATACTGAATGTGAAATTCACTTAACTCCGTTGTCCATTTGATGAGCCGTCCGGACGCTTCAGGGTTCAGCAGCACTCTTCCCAATGGGCTATTTGTCCGGACGATGATTGTATATGCTAGGAAATAAGGACGAAGTCTACTAGCGGCGAGGACCAAAGCAAAAGCTAGCTTCTCGAGCCCAGTGTAGCGAGATTCAGCATCTTTTATAATATGGCTCAAGAAGTACATGGGTTGTTCTTCACCGCTTGCCCTCACTAATGCCTAGCCTACTGCCTGCTCGGTTGAAGATAAATAAATACAGAGCGGCTCACCTACAGGTGGCTTGGCTAGCACAGGCAAGGAGTTCAGGTACGTCTTCAGCTCCTCAAACGCCCGATCGCATTCCTCGTCCCAATGAAACTTAGTAGCTTTGCGTATGGTCTTGAAAAAAGGGAGACTCCGGTCGACAGTCTTAGAGATGAATCTTGACAATGCAGTTATCCGCCCGGTTAGGTGCTGTACTTCCCTCAGATTTCTTGGGGGCGGCATAACTTGCAACGCTTTTACCTTGCTGGGATTTGCCTCTATGCCCCGCTCGGTCACTATATAGCCCAGAAAACGCCCGCCTTTTGCTCCAAACAAACATTTCTGAGGGTTCAGCTTGACTCCATACTTCCTCAGCGTTTGGAAAGTCTCCTCCATGTCCGTAAAAAGATCAGCCGCTCGGACGGTCATGATGAGAATATCATCCACGTACACTTCTAAATTGCGTCCGATCTGCTCCTTTGTTCATCAAGCGCTGGTAAGTTGCTCCCGCGTTCTTCAGTCCGAACGACATTACATTGTAACAGTAAGTGTCGTCAGCTGTGACGAAGCTGACCTTCTCTTGATCTTCTCGGGCGAGCGGTACCTGATGGTAGCCCTGATAGGCGTCTAGTATGCATATCAACTCGCACCCGGTTGTGGAGTCCACCAGTTGATCGATCCGGGGCAGGGGGTAGAAGTCCTTTGGGAAAGCCTTGTTTAAATCTCTGAAGTCGATGCAGACTCGCCACTTCTTGCCCGACTTGGAGACTAGCACCACGTTCGCCAGCCAGCTCGGGAACTGCACTTCCCGTATGTGGCCGGCCTCCAAGAGTTTCTCCACTTCCGCTCGGATGATGACGTTCTGCTCGGCGCTGAAGTCTCTCTTCCTCTGCTTCACTGGCCGAGCATTCAGCCGGACGTGCAGTTCATGCTGCGCGATGCTTGGCAAAATTCCCGGCAGCTCGTGCGTCGACCACACGAAGACGTCGCAATTTCTCTGGAGACATTTGATCACCTCCTTTTTCTGGCTTGCCTCCAGATCGGCCGTAATGAATGTGGTGGCCTCCAATCGGGTCAGGTGGATCTGCACCTCTTCTTTTTCTTCAGAAACCAAAGAGAGTGGTTTTTCGATTATGGCGTTCACCTCGATCCGTGACATCTTCCGCTCGGAATTAGCTTCGACTCGGACCATTTCGACGTAGCATCGCCGAGCCGCCAACTGATCTCCTCGCACTTCTCCAACTTTATCTTCAACCGGGAACTTAATTTTCTGGTAGAAGGTGGAGACGGCCGCTCGGAACTCACTGAGCGTTGGTCTCCCCAGGATAACATTGTATGCTGAGGGAGAGTCGACCACGACGAAGTTGGCAGTCCGCGTCCTTTTGAGCGACTCTTCTCCTAGCGAAATAGCCAGTTGGACCTGTCCGACCGGTAGAATTTCATTGCACGTAAACCAGTAGAGGGGGGTTGTCATGAGTAGCAACTCAGCTCGATCAATTTGTAGTTGGTCGAAAGCCTTTTTAAATATAATGTTGACCGAGCTACCTGTATCGATGAAAATGTGGTGAATAGTATAGCTAGCTATTACCGCTTTGATGATGAGGGCGTCGTCATGTGGCACTTCGACTCCCTCAAGGTCCCTGGGCCCAAAGCTGATTTCGGGCCCGCTCGCCCGTTCTTGACTGCAGCCGACCGCATGGATCTTGAGTTGCCTGACACTCGCTTTCCTCACTTTATTGGAGTCACCTCCGGTCGGTCCGCCAGCGATGATGTTGATTTCTCCCCAGGACGTGTTGCTTCTATTTTCTTCCTCCCGTGCGGATGGCCTAGGTCGCTCCTTGGATACCCGGGGATTGTCCTCGTGCCTCTGAGGATGATACCGCTCGGGAGACTTTCTGGATATCCGCCGACCAGCTTCATGGTGTCGCTGTCGCCCGTCGGGCGATGTTGATCGGCGCCTGCCACTCCGAGGAGCGGGGTGGGTGATCAGGGGAAGGCTCCGGCAATCTCGGGTATTATGCGTGTCGGTCCGGTGGAACGAGCAAAACATGGGGGTCCATTTCTTTTTTGGTTTGGGCCGCTCGGCGGCTACCTCTTGGATGACGTGGGATCTTGCGTGGTGAGGGCAGACTGCTTCGGCTCGCGGTCCTCTGGGCGGCTGGTGGCCAGTGAGCGGCTTCCGCTCTACGGGGGCTAGCCGCTCAGTCGGAGCTTCTTTTCTTCGGGCCGCCTGGGCTTCCTCCACATTAATGTACTCATTGGCCCGGTGTAACATATGATCATAGTTTCGGGGCGGCTTTCGAATAAGTGAACGGAAGAAGTCACCGTCCACAAGGCCTTGCGTGAACACATTCATCATTGTTTCTGATGTGGTCGTTGGAATATCCATGGCCACCCGATTGAATCGTTGGATGTAAGCTCGGAGCCGCTCCCTGGGCTCTTGCTTGATGGCAAATAGACTGACACTGGTCTTCTGTTAACGCCGACTGCTCGCAAAATGATGGAGAAAAGCGATGCGAAACTCTTTAAAGCTGGTGATGGATTCGTCCGGCAACCTCCGGAACCATCGTTGCGCCGATCCCGAGAGGGTGGTAAGGAACACCCGGCATTTCACTCCATCTGTATATTGATGTAGTGTAGCTGTGTTGTCGAACTTACCTAGATGGTCATTCGGGTCGGTGGTTCCGTTGTATTCCCCGATCGCCGGGGGCACATAATGCTTTGGCAGAGGATCCCGCAGGATGGCCTCTGAAAACTGCCAGTTGATCCGCTCAGGGGAGGCGTCCGTTCGGGGAGCCTTGCCTTTTCTGTAGTCTCGCCTGGGTGCCTCGTCGGATGAAGATCCTCGATCAAGGTTAGCTGGTGCGACTTCGGGAGGCGTACAGAATAGGGCCCGATAAAATGGAACCGGGGCAGGCGGTGCTTCTCCTTGGATGCTGATCGGATCCTTATCTCGGCCCCATGCTGAGATGTTCTCCGGCCGGAACTCCGCTGCCGCTCGGCCTCCTGACGCTGACGTCGCTTGTTGCTCCAGTTGCTCGGCTTGTGCCTTCTGTTTCTGTTGCTCCACGAGCTTAGCTGATCTTGCCTCGATTAGAACGTCGAGCTCCTCCTGGGAGAGCATCACGGTGTGAGGTCGTCCAGCTTCGTCCATCTCGTCCGCTCGGATGCAGGTGCATTCCACAGACGTCGCCAATTTGATCCTGTCCGAATGCTGAGTCGATGGACGCTAGGGACGTGGCGCTCTCCGCTGTCTTCGACTGGCTGAATGAATCTCCGGCGATCCTGCAAGGAAGTCGAGCCGGGAAAGGGTTCCCGGCGACGACCCTCCGACGCTCAAGTCAGGCAAGAGGAAAACGATGAAGTGGCTCCAAAGATGAGAGATTTCGTACCTCCGGTGAAGTTTGTGGGCTCTTATATAGAGCTCTAGGGAGGCTTGTGCACACATGTCGAGGCGTACACGTGTCCTTTACCATACCTCAATATGGGCTTACCAAAGGAGCATGCCTGACACCATACTGCTACAGTCCGAGCACCTCTCTGATGGGACAGCAGAACCTTCCGTCGTAGGATTCTGCATATGGCCTGGTCGTCGAACATGGAACATGGCTGTTGTCAGAAGATGTTCCCCAATGTCCCTTTGTCCTTGTCTCTTTTTTCCTCGAGCCGAGCGTCCATTCGCTCGGCAGGCATCGGTCTGACCGGGCGTAGGTATCGGTCCTGCCGGGAAGGTTTCACTCCATCGCGTGCTTGGCTGAGACTGTTCCTTCACAGCGTTGATGCTTTACGCCTCGGCCGAGCGGGCTACCCGCTCGGCCTGGCGACCCTGTTCACCATGAGCGTCGGAAACCCGACTCCCTGTCGGGTTGTCTTTGATTCCGCTCGAACCCGTTCGGCCGGTCGACCCAACCCTTATCCGATCGGCCGGACCTCATGCTGACCCTTTTGACTTTTGACCTCTATGTGTCATTGGCTCCCCTCAAAGGGGGTCCCCCATACTTATCACCGGATAAGTTAGTGAAGTTGAGAAAAGAAAGAAATGGAGAAAAATAGTATTAGATTGAAGGTTAAGGATATTCCGTCTCAACCATGGAAAAGATGAATAGAATATATATATATATATACGCGCGAGACATTATGTATTTTTTGCCTATGAAGTGAGCTCCTTTTATAATACTGTTGGTGAAGAAACAATACCTTCTCTATGTATTAATTAACGAAGAGTCACATCTCGAAAAAAAAAACGTCATGTCATTGTATCTCTGTTGTATCATATAGTCACGTCGCCCATATTACGTATATGTATAATCATACCACTTCTTGTGGTTTGATCACCCACGTGTTATCCCATGTGCTACGCCAGTCAAAATGTATTGTCCCGCATGCTACTCCAGGCATCAAGATGTAGAAGTACTTGGGTCCAAGGGCCTAGCCCATTAAGCCATATTGGCGAGGGCAAAAGGAACGGTTAGAAATTATAAATGAGAAATTAAAAGATTTAAGTGCCTTTTGTATAATTAAAGGGTGACATCTTATAAAGAGGTAGTGTGCCTCTTAGGAAAGGATGCGATCTACATCATCTAATTCAAAATGGATGGATGAGATCTAATTGAACTAAAAAGTTCTTATACCCCTTTATTTAGTATAAATAAAGTCTCACATTCTCATTTCACTCACTTAATTCCTTCCAAGTAAAGTAAGCATTACATTTCATACTTGCATTGGAGAGTTCGAGAAGTCTCTTCAGTTCGGAGGTCTTGTGATTTGCAGTGTTGCTATCGCAAAATAAAGTTGTTGTATCTTGGGAGACGATTGCCGTGTTCCATGAGCATTATGTGCGGGATAAATTCGACTTAAAGAGATAGAGTCTAACTCTAGCCTCGACTCAACCAAAATGGTGGTATACCGTCATTATGCCCACGCTCAGATTACACCAACACAAAAATCCCAACAATTTTAAGACTAATTTTTTTTTAACCGTGCAAGTTGATGGCTAGGATCAATGACGGTTCGACCATCATTCCACACGGAGAAAAGCCGGAGAAGTTCAACGGAACTGACTTCAAACGATGGTAGCAAAAGATGTTGTTCTACCTGACAACGCTAAACCTTGTACGATTTTTGTATGAAGACCCACCGGTTGCTACGAAAGGTAAGTCCGATAATAAGGCTGCATGCGATACATGGACGCACGGAGATTTCCTGTGTCGCAACTACGTTCTCAACACATTGGACAATACGTTGTATAACATGTACTGTTCGATGGGAACGACAAAATCTCTGTGGGAATCACTTGAAAAAAAATAGAAATACAAAACCGAAAAGGATGGATTGAAGAAATTTATCGTCGGACGGTTTCTGAAAGAAATTTATCGTCGGACGCTTCAATGAAATACTCATGAATCCAAGATGATGTCCATGGTCAAAACGGAACCAACCATGAGAACAAAAAGTATGTGAGATAAGTCTCTGTGTGGATGTTATTGTCTTAGTATACACAAATAGCTGAGCAGTTCAAGACATCACGTTCACTGCGCAGTCTAGTATGCTCGATAACATTCCATTACGGAAGGTTCAAAGCCACAAACTACCTCTCCCAATGCATTAACTTATCGATTGAACTCTCCATAGGTGATAACATGCTTGAATTAATTTTCATTTATGTGGAGGATTGTTAGAAATTATAAATGAGAAATTAAAAGGTTTAAGTGTCTTTTGGATAGTTAAAGGGTGACATCTTATGAAGAAGTAGTGTGTTTCTTAGGAAAGGATGCGATCTACATCATTCAATTCAAAATGGATGGATGAGATCTAATTGAACCAAGAGGTTCTTATATTCCTTCATTTAGTATAAATAAAGTCCCTCACATCCTCATTTCACTCACTCAATTCCTTTCAAGAAAAGCAAGCATTGCATTTCATACTTGCATTGGAGAGTTCGAGAAGTCTTTTCGGTTCGGAGGTCTTGCGATTTACAATGCTGCTATCGTAAGATAAAGTCATTGTATCTTGAGAGATGATTGCCGTGTTCCGTGAGCGTACTGTGTGCGGGACAAATTCATCTTAAAGAGATAGAATCTAACTCTAGCCTTGACTCAACCAAAGCAGTGGTATACCGTCATTCTGCCCGTGATCAGATTGCACCAACTCAAAGATCCCAACAGGAATGAGTTGGGGTCATGTAGACAGGAGTGTCCAATTAACGGAGCGAGCAAATAGGAACTGAGGATCCGATTGATGGGCCCTAGTAGATAGGAACTTGAATGTCTGGTCGACGAGACCGAGGGGACAAGAGCTTGAGTCGGAGGAACAAATATGATTGAGCAAGGTGATCAGATAGGTGAAGCAGTCCAATTGAGTGGGCGATCAAATCAGTAGAGTAGATCCGACTGAGCAAGGTGTTCAGATAGGTGGAGAAGATCCAACTAAGTGGGTAATCAAATTGATGGAGTAGATAGAACTGAGGAAGGCTATCATATCAGTTAAGTAAATTAAAGTAAGTGGGCGATGTACTTATCTGTATATGTTGCACCCTCTTGTATTCGTGAGTGAAAGAGGAGCCTGAGACGTTGAAACGTGAACAAACACGATGACACATACAACAACATATTGTACAAAGAGGATTTTATTCAAGAAAATATAATCGATTATTACACTTGTTTTTGTAATTAACACTCCCCAGTAACATATACTTTCCGCACATGAAAAAAAGAAAAAAAAAAAAAGAAAATGTACGATATAAAATTTTATTTAACTTTGCCATTATGATTTTGAAGAAAAAATAATTAATCCACTGATTTGTTTAAAAAATAATAATAATTAATGAATATGTGATCAATTGACCCTGTTGCAAACCAACCGGACCTCTCCCGGCGTCCCGGGAGGCGGGCGAATTGCTCCCATCTTGACCATCGCCGCCGCGAAGTCCCTGGCGAACGCCGCCCCGTTGACGCTGTACCTTCTCACCAGCGCGTCTTGTGACCCGCCGTTGAACAGCGCCTGGTCCGACTGCAGAAGCCCCCTCCGCGCCACTAGTTCCCGGTAGTAACCGTTGTCGAACTGGTAGGGCGTCTCGCCGTCGAGCGGCGCCAGAGCGCTGCTTCCGCCGGGCGGACAGGTTCTTCTGCGGAGGGCGGCGAAGGTGGCGTTGATGTTGCGGTCGTTGTAGATGCGGTCGTCAAATTGGGAGCATTGCGCTTGGCCGATGGTGTGCGCCCCGGAGAGGGCCGTCATTTCGCGCGGGGTGAGGCCTTTGTCGCGAAACATAGAGATGAGGACCGAAAGGTCGGAGAACGGCGCCGGGAGTTCGCGGTTGGCAGCTTCCTGGTACGCCGCCAGAGAATCCCGACGACCCAATCTTACGGTCCACGTCGGCCCGCCAAGCTGCATAGAAACCACAGCCGTCCGATTAATTACATATACACGTACGTACGTACGTACCTTCCGATACCAATCAGGGAATTTTAAATTACTCACCAAGGCAACGCCGTCGCGTGTGGCGAGCGCGAGGACGTCGGCGCAGGAGACGGTGGCCGGGCAGTTGGCATCCACTCTGGCTTTGATGGCGTCGATGATCTCATAGCCTTGGGCGGAATTCCTGTTGGGGTTCGCAAACTTCTCGCTTGCGAACGCCGGCGTGCCATCCAAAAGGATCGACGCATCGCACCCCTGTTAATCATTGCTCGATCGATCAATATAATTAACGAATATATTAACTATCTAGATATATCATGGGGCCGGAATGATCTTACGTACATTTACGAAGCAGTCGTGGAAGAAGAGGCGGAGAATGAAGGCAGCGTTCCTGGGGTTCTGGCGCACGACGTCGGCCATGGCGGAGCGCACCACCTGCTGCAAATTGGGGCACGTCGCCGAGTAGAATGTAGAAGACAATTGAGCCGAAACAAGCGCGGAGAAGAGCCAAAGGGCAAGTGCTAATCTGGGAATCATCGACGCCATATGATCTATTGCAAGCTGCTTCCAAATTAAATACTTAATGCTATAGCTAATAGCTGATCGATTGGCCTTGGAGAACGATTTAGGTAGCTAGACAAGTATGAGCTAATTAATTGTGTGTCTTGGAGAGAAGGGAAGTGAGATATATATATGTGTAAAAGATCATTTATCTTTGAATGGATATAAAATAGTGGGTGCGAGTTTGATTGTTTCAAACGGGAAAAAACATGGAAGTCCACACGGACATGCATGAAGGCTGCCACGAGTTGGACCTTTTCTCATCAAATCACTTTGAATCGAACTACAAAATTAACAAAATCACCATAAATTAACAAAATTCAGCGCCCAATATATTCATTACGTACACAAAGTACGACATTCAAGAACACGTTTTAAAATGCAAAATAACTAGATTCTAACACCGTAAAATGAGCTTTTTTAAAAAAAATAATTTTTAGGGTCACTATATTTAATTTTTTAAATAATATTATATTTTATGAATCAATTATATCTTTTTTCCATCTATTTTCATATTTAATTTTTCAAGATAATACCTACTTAATTTTTATTATTAATACTTAATTAATTTTTAACTAGATAAATTTATTTTATGAATGGTGAGATTTTAACCAACAAGATTTATTGATATATAATAATGTTACCCTAAGTATATATGATTTAATTGGTCGTCTTCAATATCGTACTTTGTGTACGTAATGAAGATATTAGCCGCTGAATTTTGTTAATTTATGGTGGTTTTGCTAATTTCAAAGTGATTTGTCGTGAACTCGCAGCTACAGAAAGTCAAAAGTGATCGCGGTGCGAAAAATATTATGACGAAGGATGAGCATGGTCAGCTATTCGCAACTATAGAAAGTCAAAAACATTTTTCAAATGGTACGTTTAGTACAACTGTACAATTGATTAAAGATCACTTCTTTCTTATCACGATGAAAAATTCAAAAATACTCGGCGACACAGAATAAATGCTGATAAATTTATGACGGTAAAACATAAATACGTTCCTCTTCTGTATCTCTATCAATTTATTTCAGGATTAACATGAGAAAGTTAAATCATACACAACTATTAGATTTTGAAATAATAACTAACACATAAAAGAGACATTTACTTCGATTTTGACGATATTTAAATCTCAGATTTCATGATGACAATATATTATGTGCTAGTCATTAAATCGTCTTTAGAAGACAAATGTCCACAAATTAAACTCATGGTCAATTGATGGAATAGCACAGTCGACCGAATGGTTAAAAAATTTAACCCCCAGCTTCGCTCCATGACAAAGAACGGCCAGGCCAAAAATTTGTTGGGATATCCTCATTTATTGGTAATTATAATATCGATGTTATAATATCCACTACCTCACTAAAAAAAATATGAAATCTATATACATATTATATTAAAATTTATTTTTAATGATTTTATATTTATTTTAATATTAAAATTTATTATTATAAAATAATATTAAGACTCATTATTTATAAGTCTCGTTATCCACGCATTCATTATTATTATTATTATTATTTTACATTAAATAAATATAATTTTAATTTTATTTACATAATTTAAATAATTATTATTTAAAATATATAATAATATTATTTTTAAATATATTTATTACATAAAATAATTTTCATTTAACCTCATCAAAAATATATCATCAATTCAATTTAATTGATTAATTTTTAATTTAAAATTTTAAAAATTTTAATTCTTTTAATAAAAAAAAAAGGGAGAGTATTCATCATATTTCTATCTCATTGTGCGTGCATGCACATACCAAAGAATTTTTTTTTTATATATAAAAACAACCTTTGAACACGGTCAATGAATATATCGAAAACCTTGAACGCGATCAACGTCACATTAAAATTAACTTTTTCTTATATTAATTTTAACATCAATAACATGTTATAACACTCAATAATTATAAACAATGTGATAATTGCGTTTGATTAAAATTTATCTTTTATAATCTTGGTTATTCATTTAAGATAATCAACGAAAATTCTATTTGATTTAGGTAATCGATGATTCTCAAGTAATATTCTATGTTCGATACGTCCGTAAAAGGGATATGCAATTTGGAATCGGAAAATCTTAGAAAACTGAGGTTTTTTTGGATTTTAAGGTTAAAGAAATTTTTTTACTTAAAATATCCTCGAATAAGAGAAAAATGTGATAAAAAATGTAAAAAAAAATAATAATAATAAAATAAAAAACTTTTAAAAAATTTAAAAATGTAAAAAAAAATAAAAATGGAGAAAAGTTAAAAACACATTAAAAAAAATAGAAAATAGAAAAAATGTATAAAAATTTTAAAAAACGTACCAAAGTAATAAAAAAACGTAAAAAAATAAAAAATAAATAAAAAAATAGAAAAAAATATAAAAAGTAAAAAAAATTTAAAAATTAAAAAAATTATAAAACTTAAAAAATAAAAAAACTTAAAAAAAATGAAAAACTTTAAAAAATAAAAAATGAAAAAAATAAAAAACTTTTAAAAATTAAAAAAATAAAAATAAATAAAAAAATGAAAAGAAATAAAAAAATAAAAAACACATAAAAATAAAGAAAAACATGAAAAATAAAAAATAAAAAACGTAGAGTTTAAAAGATATATGGTTAGTTTTGTAACTAAGGATAATATAGTAAAATATTAAATTAAGTTATTTATTAAAACCTTCGAACAAACAATTTTTTATTACATTACCTATGTTTAATCAAACAATATTTTGTTATATTTTATTCCCCATAATCTTGATTATGTGATTACTTGGTAATCACATAATCAAGGTTATACATGATAACTTAAACCAAACATATCCTTAGGGTATCCACAATCGTAAATACTTTTGGAGAGCTCCTTTGTTACCACATCTGTGTCACATCAAAAGCAAAGAAGCACATATATCTCTCCATTATAATAATAAAAAAAAAACTCTCAACAACTCCATGTGTCCTACACTTATTTATTATATATGATATGGATATAGCTTACAGGACTTAGGAGGAATTAGAGAGAAAGAGGAGGGCAGTTTAGTCATTAGATTATTTAGGGCTTATAAGGTGGCACTGTTCATCCGAGAGGGGGGTATCTTCATCGTGGTTTTCTTCCGCTGCCAGGAGAAAGGCGAAGGGGGACGGCGCTTGCGCTGCCACCGTCGCCCACCCTCGCATGCATGCCCAAGCAGGTGGGTGCACCCCGACGCCTTCGTCGTCGACTTTCATACCCTTCTCTCACGCATGCCTTCGTCACGAGGCTAGGTTCATACCGCCTCTCCGTCTGATGCCTCCTGCACATCGACGCCGCGACGGACGCCGCCGACCACGATATCCTTTCCTTCTTCCTCTGTACTCGTCACCGCCGCCTCACACGGGGGGCTGGGCTCTTCCGCCGCCACAAAGCCACACACTCCAACGCCTCCTCCCCCTCACTCCATCGCCGCCGCGTAGACCTACGCGAGGACGCCGTCGTCCCTTCCTCTCTCTCCCGCGACCAGATCACTGCTAATGGTTGCTCGTCATCTCCCTTGCTGCTCGTCGCACGCTTCACCATCACCTCCCTACACGCGTACAACCGCCTCCATTGCCGAATAGCCTCCTCTCCACTATTCACGACCGAACGATGACACTAACGCTGCCCCTCTCCACTTCTTCTCTCTTCATAGCCTTAGTCGTCGAAGCCGCCACTGGTGTTGCAGCTCGCCTTCATGCCACAGCCAGCCGCCGCCTCCTTTTCTCCCTCTCAGCCTCTGCCGACCACAGCACCCATGAGAGCACCCACTCCATAGCCCCTGGTGAGTATCGTTCCACCGCCGGCATCATCCCATGGCATACCCGTCGTTGGATCCGACCTCCTCGTGTCTCGCCTTTTGATCTGCCCAGACGACACTCACCATCGTTCCTTTGATCCACGTTATCATACATTTTTGATGTTGATTCTATATCTGATCCGTGTCGACGTATGTCTTCGGTACTGATCTGACCCTCGGGCCACCGTTGTTCTAGCTCTGTGTTATTATTGTGTTTCTGCTTTCGTGCCTATGTGATGTTTCAGCCTGTACACCGTTGTTACTATTTAGCTTGTGAGTCAATGTCTTATCCCGGCCTACGTGCCGATATCATATCCTGACCTGAGAGCCGATGTCTTATCCTGGCCTGAGTGTTGATGTCATATCTCGGCCTACGTACCGATGTCATATCTCGATCTGCATGGCGCGACAAGGTCTCGGCCTGCATGTCGTCTTCCAGATCCAGGTCGCGCTCGACTAGGTGTCGTCAGATCCAACTCTTCATCCTGCTCAGAGTCATCTGCTCTTCCGAGTCACGATAACTCGAGCAGCGTCCTGACTAGCTCACTGATCCACCAGAGGGCGTCTCCTTGGGCCAGGGTACGTTATCGTACCCACTAAACATTCATTTCATCATTTTACTATTAATCTATTCCTTATATATTCGTGAGGTCAGATGCTATATAAGTAACAACTTCCGGTCGGTTAGCCTGGATTTGTATCTCCTCTTTCTCCTCATAAACCAGGATGAGCGGCTTTTCTTGAATAGTGTTGACCTTCATCCTTTGAATTTTTCTAGCTACATTGGCTTATGTTTTAATGATCTCCACATAGTATTTCGTGCAGTTAATTGATCTCCTCTAACTCCCCCCACTTGATTGTCTACGGGGAATTTAATCTTCTAACAGAAAGTAGAAATGACTGCTCTGAACTCATTCAAGGCAAGTCGACCCAGTATAACATTGTAAGTGGAAGGCGCATCCACCACCATGAAGTATGATTGTCTCATCCTCATCAGAGGCTCCTCCCCTAAAGATATAGCCAGCTTGATCTGACCTAGCAGATGTACCTCATTGCTAGTGAAACCATATAACGGGGTTACCATAAGTTGCAGCTTGCTCAGGTCGATCTATAATTGATCAAAACCCTTCTTGAAGATAATATTAACAGAACTTCCTATATCAATAAAAGTACGTGAAATATTATAGTTAGCTATAACAATTTTAATGATCAGTGCATTGTCATGGGGTATTCCCACCCCTTCTAGATCTCTGGACCCAAAGTTGATTTCAGGCCCTTCCACTCTCTCTCGGCTGCACCCAACTACATGAATCTCTAATCGTCGAGCGTGTGATTTTCTCGCCCGGTTTGAGTCGCCATCGGTGGGCCCTCCTGCTATCATGTTAATATTGTCCCAGGCGATATTACTTCTATTTTCTTCTTGTCGAGCGGAGGATGGTTCTTGTTGCACCCGCTTGGGCATTTGCACCTGTGTTTGTCTGGTCGGGAGTTGTAACACCGCAGATTATGGTTCAGTTGTTCTATATTCCAACTTGAGGGGACTATTCTATCGTGGATAAGATGACTGATTAGAGATGGAGCACGTCAGCGATACTGAGCATTATTCATTTGCTGATTCTTCAGAGCAAAACAATTCTCTATGTTGTGGGTGCTCATCATATGATACGTACACCATCTTCGTGGAGCTGACTGCAACATTTCCACATGCTGAACTGCTTGCGGTCGTGGCTCCGGTGGACAATGTGGATGACCTGCCTGTGGTCCTCTGGGGGGTTGAACAGGAGCCATAGGACGTTCATTAACTCGAGTAGGATTAGGTTGAATGCCCTCCTTCTTACGAGCAGTTTGAGCTTCCTCAAAATTAATGAATTCAGTAGCTCTTTCAATTAATAAATCAAAGTTAGTGGGAGGATTTCTCACCAGATCCTTGAAGAAGTCACTATCATTGAGGTTTTGAGAAAAGGCACTCACTAGAATTTTAGTAGTGGCAGAAGAAACATCAATAGCCACTTGATTAAAATCTTTTAATATAAACCCTAATACTTTCTTTGGGCCCCTGTTTAGTAGAGAAAAGACTCCATGGAGTCTTTTGATATCTCCTATTACTAGAGAAATGGTGGAGAAATATCTTCCTAAAATCCTTGAAACGCCTAATAGAGTTCTCTGGCAACCTTTTGAACCACCTTTGAGCAGCACCTCCGAAGGTGGTTAGGAACATTCGGCACTTGACTCCGTCGGTGAATTGTTGTAACAGAGCCGCGTTCTCGAACTTGAGTAGATAATCCTCTAGATCTGTTGGTCCAGAGTATTCTCTAATATTTAGGTTCTGATAATGTTTAGGTAAGGAATCATCTAGTACCCTTTGAGAGAAAGGAGTGACTATTCTCTCAGGGGAACTATCACTTACCACCATTTTCCCCTTATGCTTGTCCTTTACTGGTGCTTCACCAGAGGATTCCTGAAGCACTGGTCGACGTCCTCCTTCTTCGATAGGAGTATGGAAAAAAGCCCGAGGACGACGGGTGGGAGAAACAATAGCAGGAGGTATGTAAATATTATGTTCCTCATCCATACCTCTTTCCCTTTGAGGATTGGTTGCAGAGATGGCCAGATTTACTGTCATGGACAGTGTTCCATTAGTATTAGCTTGTTGTTGCTGTTGTAAAGCTTTCTGTACCCTTGCAGCGATAAGTAATTCCAGATCTTCTTGTGTTAAAGTGACGGTGTGGGTTTTTCCAGTGTCCTCCATCGCGAAGATTTAAATTCAAATGAGAGTTCCCACAGACAGCTACAAATTTGATCATGTTTAAATCCGATGAGATGAAACGCTGGTGTTCTGGTGGATGAAGATGGTGAAGAAAATGAATCCCGAGGATCTAAAGAGGCTCCGATGCGGTGGATCTCCGACGAGACTCCGAGGGGTGACGAGGAAGACTGATGAAGAAGTTCTCGATGTTGTGGATCTGAAGAATGAAACCTCCAATGAAGTAGATTCGAACAAGATGAAGTCCGATGAAGTGGATCCGGTGAAGAACTCCGGCGAAGTAGATCTGCTAAAGAGAACCTCGCCTACACACCACGAGATCCGCCAACAAAGCGTTAGTGACCTAAAACCGGGGTGGGAATCCCAGGCTATAGGCCCTCCAACGCTCAAGTCAGTTCCCTCTTTTTAAGATGGAAGAAGAGGAAAAAGAACTGTAAAACTGAAATGGAATTAGGGTTTGAGTGATGATGTTCACCTTGCCTGGCCAGCGGAGAGGATTTCCCCTTTTTATACCACCTCATATAACCTCCGTAGTCATGAGGTGGACCCTGTTTCGTTAGAGTTTGTTAAGAGATGACGTCATCTGCAATAATAGTTCAAAGAATCTTTTTTATACCCCAGATGTACCTTCTTTGTCTTTTAATTCACCTACAGAAGTCTCTAGAAAATATTTTCCGTCAAATGAAATAAACTGTCATATGATCACATATTGTTCACATATCATTAATATAACAGATGTATTTGTATATTGAGAATATTTTCTGTTAAGCTAATTTTGGTCAAGTAAATGTAAAGGAAGGTTGTTTATGTTCGGCTGGATTTTACCAAGTAGATCTTATACTAATAGTCTTAGAAAAGTGCATGTCTATATGTTCGCCCGGGCTTCTATTATCGAGTGTATTATACTTATGCTCGACCGGATATTTTCAAGCCGAGCCCATTCTAATAACCTTAGTAAGTTATATGTCTGCTCGTCCGCCTGAGATTATATTACCGAGCGGATTATGTTTATGCTCGGTCAGGCTTCTACTACCGAGTGTGTTATATTTATATTGTGTTTATGCTCGACTGGACTTTGCTTACCGAATCACGTTGAGACTTATGATACGCAATTGGTCCTCGCTTGGCCGGTTATATGATGGAGATTGCTTAGGAATGCGTACCTTTAAGCTCGGACTGGCTTTGCCTGTTGAGCGTTCCTAGGTTCATTGACACTTTGTTGCTTTAGTTTAACCAGTACTTGATGCTCGGTCGAACCTCGACTGTCAAGCGTATCTGAACGCACTAGTCCTTTGTCTGTTTTAGTTTAGTCAGGCTTGCATTCTCAATCAATCTTATATTCTCGGTCAGGATTGCATGCTCGACCGAGGCTCGCCTGCCGAGCGTATGTGCGCTTGCTAATATTTCACCTATTTTGATTCGTCCGGTACTCCATGCTCGACTGATCTTTGCCTACCGAGCATATCTACATGTATCATGCCCTTAGTCGGGTTTAGCACGGCCGACATTCTCAACCGGGATTTGCTTATCAAGCATATCTATCTCACCCAAGCCTCCCTACTTCTTCTTTCTTCTCCTTATATCTCTTTTCACATTATTGTACGAGATCCGTTCCTTATAACCCGTATCAAACTTCCACTACGGGTTTGGCTCCCAGGAAAAAGTCACTTATGAGCATGTGATGGTTCCTAGGGATCGGCTCGGTTCTTATCATCTACTGAAGCGGAAGTCTTAAGGAAAGAAAATCAATAATTGAATGATCGAATGATGGCAATAGAGGCATTGATTGATGATCGGGTCCAGATGACAGCAGAGCATCATATGCAAGAATTCTTCACTCGTTTTCCATTAATGAGTCATTTTGCTTTTCCAACGCCATATGTTTTTGACTCCCAGGAGACTTAGGATCCAAACGATATTGATAAGTAGCTCAATCCGAGGTGTGTTGACTTAACTTTTTTGTTTATCACTTATAAAAAATACAAAATGGTTTTATTATTTTGTATACTATATGCATCTCTAATTGTATTTGATTTCATCTTTTCAACAATAACCTAGATAAAGGTTTATTCTATCACTATCATCCTGAGTAGATATTCAAATTCTCATTAAGGTATGTATTTTTTTCATTTTTCTACAAACTCTCATTTATCACTTATAATAAGTTTTTGCATTTTTTTTGATAAATAATTAGAGTTTGTGTATATCTAGTCTAATTTTAGATTCATATACGTAGGATTATTTCAAAATAGAAAATACAGTGAAGCTTATACTATGTGTTTGTATTTTATAATAATATATCGTATTGTACTTGTTGCAAGATTGGATGATGAGATGTGATAATGATGAGTAGTGTATTGATTTTTTTTTACCATGATGATGTAGATTTGAACATTGTCTGTTTGGTTTTGTGATAGAAATATTTGGAACGTTTTTGAGCAATGAACTGTGTTGGTTTGTTGATATAATTAATGAATGTTGGATGTATCATTAGTTTGTAATTGTGTTGGTTTGTTGATTTATATTTGTTTTATTGTTGATACAATGAATGTTAATGTAATTGTTGATATCATTATTGATGTCGATATCGTTGTTTATGTGATATTGTTGTTTAAATCATTGATATGTGTAAATAAGATCGAAAACTCAATTAGAGGAGGTGATACTCAAATTTTACTGAGAATTAGCGATTGAAAGTTTACTTCCACTGCTAACATTAGCGACGAACGAAGTATACTTCTGTCACTGAATTAGTGATGAAAAGATTACGTCTATCACTAATTTTAGCGACGGAATATTTTTTTTCCATCACTAATGTTAGCACCGAATTTAGGGATGGAAATTGAATTCTATCGCTAATCAACATTGGCGACTGAACTTTTAGCAATCGAATATTTCAATCACTAATCAATCTCTAACTATAATTAGTGATCAATTAGCAACCAAAATTTTAGTAGCTAATCTCGATTATTCTCACAGCAAGCGGTGATGCTCGTAGAGTGTTTGATGGAGTGCTAGTGGATGCTAATCTTGTTATTCGAATGCGACGCTTGGCGTATATGCGCAACAAAGAGTCACTGAATGGTCAGTTGGACTATTCAATATGAGATACGGTGGGACTAGATTTCCAGCCTGATGTAGCCAGGCTGGACGAGGCCAGGGAGTTGGATTTGATTGCATGAGCACTCACTTTGAATCTTCTCAAATTTATTAGAATCATATATAATCGAACCATGCATATATATAAATCTTATACTATTTTAAAGTGTATACACAAATAAAAAGATATCGTGCGATAAGATCACAGTTAAGGGGCGTTGAATTTATCTGTTTATCATATTTAAGTTATGGATATTTGAGTGCCAAGTAAATTGTGAAGGTGCCTGTATTCAAGTTTTGTTCAATGCGTTACGGCCGGCCCCTGTGTCTTTCATTTTCAAAACCTAACCTACCACTCCGGCCACAAACTTTAGTCAAACCTTCAGTTGACAATGAAGTCAACGCCGAGACACGCGTTTCACTTATATAGCCGAGGCAGCACGCTAAAAACAGGTCAGAAAGTGGCATTACAGATTAAGATTGGCATTTAAATTATTTTGTATAGGTAACTTTGTCTCTTCTTTTTTTTTTCCTAAATACTTAAAACAATTTTAATTGTCTCTTTCCATGCTCTAGTTTACTTTAGTTAGATCAATTCCCCTGTCTTAAATTTGCTTGAAACGCGCCTCGAACTATTGTAAAAGTAGCCCGACTCGTACTAGCTAAGACTCATCATCACAACCCTTTTTATCAGGGAAAGGATCGCAGTTGATTGTGATTTTCTTAGGTCCACTTTCTCATCCAGATTATAATTTAGATCGAGATTTGAGACAGGCGGTGGAGGCTGTCCAGATACTATCGTGGTGGACGAGTGACTAGGCTATCAGGTACTGAGCGAGAGAGGGGCCTCCGGCCATATGTCCCGACTCAAATTATAACCTAAATAGGAAGATGAACTCAAACGAAATCGCAACCCAATTACGATCAGATTGCGATCAAAATTCAACTGTAATTAAATTGTGGATATAAAAACAGTGGACCAGATGATCCGGTCTGTTTTATAAGTGTCCTTGCATTCTAGCCATAGCAGCGGCAAAGCAGGCGTGCTTGTTCACCCTCAACAGCACTTCCTTCCTCTGTCACCTGTCCAGCCATGTTTTCTGTCCCCTGTCCGCCCTCCGGCGACCGCTGCCCCTTCGCCCAGTTGCCCATGGTGGTCACTGGCGGCTCCGCTTGTGAAACTGATTACAACTACCCGGATAGCTACTCCCGCGGCCAACCAAACTACCAGCGGGCGATGGAGACGATCGGAATGGAAGCGCCGCCGCCGCGGTCGTCTTGCACGCTGCTCCAGCTCGGAGGGTTGGTCTACCGAGGTGGGATCACCTGCGCCGTTGGGGAATTTGTGGGCCTAGACATGACGGAGGGTCATCGGAAGGAGAGTGGCCTCACGGTCTGCGAACCAGCGCAGTCAGTGTCGCAGGTGATGATACATTGACGTGAAGGTCGTGGAAGTTAATTAATTTAGCCCTATAAATTCAACATATCACCTTAAAGTTGAAAATTTTAAAATTACCACAATCAAATTTAAAAATTAGTTCTGGATAATCAAGTTTAGATGAGTAAGCTTATCAATTATGGCAAGACGAATCTACAGAAAGATCCTCCCCAACTCCCACTATCTACTATACTTTTGTGTTAGATGATTTTTTTTTTCTTGTCCTATAAAAATAAAACGTGTTTCACAATTTTTAGCACTTTGAGATTAATTAAACTCTCATTAATTTACCTTGAAATTTAATTAAGGTAACCCTCTCCAAAGACAAAGTAGGCCTCCGACTATCACCGGAGGAGAGGAAGGAGAAGATCCACAGATACATGAAGAAGAGAGACCATAGAAACTTCACCAAGAGAATCAAGGTAATTGAGCCAATCATGTGTCTTGTTTAAACTTAGTTCTAATAGAAAATAAGCCCTAAAACTTTAATTTGCTAGACTTTCAAAGAGGTAGTAAGTGATTCATCCTCTGTCTGATGATCAAATTCGATGATCAGTATACATGTAGAAAAACTCTAGCAGATAGTCGACCGAGAGTCCGCGGGCGATTTGTTAAGCATGATGAGCGAGGTCAGGGAACCAAGGATGCTGCCATCGGCAACCATGACTTCCACAAAGTAAGCATGCTCTTCTATCGATCGCTGCTCATGTTATCACATAATTAATCACAATCAAAGGATGCTTGACTAATTTTGTAGGTGGCTGTGAAGGAAGAAGAGATGCTCGACTGGGACATTCTTGCACACATAAACACTGACAACTCCTTTGAATGTAGTTGGGCTCTTGAATCTTGGATGTGAGCACTTGCACTCTTATTGTGTACTTTTCAAAAAGAAAATAAAAAAATGAAAGTTAATTAATAAAGATATAAGAACAAAATTCCAAATGCCAATTTGCTAGCCAATATCAAAATCTCCACTTTCGACCCTAAGGTTTTAAATGTTCTTAACTTGCACTAGCAATCGCATCATATCGAATCCTCCTATCTTTGAAGCCTACGATCAAACTCTCGTCTGTTTGGCAATCAATGAAGCGTAGTGTTGAAACTGTGCAGTGGATTGGAAGCTTTTGCTACTAGAGCACATGCAATATTTATGGCTAAGATCATACAATGCCTCGTTCAAATCAGAAACAATTTCTGTGTCTTCATTGAACATCAGCACAGAGCCATCAACAGTCTCTCCCCACATGCTTAATTCCTTCGTTCACAGGACAACGGCACTGTAGGATATCTTATTCGCTAGCTTCAGCTTTCAATGACGTTCACTTCTTAGAAGGGCATTTAATTTTACTCTGTAGATTGATTGGCCTTTGATACTAAATCTCACCTTTCTAGCTATTAGTTTAAAGTTCTTGACGATCGAGTTTGCAAGGAAAATATTTTTCCGAACCGCTGTGTGTGATTGTTTCTCTCAACCAATCCAAATCCATGCATGGTCTTTGTGTGGTGCAGAAAATTGCCTGACAAAGTAGTGGTCAAATACAGCAGGTCAAGTAGCTAGTGTTCTGTGGAGAGTATTGAGTTGTAATCTCTTGTTCCAGAGCATCCGTTATTGAGAAAGTATTGAGCTATGAGCAGGATGATGGTGACGGAAGTTGCGTCCCTATGAATGCTTTGCTTTCGTACAGTTGGGAATCATAAATCAGTAACTGTTTGGTTCTTCTTTCCTATAAATATTCGATCCCTTCGTCTTCCTTTTCCAACACAGTTACTAGTGTCATTAGACTTCTTCTACACCGGCACATTAACAATGGGGAGCAGGAGCGTGCTCGCGCTGCTGCTCTGCTTCATCTGTCGCGGCCTCTGCCTTCGGGAGGCAGCTGGTCGGCAGGAAGGCCGGGGAGGAGGTCTTGTGGCCTACCAAAGGTGGCGGCTTTGGCAAGGGCCTCGGCGGAGGAGGAGGTTTTGGTGGCGGATATGGCCTTGGAGGGGGCGCCGGTGGTGGACTTGGTGGAGGAGGAGGGCTCGGTGATGGTTATGGCAAAGGAGGTGGACTGGCGGTGGCCTTGGAGGGGGTGGCGGTGGTGGACTTGGTGGTGGGTTTGGAAAGGGAGTTGGACTTGGTGGCGGCATCGGAAAGGGTGGTGGGCTGGGCGGTGGTGCCGGTGTTGGGTTAGGAGGGGGCGCCGGTGCCGGACTTGGTGGAGGCGGAGGGCTTGGCGGCGGTTACGGCAAGGGAGGTGGACTTGGTGGTGGCATTGGGAAAGGAGGTGGGTTCGGCGGCGGTTCAGGTGGCGGCTTCGGCAAGGGTGGAAGCGGTGGACTTGGCGGTGGTTACGGCAAAGGAGGTGGGCTTGGTGGCGGCATTGGAAAGGGAGGTGGATTTGGCGCCGGAGCCGGTGGTGGCTTTGGCAAGGGCGGTGGGCTCGGTGGCGGCATAGGGAAAGGAGGTGGATTTTGCGGCGGCGCCGGCGGAGGGCTAGGAGGTGGCTTTGGAGGTGGAGCTGGAGGCGGTTTTGGCAAGGGTGGCGATGTCGGAGGTGGGTTCGGTGGTGGCGCCGGCGGAGGATTAGGTGGTGGCTTGGGAGAGGGCGCTGGAGGCGGTTTTGGCAAGCGTGGCGTTGGGGGAGGCCGATTCGGAGGTGCCGGAGGCTTTGGAGGAGGAGGAGGAGGAGGAGGAGGAGGAGGCGGTGGGTTCGGTGGCGGAATCGGCGGTGGAGACTGAGCGAATCAAGCACGCTGAACGAATGTCGTGATTGTTACGTACCCATGCAGCCTTCAATCACCAAATAATTTAGATTTTCTGTTCGATGTCAACTTTGATAATCAACAGTCTTCCGTTTAATTAAGTCGTGTCTCCTTGTTTGTGTTCAATTGTAGTTTTTGTCATTTTGACGGTCAATCAAATAAATAATTTACAAACGGAGAAATGTTACGAAATTTTATGGAGCCTCCTGGTGAAATTTCCACTGAGATCCACTTATTACAAAATTTTTTTGTATCTCTGTCGAGGATGACTACTTGCTACGATTCTTTTTTAAGAGCATTGATAAATTTACACGAGTGAATTTTAGAACACAAATTCATCAAAGAAGACCATAAGGTGTCAACAAACTATCATAGTATTATTCATATACATTGATTAAGCAGCCAAAATATGATGCCATTCCAATCCTCAAGTTGCAGACCCTTTTAGGCTCCAGTTTATGTTTCTCCAGGAATCAGCCGTCTCAAGTATAACTACTCTACATGGAGCTTTCGCCAGCTATATAAAAAACACAATAAATCCACGGATGCCATAGCAGAATTCAAAGAAAAGGTTACTCATAGCTTGCCTCTATTTCTAATCAGTCACTAGTGAAACTGGAAGCAGATAAAAATTACATCAAAAGAAGCAAGCCTGAAAACTAACAGGCGGTGCGGCATGCTGCTTTCTCAATAAATAGCAGTTGATTGTCGATAAGTAGGAGGTGTGTTGTTCTTCAAACCTAAGTCAAGGGGTGACCGGAACTTCCAAGATCTTGCAAATCATGAAAACTATAGCTCGTCATGAGCCAAGGGTTGGCTTTTGTTCAAATCCTCAAGTTTTTGTTGCAGTTCCTACCACAATTTTCATTATTGGTATGGTAAGCTTTAAATTGATTTAAACAAGTTTATATTTGTTCCAAGTAAAAATGGATTTTGGGCATTTTAATCCAAACTAATAATGTACCTTCAACTTTTCTTCTCGACACGAGATAGGAGTTGAGAGAATTGCAACATACCTGAAAATAAGAAAGAAATGGAATGTGTCACCTACAAATATTTTATGAAATAACATACAAAACAGTTGTGAGATGAATGGCTTGAGATAGGAAGATACATACTCGCATCGGCTTGGTTCGTCAACATCTGCAAGTTCATATTTCAAGCCGCATCTGAGTCTTACCTGTTTGTTGTATAGATAGATGTCAAGCATTGAGAAGCAACATTGCTGGAACTCACATGTGCCAATTTAATTATGATAAGTACCTTTAAACTCCTATCAGGACCATTCCAGCATTTTTCTCCATTTGAAAACTGCATCACACTGTAAGATTCCTCAAAATTTGCCCATCGCCTGATAATGAAGCATGCAATTCAGTTAATTGAGCTTCAGCTTTTTGGTATTAAACCTAAAATAATGACAAGCTGAAGTTTTTTTAATCGACCTTCACTCATTTCTTTCACTGTATATCAATTATGCAAGAACGTCGCATTTTCTACATTAGTTTGATAGCCTAGTCAATGTCAAGGTAACGGCAATGTGTTCATGTCTTAATGAAAAACAGTTCGTGCAAAAGGAGGTGCTGTGCTTTAATAGATTGGCAAAGCGGTAAGAACTCATCAGAACTTCCAAAGTTACTGTACTGCATTCAGTTTGTCAGCATGCATTTCAGAACAATTGAAAAGACCTAATAATTTTATGCAGTTAAATAAGTCCTTCAACTTTTAGCACGTTTTATAAGTGTTTGATATCAAATCAGTAAACCAACTTTTTCCTACATCAATCGATTAGACTTAATAACTTTGAATTCAAATTTGCAAAAAAAGCATTGTGAGGAACACCAAAAGACACTAGTTAAGTCTCTCATAAGCTTCCTTGGCCTATAAAAACAATAATAACTTGCAAGCAAGGTGAATCAGAAGTTACCCTAATTGTGTGGTGCTATGCCCTTCAACTTGGGAAGCTTTTCTAAATGGACAGACCTTATAGACATACCTGACAAAAAAAAGGCAAAAGCCAAAATTAAAGATCTGGAGTGCACATCTGAGACCAACAAAAAAAGGACACATGAAGTGTGCACTGCATACTTGTTCTGCTTGTACTCAAAGCACTGATCATAAAACGAATAAAACTCTTTCTCTTTCCCTGGCAAAAGTAGTTAAGCTGGGCATTATAATCAAATGATAGGAATAACAAGATTGTGCAAATTAAAGTCAACAAAATGTAACTAACGTGAACGCTTGATAACAATTTACCATCATACTACAAAAAAGAATCCGATGGCATCTCGGATAGATATATGAGGTGGAGTAAATTATATATTATGAATATTAAGCTATAAATTATTTGGCCTACAACAACCGATGACTGCCCAGACAACCTGTGAGACACCTAGCAAAGCCACAATGACATAGAAATTAATTTAAAAATAAAATCAAAGAAAGAGACTAGTTGCACTTACAAGAATAAATACACCTCATAAATCAGAAATAAGCACAATAGGCAAATTAATCAATGCGCAAAGCCATGAAAAAGAAGCTTAAGAAGAAATGTCAAGTAGATGAAACATTCTGCTCTATGATTAGAACCTGAGACTAACAACAGTTAAAAAAGGAAACTAAATCTTTTTATTTTGCAAAGGGCAGCCCGGTGCACGAAACTCCCGCTATGCGGGGTCCCGGAGAAGGATCCATTGTATGCAACCTTACCCTACTTTTTGCAAGAGGCTGTCTTCAGGATTCGAACCCGTAACCTTTTGGTCACAAAACAACAACTTTACTATTGCGCCAAGGCTCCCCTTCGCAGAAAACCAACACCTAGCAGAAAATGATTTTCATCAGCAAACTATGCTGGTTGTCCTCATACTCACCAAAATCATGCTTTAGCTTCTCGGATAAACTGGAAATCCTTGATTGTAACTTGGATAGTTTTAAGCTGGCATCATCGTACTCCTTGTTCACTCGAGAAGACTCTACAAATGTGGAAATAATCTCATGCTTCATGGACCATAGGTGAGGAATGAGAAACATGTCGGCTTACCTGATATATCTATAGGAGTCCTGAAAAAGTTGAATGCTTGAATGACATTTTGAACAGTATGCTGTATCTTATCCAGCCATGATAGGCTACCAGTAGTTGTATCTGCATGCATCAGAAACAAATACTCAAATTAACATTTTCATGTAACAAAATTCTTAAAGAATCAGACACTGTATGGTTGAAGCTAAATCATCAAACTGCGCAAAACCTGGAGACTCTGATGTAAAATCTTTGTCAGTGTAACTGGAATCATCATATTCGACTTCATCTTTGCCATATGGCTCATCAGCATCATCTTGAAAATCATTGTCATCATCCTCGTCGTCATACTGATGCCTATCATCATCAGTGTCAGAGTGATAATAACTGTCATAGTTTTCTTCTTCCCCACTCTCGGCAAAATCATGATTTTCTTTCTCTTCCTCATTTTTATCGTTGTGTTCTTTTGTCTGTTTGTCAGAGAGTTCACCAGTCCATCTAGAGGCTACAAGACGACCCAATTTTTCTCTTGATAAGCCCTCAGTGGTCTCAGGACTTTGCACCTGCAAGAATCCACCATGAGAAATGAAAGATAACTTCGATCCATGGATCTAGGAATTTAATTGCTCAATAAGAAAGGATTCTCCATTGTAGCAAGTGTTGGAATATTATCATGATAGCTTATATATTACCAGTGACATTTTTTCATATTTCTAGTATAAAAGAATTCATGTAGTCTATAAGAAAACAGAGAAAAAGGATACCCACTGAAGTAAGTACAAACCCTACCTTTTAATTAGCTACTAACCTGGTCACATCAATGCATGTCTGAGATGACAAACTAGTAGCTTAAAAGCAACTGAAAATGAAAACTTATCATAGAAGTACAGTAAAATATATCTCTTTCTAGAAATCTGCATCAACAGCAATCATCCTTCAATAATATTGTCCTCATCAGTGTATCTCTCATACTTAAGTTTCAAGTTTTGGATCAACCAAGAAAATAACTGCTAGCATCTTTGATGGTTCTAACTTTCAATTATGCATCAACATTTGCAGCTGCAGCTGCATGCTTAGTTTTTTAACTTAAATTCCCTGAAATGCAATTCAGTTAGATGCCCACGCGTCCAATAAAGTTTTTTTTTTAAACTTAAGTTCCCTGATACACAATTCAAGTTAAATCATAAAAAATTAGATGCTCACGCATGCTTAGATAAGTTTTCAAATAGCATGCAGGTGATGTACCCAAAAATTACTAATGGCACTGTTGTAGGCAAATTTTTATTTTTAAGTTTAAGGTTTCATGATTTTGTTTATACATTAGTAGAAGATTGGAATAGTAACATTATCAAATATACCCATATGAAAAAAATTCAAACTTCAAAGTTCAGAGTCATAATCAATGAACAATTCCAAATTAGCTTCTTATCTCAAATTTCGAACCTCACTGAAGAGATGCAATCACTATACCAATATTCAATAAAACAGAAGCAAAGGATCTGCCATTACCTGGTCAGCAGCATCATCTGGATGGACCTCTTTGGTTCCAGTTTCCTCATTAGCACCAGCTTTAACTGTGGTAATATCTTTGTCTTCTAGGACATGCTAGTAAAAGAAACCAAGACATTAAGTTATCACCAAACCAAAAATATAACAAACACAAATTTTCAAATGCAATGATGTCCTTACGAGAGATGATCTTTTACCTGATTTGTTGAATGATCTGAAGGTACCTCATGGCTTTTATGATCAGAACCATGATCATATGCAATGGAATCACCATGATCATCTTTGACGTACTTAAATAGAATGAAATATAAATTATTAAGAAAGAAAATTGTACCAATTTCAGCAGTCAATCTAAATACCATGAAGAAAAATATCATATTGACAAGTTTCAAACACAAGTTTAATGTTTGCAATTCCAGATAGTGCCAATATGGTTCACAGAACTGCATCCAATGAACCCATGAACATATATTAAACTTCCTTTAGTATCATGAAGGCAATTAACATACTACATATACCAATATGTCTACAAGATGCCCCTTGATAACCTACTCATCATATACAATTATAGAACATTTGTTGCAAACTTGTTTCTTTTGCCAAACAAATAGTCAATATAAATAAGCTAGATCCTTCAGAGTCTTTTAAGCCACGTACTCAGTAATATATCTTCCTGTGTAGCGTTATAGACATAGAATACATGGATTGTCTTTCCTTAATCAGTTGAATAACTTCCTTACAAGGTTTTAGAGATCAATTTACTTGCTGCCCATTGACCAAACAAATATCTAGAATAGCACAAATAAGAACTTCGCCGAATTTTTTCAAAAATGAGAGAAGTAACTCAGTCACAAAACTGCACATTTATATTGTGAATTTAAATGATTACTCCCATGTCAGTTTTAGGTACTTAATGATGTTGTCATTTCAAAACTCACATGAGCTTATAATGCATTAGAATAGGATGCCCTTAACTGCTCTCCATGTGATATTTTAATGCATAACTCAGGTGTGATAAAAAGTTATGTAACAAAGCATATTAGTTAACTGACCTGACTAGTCTTTTCCAGCTTGTCATGAGGCCTCTCAGGCAGATCCTCTGGATATTCATCTAATAATTGCTTCTGCTCATTTGACTTTGTTTCAGCAACTCTCTGTGCCTCTTCCTTCTCCTTTTTCAAACGTTCTTCTTCCTCTGCTTTCTTTATCCTTTCTTTATGCTCTGTGTAGCAGGTTAGAAATAAGAGGAAAAGGAATTTTGGATCATTTCATCATAAGATTTCAATTTCTATGTTCTATTTGAAACAATCAAGTATGGAGGGTAGTCTACATGATTTTTTTTATGAGACATGTGAATCTTCAATTATGAGAATCAAAACTAGCCAAGTGAACTTCAGTGCAGTTGCAAAGAATATTGCACCTCTCAGTTTCTCAACTAGTCCTTTAAGTATCTTCTCTTCATTTTTCAGTTTTGATAGCTCCACCTCCTCTTTCACAAACTCTTGTTTTGCCTTTTCAACTTCTTGTTTCCGGATAACTAAACCATCCTGATGCTTTTCTATCTTCTTCTTCAATCTCTCTCGTGCTGCTTTTCCAGCTTCCCAACATGTATTTGAGCAGTTTACATTGCCATTGTATTCATCACTTCCATCACAGCAATCTACATGTACCATTATGAGCAAAAAAAGAGGAATGGTTCAAGGGTATGTTGATCTAAAGCATAGAGAATTCTTACTCCATATATGATTGGAAGAATAATTAAGTACATAGAACCAAAAAGGCACGTCACTAGAACCTAATGCTCCAACAGAACCAACAAGGCAATTGTTGAATAAAGTTAATGGTATATATTAAGGCTTACAAAAAGGCATTTAGAAATATCAAAGTCAAATTTCACTTCGTCTCATTTCATCTTGTTCTAATTCCTTTAAGAAAAGAATGATTCAACTTTTGCATGAGCCTATCATAGAAGAAATAGTATACTATTTTTTTAAATTAATTGTTTAGTAGGTCAATTAAACAAAGTTGAGAAAATGATGGGTTGATGGACCAATAAAATCATCAAGTGACTGAATATTATAGCCTACAAATATGTAGTACCTGGCCACAAATAAGTGCATCTATACCAACTTTATAAGTAGTATGACTAAATTTGATGTTTTATCTTTAAAATTATATGCGTATGCAGAGAAACTTCTGGTCCAGTTAAACAGTATTGAAGCGACAAATTAGCTTTAAAATGAAAAAAAAATAAATAAAGATCGATTTTTACCACAAAGACCATCATTCACCCGGGAAGAAAAAATAATCTGTGGAATGTGACCCGAGTTCCGGCAGTAGAATTTGCCTTCTGGACAGGCTGATGTCCCTGCAAAACTCCAGCCACAATTAAGAAATTCCAAAAACCCAATTGACTAACATTGAGGTAAAGAAAAGAAGAAGAAAAAAAAATCAGCTACTTTTGCTGTCTTCCTAGCAACATCCTACTATGTTCACGAAACCGACAGAAAAGGAACAACTTTTTGCAACAATAACCTCAGCAAGCAAAAGAAACAGTCAAAACGCAAAGTCCCTTCTAGAAACACTCACCCGGCTCGTCAGTTCCATCAAGACAGTCGCAGAACTCATCATTCAGCTGCTGCTTGGTGAACTTCTTGGCCCCATCCTTGCATTTGATCACGTCCGACTTATAGTAACCCTCATCTACGAATCGAATAAAAATCAAAATAACCCGAAAACATCTGATAAAACGCAGATCAAGCAAAAGATTAAAAAAAAAACAATGCGACGGGAAGGAAGACCTTGGGGAGCGATTCCCAGAAACTCGCGGGCCGGGAGAGAAGCGAATCCAGCGATCCACAACGCGAAAAGACAAGTGATCGTAACAGAAAACTTGATTCGAAGGGCTCCCATCGATCTCTCGGCGAGAAAGCTTCCCCTCCGTACCGTTAGGGAGACGAGCTGCGGTAAGAATCCCCCGATCGGACTCGTGCAGCGAATGAAATCGGGCGATGGATGTCCCTAATTAGAAAGAACTCGAATTAGATTTAATTTGATCTCACCTCATTTAAATTTAATCATTTATCTTATTCATTAATTAATTTATCATTGCATGGCCTAACATATGGGCCTAGGGCCTACTATTCGGTGTAGCCCACTAAGGCCCATTCCATATCAAAGGAGAAAAGCATATTACTCTGCAAGATGCCCATCAACAAGCATTTCCTTGTCCACATCAAGTGAAAATGATAAAAACATAAATATCAATTCTTCCTTCCTTTTTCAATTAAAAAAAAAATCTTTATTGATTCCTGTCACTATTTTATTATTTGTTTATCAGGAAGGTGGTTGAAGATATGCCACTAAGTGCCACGGAGAATCATAGAACACTTGAAACATTTTTGATGTTCCGAATTCAAATGTACTCCAAACAATATATTCTTGGATGATCATAAAGTAATAATCTAATGATGATGCATTATATTTTATGCCCAACCTTGTCCTCATTCCTCATTCCAATGGAATAATATCCACTCCATGCGTAAAAAAAGTTTCAGATATGATCAGGGCAAAGTGTTGCTCTATTTAAAGATTAATTTTATTCTTATTATCAGTTAATTAAGTATGTTTATGAAAAGCAAAGACCACTATTAGTAGAAGAAAACATGATGGATTAACAGTCAATCACTATAATTAACGCACGCTAATATAGAAATTTGGCACTGATAATCTCAACTTCCATCCCTGTTCTTTATTTGGCCCCAAGAACAGGCACCACAGTCATGATAGACAAGGTATATATGCTCATTGCACTTGTATTTGCACCTAATTCAAAGCACAGGAACAAGAAAACATGACCTATATGAAGAGACATACATGGATTCTGGCATATATTTCAAATTCACGAGTGAGTTCTTAGTGAAGGATGATGAAGAAGTGGTCCAAGAACTCAAAATGAAATAAAAAAATACTGAAATTTAAGATTGAAACAAAAAAGAGAGAAAAGAAAACAGTAGTAAAGTTTCAAGATTCCCTCTCTTTTTTCGTCGAAGGGATAACTGAATAAGTACCAAACTTAGCGGAGGAGACAAAATGGAATATAATGCTTATTCCTTATTCCATTCCTTGCTTTCAAAGTGTACATAAGAGCATCATGAACAGTAGAGTTTTCTATTCTTTACAGAAAGCTTGTATCCAATTCTGCTTCTGGATGCGTCCAGTCAAACAGATTTTTCAGACCTCTCCCTCCTACCATAGCCAATTCATATCTAATGGTGTTTTTGTTTGTAAATTTATTCTTTTTGGGTCCCATGAAGGCATGAACACAGCCGTTCTCCATAGAAAAAAGAGAGAGCTGATCGATATCTGATGGATTGTAATATAGGAGAAATGCAAGGGCCTGAGACAGAAGGGGAAAAAGAAAAAACTTACATTTGAGTAAGAAAGTTCTTGCCATGAGTATAAGGTTCTTGCCCTCTTTATTCTAAGAGACTTTTTGCATTAAAAGGATGAATGTTTATGAATTTATTCCTTTGGACATGTGACAAGCCAAAGCTGCCCCGCAGAAAGTTGGTAATGCAGGAAATGAATTGAAGGCTTGACCTGTGAGTGTTGTGTTCAAATGATTCCAAATTCTCTTTCCAATTGCCTTATAAGGAGGGCCTTGGAGTCATCTCTCAGCAACAAGGAGAGAAGTTGAAGCAGCCCCAGTTCCTTCCTAAACAAGAGGAGCACACAGAGAGAGAGAGAGAGAGAGCATAACAATGTGTCTCCTAGCTTTCCAGAAACTAGTCAGTTTGTCAGAAATGAAGCTCCCAAATGGATGGTAGATAAAGCAACAGGAAAACCTCAAGGTAACAAAATCTTAGGAAATGATAGAAAGCCAGTGATGGTCTCCTTTTTCTCTCTGTTTTTCCTTTTTTTTAAACCTGTCTCCTAAAATTTTGCTTCCTGAATCAGATGTATCAGCATCAAGCTCAACAAACCCACAGTAGCCTCGTTTCTTCTCGGACACCGTATCCTTCAGAGAGGCACTTGTTTCTGCAAAGAGGAAGTGCCCCAGGAGAGTCTGGATTAGTTCTTTCGACTGATGCTAAGCCTAGACTAAAATGGACTCCTGAGCTCCATGAAAGATTTATTGACGCCGTCAATCAACTAGGTGGAGCAGACAGTGAGTATACATACAGAAAGTTTCATATTAGAATCTACTAGTAATATTAACCATCTTCACCGTATATAAACTCGCAGAGGCTACTCCGAAGACGATCATGAGACTGATGGGCATTCCAGGACTCACTCTGTATCATCTAAAAAGCCATCTTCAGGTTCTCTTTGAGTACTCGAATGTCATATCTAAGCGACCCCAATTTCATTTTGATAACTAACTTGCTTTTGTTCGTTTATGTTTTAGAAATACAGGCTTGGCAAAAACCTCCAAGCTCAAACAAGCACTGGAAGTTTAAAGAACTGTAAGTGACACAAATCCTGGGGTTTATATATTGACCTTCAAACCAGATACATCAGTTAAAAGGTCGGGTTAATTTATTTGCAGTTATTGGGTGTACAATACCAGAAGAGAGAACAGAGGATAATGGATCCGCGATAAATACTGTGGCTCCGGCAAACAAGTAAGAGAAGATCAATTTTCACTATGGTTATTGAAATTTATAGAGACGTTTCTCTAACAGTAAATATATTTCAGAACCATGCATATAAATGAAGCTCTCAGAATGCAAATTGAGGTGCAGCAAAAGTTACATGAACAACTTGAGGCAAGTCCTAATGCTCCTCCACCAATTTCCTATTTTTTTTTAAAAAAAAAAGTTTGTTCTGATGAAGAAACAACCAAAATGTAGGTGCAAAGGCATTTGCAATTCCAAATAGAGGCGCAGGGAAAGTATTTACAGTCGGTGCTGGAAAAGGCTCAAGAGACGCTTAGGCAGCAAAACCTGGGCTCTGCAGGGCTGGAAGTTACTAAGCTCCAACTCTCAGAGTTGGCTTCCAAACTCTCAAGCGAGTACATCAACAACTCATCATTTCCAGGTTCTGAAGGAAATGGCAGCCAACATATGCTACAGCTAAATCCATCCCAACTTGCTGATTGCTCAGTGGAAAGTTGCTTGACTTCATCTGAGGGTTCACAAAAAGACCAAGACATGCATGATGCGGGTATGGGGTTGAGAACTGCTGCTGTTGTTCACCAGGAAGGTTTTTCTCTGAGCATGAAACAGTTTGGAGGGCGCAGCAAGCTCGAGCATACTCGACACGCATGGTGCAGCGATCCAAGCGAGCAGAAGAAGACTTTATCCATGTTAAAAGATCCAGAAACAGAGAACAAGTCGCTTGAACATCCAAGCAGCAAGAGAGCATCGGTGCAACACGATAGAAGAAAGCAACCAGATGGGTTTGGTCTTCCATGTCTTACCACAGAATTAGAACTGAAAATCCATGAAGACAATGGAGGTGCATCAGGGTGCAAGCAGTTTGACTTGAATGGCTTCTGTTGGAACTAATTCATGGAAAGGAAGTCCATTTTAACAGTGCTAAGTTGATTAAGGTAACTGATTGAGGCAAAAAGTATGCATGGCTGTAGTTAAGTATCGCAGAGAATGCATCAATCAGAACATCATATTGTCATTTGAATCTCTAGTATACTAAATAAGAGTTTCAAACCTCTTTTACTTTGTACTAATGTTTCATTAATAATGTGGTTTATAGCTATATTTAACATAATGATTGATCATGTCTAAAAGCTGAAGAGATGGCGCGCTGAGCAAGTGACGGTGAGATTAATTGAACGAAGACTTTAGATTGGAGCAGGGACTATGAACGGGAGCGAAAATCCTTCCTCGCACACTCGAGCGAGCAATCAGACATTAGTGCCCAAAACCAGGGAACGGTCCATGATGAAGGCCCTTCGATGCTCAAATCAGTGTAATACCCGAGCGACAAATTAAACAGTAGACGTGTAGCAGAGCATGTGCATAGTAAAAATATGTTCCAAAGTATACCTTACCAATAGAGAAGACTCCCTTTATATATCACCTCTAATAACCTCCGCAATCATGAGGTGGTAGAGAATGTCGGATGTCAGAAATTATCGAGTAAAGGAATATATATCCTGGGAGGTGTACAATCACCATTTGAGGAATCTTTCGTTACTCGTGTGTACCATTTTTATAACTGACGTCATTAATGAGGCGGTGAAAGAAATATGTTGTTATAAAGTGTCGGCTAATGGAGAATGTAGAGTCACCTTCGAGGAAGATTCTATTGAATGCTCATGCAATAATAGAAGAATATTCTCTAACAAGCTGTTGCAATTCTCTGATAATATGGTCCCCGAAGATATCTCGGCCGGATATTTAGCCGACCGAGTGTATATATAAAAATAGAGTACCGAGTATGGTAGGACGTTTAGCCCTTATGACCGCTCGGATATATATTGTGTAATGCTGGAGATCTGATTATGAAGTAATGGAAAGTCAAGTCCCATAGGTCCAGACGGTTCTTAAGACCGACTGACCATATGTAGGGATACTTATTTCTAAAGAATGGAGAAATGCGCCTTGAGAGGCCTGACCGGTACTTTTCGACAATCGTCCTTGTACTGGGAGGCTTGTCCCTGAAGTGATATCTAAGCTCTGAAAATTCGATCATGTTTCTTTTGAGATTTGCCTTGTATGTTTGCTCGGCGAAGATAAGGATAATGAGCCTTGTAACTCTAGTCAGTTGTATATCTGATCGCCCATATTCAGGAGGATGGGAGAATGAATAGTGAAAGCTCGTATGTTTAACCGGTTGTCAGATCAATCCACCGTATACTAATTAGCACCCAAAGCGGGATGCTAGGTCCCTAGGTCCTATCCGAATATTATTCCCGATCGACCTTATGGTCGGTCGAGATTCTCTTGAACCCGAGCAGATAATGGTTGATCGGGTATATACTAGGTGTCTTACTATAAGCAAGAAGCATTAGGCTCCTTTGGTCCGACCGGCCTATTGGTCGGACGTCCTCGTATTGAGGACCTTAACGTTGGGTGAGGAACTAGGCTCTGTTGAGAGTGACCCCCTGACTGCTACCTCCCTTTGACTTGGACTACCACTTTATCTTAAATTTGACTGTCACGTCCTCTTGATTTTGACTGCTATGTCATACCTAGGTCCGTTCGTAACAACCCGTATCACTAGCCTCCCCTTCAAGTCTAGTCAAAGGAGGCTTGGTAGCCGACTGACTTGACCCAAGTCTTGTATTTCCCGATCATCTCCTTTATTGGTCCGATAGGGCGAATATATGTTCGGCCTGAACTCTAAATCAGGCTCCCACTCGCCCTTTATTACTACACTTAGCCATACTTTTTGAAAGAATGCATAATCGATATACACAGTAGTACACCACTGATACACGGGAAAGCACTCTTCAATGTAATGATTCGACTATCTCATCCATCATAAATACTCATTTATGGGCATATGTCATGTGTCCCAATAACATATTCTTTGAAGTGACCGTTGATGTACGTCTTTTCGTATAGACCAATGACACATTCTCCCTTGCAAATCAACGGTCATAAATGAACATATTGTTTTAATCGGACGAATGTAGTGGGGTCTTATCTTATGGCTTGTGTTTAAACCCCCTAAGTGGTATAGAGACAAGTCACTTTGCGCTTCGTCTTCTTCGATCCTCTCTCGGTAATTTCCTTCGACCAACTTGTCTTCCTTTCAATCTAAATCAGTAAGTTCTTCCTTGGACTCCTTGCTGTTTTTCTTGCATTCTCCCATGGCTCAAGAATTTATCGCTCCTGGTATACTTTTACTCATTCGGATTTCGACCGTAGTGATTGAGAGGTTCTTTATCTTTCATTTGAAATCCCCAAGAACTACCACATTCTCCTTCCAACCTTCTAGGATCACCCTCATCGTCCTCCTCCGGCCTTTGTTACATTCTTTAAGGACCAACTTAAAGATGGCTTGCATTTTTCGATTCCTAGTTTCCTTTCTAAGATAAGTTGTTATTTTAATATCCCTCTCTCTCAATTTGCTCCGAACGTATTCTGCAGCATGCATGGGATATTTATTCTGTTTCGCTTGTATGACATCCCACCGACTCCTCATAATTTCCACTTGTTCTTGTACCCCAAGAAATCGAACCCGGAGATTTTTTTTATTTCAATCTCGTGCTAAAGTAGTGTTCTTTAAGGTCCTGCCCTCCTTTAATAAAGGATGGAAATCCGGTTTCTTTTTTGTCGAACTACCCGAGCATGCCTCCTGACTAACTATATGGCGGTGTCCCCCCCCCCCCCCCCCCCTCTTCCCAAACGTGGGAATTTTAAACTAGACCTGACCTTCCTCTCCTACTCAAAGAAACTAGGACACATTCAATTCAAGGCTCCTAAGTTGTTGCGCGAGGGTCTCCTTTACCTATTCGGTTTAAGTCATGTTCAGGAAAAGCTTTTGTGCTCCTTCAGAAAATCTTATCAATTTGTCTATTAAGTTGACACTAACTAAAGTCTTTCTTGTTTCATACAGTGGATGCTTCCTTCAAGTCCGTAGTTTCTGAGCGTCTTCTATTACATGAGGACCAACTACTTCAAACAAAGCACTACTACTGGCCAAACAAGAGTAATAGCAAGCTAGTCCTTCTGGTGGGGCGTCCAGTAGCCAGGCGGCCGAGTGAGACCGCCGCGTAGGAAGAAGTGTCAGCCGACCTCTCCTGGCCTATAAAGATTCTTCACCCGATTAGGTGGAGGCGCCTTTGAAGAGGAGGCGCAAACGACGCCAACTTATCCTTGCCACACAAGTCTCTGAGGGGCAAGCATCCCCCTCACAGTACCTTCACCTCAACTCATGCACATCCGGGAAGAGACCTCGACATAATCTTCCGAGTAGACTTTGTCCACTCATCCTTCAATGTCAACTCCCCTCTTGAGCATTCCAATTTAAGAGGTCACCTCCTAGCTGGTCGACTCTCCAGTCGGTTAGCTCAATAGTATACCTCTCTCCCCGCTACCCCTATTGTCGAGGCTTCTCTGATCATAACTAGGATTGAGCCAAAGAGGCTTTGCAAATTCTTTGCTATCTATGACCTATCGTCCGCCATGGTCATAGCTTCCCCATCATCTCTCCCACCGATCAGTGGTCGCATACTATTAAGAGGCTATGCGATGGAGGCCTGAGAGGCAGCTATGAACCGGTTAGGAGATTTTACACCGGCGGAGATGATGGATGAATATTCTTTTGACTTGATAACGATATGCTTTTACCCCTTTAATTATCTCTTACCTTGACTATTTTTTGATGATATTTGTTCTACAGCAATGGGTGTTCGGAATGAGCATTCTAAAACAATTCATAACTTTGGCCCAAGAAAATGAGACTTTGAAGAAATGTCTAGCAGAGGTCAGCTCCCTGTATACTCCAACCTTGTCCCCATAAGAGAGTCGAGCACAACTCGAGCGACTGAGCTACTAGAAAAGGAACTTCAAGAGGCTAAGACGTTGAGTAAAGCTAAAGCCGAGTGGGTAAAAATATCAGAGGTCGTCCTGAAAATCGTAAAAGATAGGCTCCACTTGGAGACATCCGCTAAGTGAACATAGTGGCTGAGCTGGATGGTAAGATATCATAAGTCCAGCGCCTCTTTGCTCAACTAGAGGAAATGAATACCAGGCATGCGACAGAGTTAGCGACCGAAGTTCAATTGGCGTCCGAGCAGCAACAAAGCTTGGACGTCTAAAATACGGAGCTAGAATCCCTCCGGGCGAACTTAGAGGTTTACCGGAATGCTTTAGCTACCTCAAAATCTAAATCGATCGGTCTCTCTTCAGAGCTGACAGCTGCCTGGGTGGAGCTAGCAACCTACTGAACGAGAGAGGATGAGCAGTTTAAAGCAAAAAAAGACAACCCTCTTCTAATCACGTGACTTCGTTGTGCCCATCGTCAACTTCATCAACAAAGCTCTCCTCTATGGGGCTAACAGTGTAGTGACACAACTCAGGGAGGGGAGCTACTTAGCATCCAAACTGTTGGGAGACGCCCGATACGAGTGCGTGCTAGAACACATTTCGTAATCATGCGCAGCGAAAAAAAAATAATAATAATTCCTAATTATTATATCACAAGCACCGCACGCATACAAGAATACAACATGTCTAACATGATCTCATAATTAAAATTTTACGGGAAGTAAATTTACGCTAAGTATATCTTATGGATGACCTGTAACGAGAAGGACATCAACTATAGCGACGTTGTCGAATCTCACCTCTATTCGTATCCACACCAAGCTCCTCAAAATAACCCATTGAGTACAAGCCTCTCTTTTGGAAGTTACTAGACACGACCGAAGAGGAGAGATGAAGAGAAAAAAGAAGAGAAGCATACAAGGGAGAGTTTTTCTCCCATGTGGTGGTCATGGTGGTGGGAGAGAGAGGAGAGGGAGAGGAGGATTAGATTTCCAAATGCCAATCAACCAAATAATAAAACTTGTATCTAATTCTCTCCCAATTATATCTATATATAATCCTCTTTAATGAGTTGGATTAGAAAGTCCAAATCCAACCCATTATCCCTTAATCAAAAATTAACTCATTAACCCTTTGGTTTGGTTCACAACTAAACTAAGTTGATTCATGACTAATTCATGATTAAATCAATTATGGTTCAACTCTACCATAAGAGATTTAGCTCATCCACGCTTCCATTATGATAAATATTTTTATATTTGTCTTATATATGGTCCAATCAAATATTTATCTCTTGATCTAAGAATCCTATTCTTTAACTTGTTTTATGTCTTTTAGAGACTCGTTAGTGTGTGTGACCCAATAGGTTCTTGGTTTATCTTAGTTATCCATAATTAACTACTTAATTATAGAACGATTATGAGTGACACCTAGTAGTACATCATGATCCCCAATTAGCCAAAAAATCATAATTGATCTTAGAACTAATTCTAAACCTTTTAACAGCTACAGTGAGTCGTGTCTTATTCATTTCACTCATCTTATACCCACTTGGTTCGGGACATGGTCTATGTGTCTATCCTTATTACACTGACTATGTCACACCTAGCCCAAGTAATACTTTCTCATCTATAGATTCCAATTACTCGTACATGTGTACAAGAGTCTTATACTCTTAACATGTGATACTTTGGCTAAAGACTTTGAGTAATAATCCTAACGAGTGATCATAGCGTATACGTCTCCTCATAAGGAGCAGTGAATCATTTGTGGGTTATCCAAACATCTTTGGACATTTTGATATATACCCAATCATCCCGGGTCAACACATCAATGAGGTGCTTGCTTAAGATGTCAAAGTATAAGTCTCCATAACCAAGATAACTTGTACACCTCAAGTCGAAAGAAACTTGCACTCAAATTGCAGTAAGAGATTCACAGACATATCCATATATATAGATAACCATATAAATTCTTACAGTGAGTCACTCCAATAAACTAATTACCCTAACTAGCTCCACATTTAACTATCGACATCCCAATGTCTCCAACTACTTAGAAAACAACTGCTTGGCGAACCAAGGAGTATAATCTGTGCTAGTCTTATAGAATTAATGATGTTCGAATGCATCAATTTGACGACTAGGGAAATTCTAATACGTCCATAACTACACATGTAGAGATAATTACTAATTGTGATTCAATCAAAATTTCTCTCATGCTATGAATTGTATGTTAGGACCCTTGGCGGTCGGCTATAGGGAGGTGAATAGGCCTGCAAAGACAAACGAAAAACCTTCCTTGAGCTTTTATAACTTTAACAAAATTAACACTTGCATAAAATATATAAGACTGATTAAAAATAAAAGAAGAGACACAACGAATTACTTGGTTATAATTGTTAGGATCCCTTCGTACGGCTAGAGAGGGGGGGTGTGAATAGCCAACCCCAATTGCTCGCGTTTCTTCCTATGATTAGGTTAGTGCAGCGGAAATACAACGTAGAAAGAAAACAGGAGAAGAAAGACAAACCATATAACGAGGTTCGGAGATGAACTCCTACTCCTCGGCGTGTCCGTAAGGTGGACGAAGCCTACCAATCCGTCGGTGGATGAGTCCCCGGAAACCCGGCTAATAGATACTCCTTGTGGGTGGAGAAACCTCACCACAATCTTTGCAACAGCAATAGGAGTAAAAATAGGAACAAGAAAACAAGAACAGAAATGTAAACAACACTTGCTTGCCTTCTTGAAGTCAGCAGGAACCCTGGTGAAGCAGCAGCTTCTCGGATCCAAGCCTATCTAGAAAACCAGCAACAGGAAGAAGCTCACGCGAAGCTTTAGCACCCAACGAGCTCAACAAAGCTCAGCAGGAAGAAGAAGCAGAAGCTTCAGGCCGGAGAGAACTTCCAGAAGGAAGAAGAAGTAGCTCCAGAAGTAGAGACCTTCACCGTAGTCCTGTAGCCCTCTTTTATACCTGTGAAGAAGAAGAGCAGAGAACTAGCCGTTGCGTCGCAACGGCTAGATTCCTGATCGGTCCATGGTCCGATCAGGGAACCTCCTGATCGGTCCATAGACCGATCGAGCTATAGCGATGGCCCATACATGACTGTGGACCGATCCAGCTGTGCCTGATCGGTCCATAGATCGATCAGCGCTTTCTCCCGATCTCTGCCAATAGCATTAACTGCAGCAGACCGATCCACGGCTTTCTCCTAGCGAGGTTGCGTTGCCTCCTGATCGGTCTCAGACCACGATCGATTCAGCCAATTCAGCATGCCCGATCGGTCACCGGACCGATCAGGGAAGTTCTGATCGGTCACCAGACCGATCCAAACTTCTCAGCCCTAAACCTAAGGCTTCCACACCAACATCCGGTCAACCTTGACCTGTTGGTACATCATCCCTAGCATCTGGTCACTCCCTTGACCTGCTAGCACTCCCCGCTAAGTGTCCGGTCAATCCTTTTGACCCACTTAGACTTTTCCCAACCAGATGTCCGATCACCCTTGATCCATCTGGATTTTTGCCTTGCCCGGCTTCACTCACCAGGACTTTCCACACTGCCTAACATCCCAGTTAGGACTTTCCCACTGCCTGGCTTCACTCACCAGGACTTTCCAACTGCCTAACATCCCAGTTAGGACTTTCCCACTGCCTGGCTTCACTCACCAGGACTTTCCAACTGCCTAACATCCCAGTTAGGACTTTCCCCTGCCTGGCTTTACTCACCAGGACTTTCCAACGTGCCTAACATCCCAGTTGGAACTTTCCGCTTCACTCACCAGGACTTTCCAACTGCCTAACATCCCAGTTAGGACTTTCCCTCGTGCCAAGCTCCCTGCTTGGACTTCTCCAGTGCCAAGTCTCCATACTTGGACTTTTTCCCGAATCAGGTCAACCAAGTCAACCTTGACTTACGGTTGCACCAATAATCTCCCAAACATCTATTCTTGTCCCATATCAAGAATAGAACTCTCTCACGAGTGTCAAACATCAACATGCAACTCAACTAGGTCAACCTTGACCTAAGGTTGCACCGACAATCTTCCCAAGTCAAACATCAAAATACAACTCGAGTCAAGTCACCTCGAGTCGGGTCAACCAGGTCAACCTTGACCTAAGGTTGCACCAACAATCTCCCCCTTTTTGATGTTTGACAAAACTCATAATCAAGTTAGGTTAACCCGATAACCTAACTTAGGTTTTCCAACCATCTTCCAATGTCCAATGTTCTTTCCTTGAACATTCTCTGGACATTCTCCCCTTAGGTTAACCCGATAACCTAACTTGGGTTCTCCAATAATTCTCCCCCTTTTTGACACACATAAAAAAGAATTCCAATGTTCTTCCTCGAACATTCCTTGACATTCCTCCCCTAGCTTAGGTTAACCCGATAACCTAACTTGGGTTCTCCAATAATTCTCCAATGAACACTCTCCCCTTTTTGACACACATCAAAAAGAAAAAAAAAGGAGGGTATCAAGGTCAAGAGTTTTCTTCCTAATGAAAGTCCCATACCTTTCATTGAAACTCTTAATTTCCCCCTTGATACTAAACTCAACAATCAACTTAGTGATAATCTCATATCACTAATCCTCAAAACTCTCAAGGAGTAAAAACTCCCCCTAAAAGTCAACTCCCCCTTGACAATTAGGTAAAACTCCCCCTAAAGGTCAACTCCCCCTTGACCATTGCACCAACAATGTCTTTGTGAGTTCCAAACCGTTAGAAATCCAAAAACACCATTTCCATAACTGAAATTTCGACAATGAAAAATCGAAATTGACGCATACGATCGGTCCCTAGACCGATCCCCTTCATCGATCGCACTCGTACTCGGAACTCGGATCGGCAGACCGATCCACAATCTGGATCGGTCCACGGACCGATCAGATCTTCTGGATCGGTCCCCGGACCGATCCGACCTCAGTTGTTCCCTTCCGGAAAATCGAAACTCCTAATAAATTCAAGAAAATTCCAAAATTATGAAACTTTGAGGATACATTCCTCATATCATACACTATCATGGAAAAATAGTTTTCTATGAAAATAACTTCCATTTTTCAATCTTGATACAAAGTTCAAAAACTTTGAAATAGTTCAAGTTTAACTCAACTTTGTATCACAATGTTCAATGATGAATGCAATCACTAGGAAAGCTTCATCAAGGTTTTTCAAAACAATTTTGAAATGATTTTCAACCCTTTAATTTAGGATCATAATCTTAGGACTCTATGTACATGACTTGTACATAAGTTTTCCCTATGATCCTCCATTTCTTGAATTAGGGTCATCTAGGTACATGGACAATGCACCTCGATCCTAACTCATGATCCTAATATCTCACACACATCTAAGGTGTATCAAACCACATTCAAGTCAATTCGATGTGAGATATGGGTTAAGGTCAACTTAGGCTAAGTTCTCATGCATTTTCTAAACACCAATTTGATCTCAATATCAAATTATATGTTTGTCCTCAAATCAATTTCATTGATTATAATGCAAGAGATGATGACATGGCATATAATGATATCATAAGTAAAAACATGTGCCAATGTCATGATGTCTTGGCATAAGGTTTGAAAACTTAAATAAAGCATGACATATCAACTAGCCTAAGCATTATCATGACATTTCAAATGATAATAAAATAAATATGATGTCATGGCATGGCATATGGCAACCAATCATGGCAAGTTAGCACAAAAAAAAAAACCTAAATTCCCTATCTAAGTATCCTTAGCCTTAGCTAACTTAAAATCTAACCCTAGATTGCCCATATATCCCTAAGAGAAAACCAAAATCCCAATTATGGTATTTCTCTAGGTTTTCTTAAATTGTGCCAAATAAGATTAAAATCGATATTTTTTAAATATGGCACAATTTACTCTTCAAGGAGTAAATAATAATTCTTTTTCATTTTCAAAGGTTATCAAAACCTCGAAAATGCTCCTTGAGTGTCAATTTCCTCAAAGTTGGATTAACTACCCTTCTAATTGGAGTTGACACTCTCTAACCCATCTATGGGGTAGAGAAGATGCTCCTAGGAACCCAATACCTATTTGAGCTCATTGGGTTCACTAAATATTCACTAGGGATAACTTCCCTAGCAACCCTCCTAATGACCCTCTTAGGCTTTGAAGTCTTGGTCATTTGGGATTCATCAAGATCAACTCTAGGGGTGACTTCCCTTGTGACCTTGGTGGTGGTCTTCCTAGCCCTAGGTTTTGTTCCATAATCGAATGGAACATTATGATAAGTGGGCTTGACCATTTGGGACTTAGGTTTGTGACCCAAACCTTCCTTGAGGTATTCCTTGGACTTGGGTTTTTGACTCTTAAACCCTAGAGATGACTTCTCCATGTTTTTAAGAGCCTTTTCTAAATTATCAAGTCTTGACCTCAAGACTTGATTTTCCTTCTCTAATACCTCAAGCTTTAATTTATCATTATTCCTTGAGGTATTTCTAGGCATATGTCTAGATGATTTGGGATTTCTACCTAGGTTCTCCTTAACCTTAGATGAGTTAATCCTAGTGTTATCATTTCTAGCATTGTCCTTACCTAGACTCACATGTTTAGCTCCTAAGCACATGTATTGATTCCTAAGGTTATCATGCTTGTTATTATCGACAAGTGCAATAAAATTCCTAGCATGCATTTTATTAGAATTGCAAAAATGAACCTTAGAGGTTACCTTAGGGTTTGCCTTAGCTCCCCCTATCGATGTGCCCGGTCTCTTGCCCTTGTGAGGTTGCCTCCCCCTCGGACAATGGCTCCTATAGTGTCCCCTTTGCTTGCATTGGAAGCACACGATGTGCTCCTTGCCCTTGCGTTTCGGGACTCCGACTTCCTTGACCTTTGGCGCCGGTGGAGTCTTTCTTACCCTCTTTGGACACTTACTCTTGTAATGTCCATGTTCCCTACACTCAAAGCACATAATGTGTAATTTAATTGAACTTAAATTGCTTGAGTTACCTAGGGTTGAGGGTGGATGCGAGCTCTCTTCTTCATCCCTTTCGGAGGTAGAAGCTTCTTCTTCTTGCTCCGAACTTGAAGAAGAACTCTCCTCCTCTTCGTCCTTAGATGTTGAGTAACCCTCAACTTCTAATTCCTCTCCTCCATGATGTGAGCTACTTGATGACTTACTTGTCTCCTCTTCATGATTTGAAGTGGAGCTCTCCTCATGGTACTTGGCCAAGTTATCCCATAATTCCTTGGCATTGTTGTAACCTATCTTACACAAGATGTTAGTAGGCAATGAAAATTCAATTATTCTCGTTACCTCTTCGTTGATTTCGGATTTGTGAATTTGTTCTTTGGTCCACTCCTTCTTCTCAAGAGGTTTTCCTTCCTTATCCACCGGAGAAGTAAAACCTTCTTGTACACAAAACCAATTCATTATGTTAGTCATAAGAAAGTACTTCATCCTTACATTCCAATACGCGAAGTCACCGCATTCGTAGAAGGGTGGAATGGTGACATCTTCTCCGAGTAGATCCATCCTCTAGCTCGTGCTCCCCGGGTGTTCATCCGATGAAGAGCAAACCTTGCTCTGATACCACTTGTTAGGATCCCTTCGTACGGCTAGAGAGGGGGGGTGTGAATAGCCAACCCCAATTGCTCGCGTTTCTTCCTACGATTAGGTTAGTGCAGCGGAAATACAACGTAGAAAGAAAACAGGAGAAGAAAGACAAACCATATAACGAGGTTCGGAGATGAACTCCTACTCCTCGGCGTGTCCGTAAGGTGGACGAAGCCTACCAACCCGTCGGTGGATGAGTCCCCGAAAACCCGGCTAATAGATACTCCTTGTGGGTGGAGAAACCTCACCACAATCTTTGCAACAGCAATAGGAGTACAAATAGGAACAAGAAAACAAGAACAGAAATGTAAACAACACTTGCTTGCCTTCTTGAAGTCAGCAGGAACCCTGGTGAAGCAGCAGCTTCTCGGATCCAAGCCTAGCTAGAAAACCAGCAACAGGAAGAAGCTCACGCGAAGCTTTAGCACCCAACGAGCTCAATAAAGCTCAGCAGGAAGAAGAAGCAGAAGCTTCAGGCCGGAGAGAACTTCCAGAAGGAAGAAGAAGTAGCTCCAGAAGTAGAGCTACTGATCGGTCTGCCAACCGATCAGGGTATGGGTGGATCGGTCAACAGACCGATCCACGGCTTTCTCCTAGCGAGGTTGCGTTGCCTCCTGATCAGTCTCCAGACCGATCAGATTACAATCAGTGAGCCACTGATCTGATTCTGATCGGTCACCAGACCGATCAGGGCAACCGCAGTATCACTGGATCGGTCACCAGACCGATCCAAACTTCTCAGCCCTAAACCTAAGGCTTCCACACCAACATCCGGTCAACCTTGACCTGTTGGTACATCATCCCTAGCATCTGGTCACTCCCTTGACCTGCTAGCACTCCCCGCTAAGTGTCCGGTCAATCCTTTTGACCCACTTAGACTTTTCCCAACCAGATGTCCGATCACCCTTGATCCATCTGGATTTTTCCCTTGCCCGGCTTCACTCACCAGGACTTTCCACACTGCCTAACATCCCAGTTAGGACTTTCCCATTGCCTGATTTCACTCACCAGGACTTTCCAACTGCCTAACATCCCAGTTAGGACTTTCCCACTGCCTGGCTTCACTCACCAGGACTTTCCAACTGCCTAACATCCCAGTTAGGACTTTCCCACTGTCTGGCTTCACTCACCAGGACTTTCCAACTGCCTAACATCCCAGTTAGGACTTTCCACTGCCTGACTTTACTTACCAGGACTTTCCAACTGCCTAACATCCCAGTTGGAACTTTCCACTGCCTGGCTTCACTTACCAGGACTTTCCAACTGCCTAACATCCCAGTTAGGACTTTCCCTCGTGCCAAGCTCCCTGCTTGGACTTCTCCAGTGCCAAGTCTCCATACTTGGACTTTTCCCGTTGCCAAGTCTCCATACTTGGACTTTTTCCCGAATCAGGTCAACCAAGTCAACCTTGACTTACGGTTGCACCAATAATCTCCCAAACATCTATTCTTGTCCCATATCAAGAATAGAACTCTCTCACGAGTGTCAAACATCAACATGCAACTCAACTAGGTCAACCTTGACCTAAGGTTGCACCGACAATCTTCCCAAGTCAAACATCAAAATACAACTCGAGTCAAGTCACCTCGAGTCGGGTCAACCAGGTCAACCTTGACCTAAGGTTGCACCAACAATAATTGGGAAGGTTGTTAATCCAAGGAAGTGAAAAACACACTAATTTCTCCTTCAGGTGAAGAAGCCTCTTTACAGCAGTTGAAGTACTAAAAATATGAAGCTAGACAAAAGAAATCGTTCACAAGTGTTCTATCTGAGCTTCTGGGACCAGGGCTGTATTTATAGCCCTGGTCGGGGCGCCTGAAAGGGTTCTAGGTGCCTGGAGGGAGATAAAACTTTATCCCCATCGTAACAGATCGCGTTTGACACATTCCGAATGAACATCCTGGTTCGAGCGCCCAGAAGGGTTCCGGGTGCTCGGAGTACGGCGAGTCCGAGCGCCCGGACCAAGAAAGTCAACATCCTATTGACTTTTGGTCCCGGTCTTTCGCTCTGATTCTGCTCGCCTTAGTCCGGCTTTTCTGCTCCTGCTTTGCTCGCTTGGATGATCTCGGCCATCCTGAATAGGGCTCACCTGAATCTAACTTCCGGCCTTCGAGCAATCTTCCGCTTCGGTTTCTCGCCCCTCGAAAACGTCGCGCACCTCCTTCTCGTCCGCCTGCATACTTTTCCGTAGCACCTCGTCCCTCAAACGCACCAAGCCCGTCGGCTCTCTTCCGTATCGTTCTTCTCGCTAGTTATATTTTTCGCTTGATTTCCTGTGCTCCTAAGTTCCTGCACACTTAGACACATGGGTTAAAACCAACATGACATAACTTGACTTGGTTGATCACATCAAAACTATCTTAGAGTACTAACAATGTATTGCGGGCATTCAGTAAATGAGTTTAAGACAATCAAACATATCATATGCACTTAAATAGTGAATCTATATTTAGTAAAAATTGTAAGATGATTGCCTTAGGACATCCCTCAAAATCTAATATTGTATACCTCAAGTCGAAGGAAACTTGCACTCGAGTTGCAGTAAGAGCTTTACAGACATATCCATATATATAGATAACCATATGAAGTCTTACAACGAGTCACTCCAATGAACCAGTTACCATAACTAGTATCCACGTTTAACTCTTAACATCTCAATGTCTCCATCCAGTGAGAAAACAACTACTTGGCGAACCAAGGAGTATAATCAGTGTTACTCTTACATAATTGATGATGTCCAAATGTATCAATTTGACGGCTAGAAAAATTCTAATATATTCATAATTGCACATGTAGAGATAATCACTAGTTGTGATCCAATCAATTTCTTTCATGCTATGAATTATATTGTTGACATTCAATAAATGACTTTAAGATAATCAAACATATAATATGTACTCAAATAGTGAATCTATATTTAGTAAAAATCGTAAAGTGATTGTCTTAGTACATTCCTCAAAATCTAACACGAACCTCCTACTCGTTTCCTCAACGGCCAAAGGCTAATCAAGGAGTGCCCGCCTGGCTTCTTTCCCATTCTAAAGTAGTCTTCTTTAATTTCCTCATGAATAGAGTTTATGTAATTGAGCTTCCCTTCCATGTAACTAAAATTCTATTTTTTGTTAATCTACCTGATCCTGTCCGAACGCTGAATCAACGGACACTGGGCACGTGGCGCTCTCCGGTTGCCGACGTGGGTCTTCGACTGGCTGCACGAACCTCCGGCGAACTTGCATAGAAGTCGGGCCGGGAAGGGGTTCCCGGCGGCGACCCTCCGACGCTTAAGTCAGGCAAGCTAGCAGTGAAAAAAGTGGCTCCAAAAATATCAGAATGCGTACCTCCGGCAAAGGATGAGGGCCTTTATATAGGGTAGCGGAGAAACGAGTGTACACATACCGAGGTGTACACGTGTCCATGGCCCATACCCCAGTAAGGGCTTGTCAGTGAGCTTACCTGACCCATACTGCTACAGTCCAAGCATGTCCTCGATGGGACAACGGAACCCTGTCATAAGATTTGGAGTATGGCCTACATGTGGAACATACACGCTGTCAGAAAAAGCTGTCACTTGTCCTTTTGCCCTTACTCCCTGGAGGGCGTCCGGCCGGCCAGCTCCCGTGATATCCGGCCGGACGTATACGGTGGTTTACTTGGGGAGATTCTCAACCACGTGCTTTGTGGAGACTATTAGCATTATGCTACCTTATGGCTTTGGCCGAGCGTGCAGTCCGCTCGGCCCTGCGATCTTTCCCGCTGAGCGCCGGAACCCTGACTTTCGACAGGGCGCCTTTAACCATCAACTGGACACCTACCGACCGCCCGGCCGCTCGAACCCACCCCTCTCCGGCCGGCCACCTGCCACTTTGACTTCCATGTGGCGTTGACTCCACCGGACGGGGATCCCCTGTTCTTATAACCGGATCACTACCTATAAGCTACGCTTAGCTGTTTTACTATTATTTTTTCCTGTGAGTTCAACTTCATGTACTAAGTGACTCGGAAGTCTTATCCCTTGTGGTAAAAACTTTGAATGTCCGACTGGGTCTTTAACCAGTCGGGCATATTTACCATGTCGGGTGTAGATAAATATCGTTTGAACAAGAACAAAGTCTCCCCCAGACATACGGAACTAAGTCCATCCGGGTCTAAGATCGCCTAGACTCTAGGGTTCTTCCAGCCTTAAAGTCGATCAATTATTTGGTAAAATCCACTTAAACGCTTGAGAAATGAAGTCTTAAAAATCCATTCGGACTTAGGACCGATAAAGGTATAAATGCCTTGAACATCGAATACTAAAAACAAAGGTTCATCTAGATGCGTGTGTCGACGTTTTGAAGTGATGATTTACTCATCACATCCGTTATAAACATGCGTTCCTAATTGGTGACACGTGCTCACACACCTTTTTCCTCTAACACAACATCTAGTTCATAGTTCTCCAGGTGCATGTTACTTCGACTTCTAATTTAACGACCATGATCGTCAACCCACCTTTTATCCCCATGATCCAACTGTATGTATTAAAAGAGGATTTGAAGGGTTTGTTTAGAAACCCTATAAAAAAATGCTAACACCTTCGTCTTCTTCCTCATCAGTGTTAACAAACCTTTCTCTTTCACGAACTATGGTAAACTTTCTTACTTTTCTTTAACCTCCCTTCTCGACTTCTGCCATGAATACTTCTGTCTTATGGTATTATGGTCTTGTATCAAGTTTTACGAGGATAGATTCAGATCATCTCTGATTTTCACATAAAGTCCCCTATTCCATGCACATAATCATACTCATCGAGTGAGACTATCCCCACTTTCCCCCTGTTGGTTATGTAACCATCTTTAAGAAACAAGTTTCGACAGGATTGTACTTCCCTATTCCTTTATTTTTCATTGAAGTAAGCAAGTACCTCTAGATTCTTCTCCAAAAACTACTTCCCTATTCCATTCGTTTGATGTGTCGGGTGGTCATCGTATTCCGCCTATTAGCGCTTGTTTCATTACTTTTTCTATCCTCAATGAGTAGTCAAGGGTAATTTCCACTTCCACGCTCGATTGAAAATCACCCTTTTTTAGAGGACCCTTCTCCGGAGCGATGACTGGAAGGACAAGTATTTTTTTCATCCATCTCCCAACCTCGGTATCTTGGCTAGATGCCTATCAACAGGACCTTCCTCTCGTGCCAACCTTGAGTGACCTTGACAGGGAGCCCTCCCTCCACAGGCCCATATCAAAATTAACCAGCTTGAAGTTTGATATCTCTGTATTGCTTCAAAAGGAGCTGCTATATATGTTTGGATTAAGTCTAGCTAAAATTGGAGTAACCTCCTCCTTTGGTAAGGATTATTTTCCCTCTTTGCTTATTTCGTATGAAATCTCTTTCCCCATTTATGTCGTGTCTCACAAATATTATGTATACAGCGACAACTATCTCTAGAGTTTTCCTCTTCCAAAATACCCAAGTAGATGAAGAGACTCTAAAACAGTTAGGCGAAGCCATCTTGCGAAATGGTGAGACAGAACTGGCATCTTCATCTTCTAACCGCCTTCTACTACCAATTGCCTCTCCCGAGTTGTCAGATTCTACCATGCCCCTCAACTTCAAGCATAAAAGGCATTGACTAAATGTTCCTATTTTGTCTGAGAGACCAGTGGCCAAGCATATCATTATCGGTACACCTCCAGTTTCATCCACTCGAGAAAATAGCCTATCTCCGTTGATCGTTCTCCGACTGACCCCATTATTAAGGCCGACCGATTTCTCTCTGAAGCCTCCTGCATCCACTTGATTAACCCGAATGACCTAGCTTGTGCCTTTCGAGCAACCTCCCCAGCCAACCATAACAAGTACAAGGCCCTCATTTTTCGCCCGCCCAGCTCCACCAATAAGCTTTGTCCCAGGTGCTTCTTCTAGGTCACACTCTCGTCCCGTCCCGAACTGTCAATTCCAATTCACCTATGGTATGCCATCCTAACATGTAATAGCTTCCACTTCTTAATCATACAGGGTGGTGAGATTACAAGAGTCATTAGCCAAAACATGCGTGACTACAAGAAGACAACCAAGGGACTCTTCTAACTTCGAGTGCGCAGATGAGCATGCTTGGGTTGCCACTGCGATAAGTTGGTGATATGTCCTTCAATAGGTAAGCTTTCTCTAATAACATTCTTCATGATATTCTTTTTTAGTTTTATGCTATCAGACTAAATCTAAGTTACCTAGTTGTGGACTTAGAGAGAGATAACAAAATCTTGAAGGAATACATAGAGGAGTTGGAACTCTACTTCCAACCCGAGCGAGGTGGTGGCCTGGTTGCAGAAGGAAATAGATGACCAAGTTGGATTGCTATTAAACATGGGGACCACCCTGAAGGAGTCCCAACAACTGGTAGATTCTCAATAGATAAACAAAAGAAAATTAAAAATTCTGTTGAACACCAGTGAGTCCAAGCTCCAAGCGAAAATCACTATAAAAGATAAGGTCTTACTCGACTTAGCTAAAAAGACCGCCTTACTAGAGGAATTAATATTTCTCATGCCTCAGGGTCAGCTAAACAAACCAAAGTATTATTCTCCAAAGATATGTTGATCCTAGAACATCAGCGGAAATTATATACACAAGAAGCTCAGATAGAATCATTACAGGCCGAACTAGATTCTACTGAGTTCGAGCTGTCATTTTACAAAGTTGAAAAGGATGAGCGTTTTGAGATAAGGCGAAAAGTTTATCTTGAATCTTGAGAATTCAATGTAATATTTGGCGATTGGATAGCAAGGATGCTCATTCTTAGAGTTGAAGGGGCGGTTCAACAACTATGCGAGGGTGACTATTGTTGGATCGTGAAACGTCGATAGAGGGGGGGTGAATATTGATTCGAAAAACAACAAGTATAAACGCAGTGAAATAAGAAAATTGAACACAGTGGATTTACTTCGTTCAGAGCATGTGACGACTCCTACTCGAAGGCCCGTACTCTGTGAGTACTTTCGTTGGGCAATTCACTAGCAATTCGAAATATAGATTACAAGTTAAGTACAATATTGCTAATAATGAAAAAATTACCGACAATAAAAAGACTTAGAACAGAAAGGAAAAGCTTGTTAGAGATCGCAGCACAGCAGGAGCACAAGGAAGCAGATTCTTCGTTCTGAGAGTTGTATTCTTGAAGCTTACTCACCCCCTCCTTTTATAGCCCTTTGGAGGGGTCTCCAGAGCTTATCAGATCCCAAAAATTTGGATAAGATGAGGAGAATTCGAATCTGGCTAATCCGAGTCGTCTCCAACTACTTGTTTGACACAGTCATCTTCCGAAGGTCATAACTTTTGACTTCAAACTCGAAATCAAGCTCTGTAGTTGCTACGCGTGCAGAATTTGAAGCTCTACATTTGTATCTACAAAATAGAGTTAGAAAAAATATATGTATAGACATTTTATATAGATTTATGAGTTAGGTCCTGTCTTCCCGAGACCAGAACCTAGTCAGGGTCTCAATTTAGGGATCCAAAATGGACCTAAACTGGACCGACGCCTACTGTCCCTTAACTGGGATGCGTCCTCACAGTCACTCTCCTCCAGTGACTTACCTTTACTTACCTGCCAGACGTTCGGTCAGCCCTTCGACCCGTCTGGACTTTGTGCCAGCTATCCGGTCAGCCCGTCGACCTACCTGGACTTCGTGCCAAGCGTCCGGTCAGTCCGTCGACCCGCTTGGACTTTGTGCCAGCTATCTGGTCAGCCCGTCGACCTAGCTGGACTTCTTGCCAAGCGTTCGGTCAGCCCGTCGACCCGCTTGGACTTCATGCCAGACATCCGGTCAGCCCGTCGACCTGTCTGGACTTAGCCTGCATACTCGATCAAAGCATTAGATAACGACAAATCTAACTTAACCTATTTGTCATTCATCAAAACCTGGGTTAAATCGTTAGTGCTAACTGCACCAACAACTATCTCTCAATTGAACCTAGAAGATTTATAGACCTACAGCAACTCTTAAAAGAACTTCCCAAGGACCTTTTGAGTAAGTTAGATTGAACGTGAATGTATAGTATGATCATCTATATGCCTTGTAATTGCCGAAGAAAACAAAAATTAAATGCTAAACATGTATTGGCCATTATTAAACCATACTTATCTTTGTGCACTTTTACTATTTGTTGACACTTTCCTCTTGAGATGAAATTCGAGCGAGCACTTCCCCTCGAGAAAGACCCAACAATACGGAGATCTAGAGGTTAAGCATATAAATAATTATTATACTAAAGTCGAGTTGACAAAGGGCTGGGTGAGAAATTACATCGAGTGAAATAATCAGGACGGTAAGAATAATTGCAATTATTGTTAAGCAGATCTACATAATAGTCTAGGCGGAATAACGTTGAGTGACATAATCAAACCGACTAGAAGAATAAGATCGTACAGAAGAATTATCCTGAATGGAGTAGTAGTTGGATATCTAGACATGTGAGCCAACACACTCATAAGTCCATGAATTGTCATTATTGAAATGGGCTAAACAATTTTTCTCTCGAGTGGCACAATTCTACCAAGCGAGAATTTTAATTTGTTTGGAATATGTATAAGATGCATGTGAGATCAAGCTCGCTCACAACCCAATCGAACAACTAGGGAGTTTGGGAACAATGTAGAGGCATGAGAGAATGCTTGCTTATAATCCGGCCTAGTGCTCGGAAGTCTTGGACTTGGATCAAGAGCATGCTCGCAAAATTACAGAATTCCCTGATTGAAAGCGTAAATCGGGTGAGATGACTAAGAACTCAATTAAATTAAAATTTAAATATTAAATTAAATTAAAATTAAAATATTAAATTAAAATTAAAATATTAAATTAAATTAAAATTAAAATTAAAATACTAAATTAAAATAAAATAAAATATTAAATTAAATTAAAATTAAAATATTAAATTAAATTAAAATTAAAATATTAAATTAAATTAAAATTAAAATTTTCTTTTAATTTTTTTTAAAAAAATATTTTAAAATTAAACTTAATTTTTTTAAAACTTAATTTTTTAAAAAATTAAACTTAATGTTTTTTAAACTTAAAAATTTTATTTTAAAATTAAACTTAATTTTTTTCTTAAAAAATTTATTTTAAAATTAAACTTAATTTTTTTTAAACTTAAAATTTTATTTTAAAATTAAACATATTTTTTTTTAAACTTAAAATTTTGTTTTAAAATTAAACTTAGTTTTTTTTCTAAAAATTTTATTTTAAAATTAAACTTAATTTTTTTTCTTAAAAATTTTATTTTAAAATTAAACTTAATTTTTTATTTTAAAATTAAACTTAATTTTTTATTTTAAAATTAAACTTAATTTTTTTTAAACTTAAAATTTTATTTTAAAATTAAACTTATTTTTTTTAAACTTAAAATTTTGTTTTAAAATTAAACTTAATTTTTTTTCTTAAAAATTTTATTTTAAAATTAAACTTAATTTTTTTTAAAACTTAAAATTTTGTTTTAAAATTAAACTTAATTTTTTTCTTAAAAATTTTATTTTAGAATTAAACTTATTTTTTTAAACTTAAAAATTTTATTTTAAAATTAAACATAATTTTTTTTACTTAAAAATTTTTTTACTTAATTTTCTTAAACTTAAAAATTTATTCTATTAAAACTTAATTATTTTTGTTGTAACTTAAAATTAAAAAAAATGAAGTCAGAAACCAGGGGTGGCCGCCCCCTGGTATTCCCTTCCGGGGCACTTGGAAGAGACTCCGAGCACCCCGCCCTAGTCAACCCCGGTCGCCCAGGAACGGTCCGGGTGCCCGGAGCCCCCTATAAATAGGGGGGCAGGGGCGCCCTCACACTTTGCACCACCTCCCCTTCACTCTTGCTAAGGCTCTTTCCGAGCTTTACCACGAGAGTGATAAATTTAAAATTTTATACTGCAGTTATTTCGTTGCTGTGAATCAACCGAGGTTGTCATCTCTAAAAATTCTCGTCATGATGACTCGGTAAAATCTTTCCTCCTAAGTTTTTAAATATTTCATTGATTCGTGCCTATTATAGTTTATTTTTACTTATTATTGTAGAAAACGTTCTAGATCTGGTGTTGGGCCCTCGACTGCTAGTATAGACCCTAGGTTCCCCACTGATGAACTTAGGATTAAGTTTGAGTCAACCATTTACGTGGCTATTAGGACTAAGTGTCTAGATAGAGAGTTCTTCTTACATTCATGTGTTCCAATTATAGAGGTTATTTGTAACGACCCAACCTCCCTACTACTCTATAGAGGTGGACGCTACTTAACTACTAACTCTACTTAACTGGTATGATCGAAACCACGAGGAGTCTCTACCGAAAAATTTCGGCAACATCTCCCCTGTACTGGTGACCATAAACTTAGATACATATATAGTATACATCAGCCACAGGTGACTGAAACATATATCAAACACTCACACAATTAAATAAGTGTCAAACACCAAAATATCTACTTATTAAACAAAACTCATCTCAGCATGCAATCTAAAACACGAATGAACTCAAATGACATGGAGTATAAAATACAATCTCAAATGAAATGAAATATAAAGTACAACTCAATTCTTTCTTATCCACTAACACGAAAACTCAATAACATCCCAAGTCTCTCCCATAGTCCTGGCATCGCACACCATCCGCACCTCCTCGTCGCCTTCCTTTTCTATAGCATTTCCTTTCCTTTATCTGCAGTAAGAGGAAATGCAATCTATAAGTAAATTGCTTAGTAAGCGCTATCTAACTCACAAAAACTCAATATGCATGTGAATATACTGAAATCTAAAAATTAAATGCTCAACAGGAAAACTACTCATGCTGATCTAATAGCTAAAAGAAACTTATTGAAATGCTAAACATGTAAAGCAAATCTATACAATCATGCTAGCATAAAGAACTAAACTTGCTGATTTTAAAACAAAGTGAAACTTATTTCATTTGTTTTAAACTTATTCTTTTATTTCACTTGTTTAAAACTTATACTTTTATACTTATGTGAAACTTATTTTACTTGTTCAAAAGCTTATACTTTTAATACTTCAAAATAATAATCAACTTCTCTTGGGCTCAGACGTAATACCATCTTATGCGCGTTCCCTAATAGGTTGGGGTAGTGAGCCACCAATCCTAAAAGAGCAGACCTTGGTCTACCAGGGCCAAGACCTTGGAATTGGACACCTGGATTTGTTTAACGACAACCTTGGAAGTCGGGTACTAGCCTCTTCAAAGTAAAATATCTTATTATCTTAATTATTTCTTCTTTAAATGCCCTGGCATTTTAACAAGCACCTTGTGTGCCAAAATCCCTAAAGTCTTGACTTTGGGATCTACTTAAAGCCTTGGCCTTTTTCTTTCTTTTCTTTATCTCTCTTATACTTGTTAATACCTCTAATAAAAGAATGTCTCATACAAACTGCACTAAAATGCTTATTAACATTGCACTGAAATGCTTAATAGAATTACATGGAAATACTTAATAAAATTGTACTGAAATGCTTATTAAAACTGCACTAAAACTAAATCTGCATACAAGCTTAATCAAATCTGCATACAAGCTTAATCAAATCTGCCTACAAACTTAATCAAAATTCTGCACTATACTTATAAAAATCTGCGTACAATACTTATAAAAAAATCTACATACCATACTTATAAAAATCTGCATACTATACTTATAAAAATCTGCATACTATACTTATAAAAATCCTGCATACTATACTTATAAACAAAATTTGCTGAAGCTTAAAATTGTGTGAAACTTATTCAAAGCTCACTACAATAGGAATACTACAGCGACAGCACATTCCGAAAACTACAACAAGAATGCCACAGCAGAAATACTACAACAACAGCATATTCCGGAAACTACAGCAGGAATACTACCATGAAAGAAAACCGGATTCCACAGAAGTTTCAAAAGAAGCTGCTTTTTACCCTTTTTCCATTGCTCAGTACCAAGTTAAGCTTGCTGTAATGTTTTAACATAAAGACCTATACAAAACTTATTCACAGCTTATGTTTTTATAGAGTAAAGGAAACCTTTAAGCATGCTTCAAAACAAACTGAAACCAAGCAATGACAATAAACCAAACTACATGTTAAAAATTAATCTAACCCCTTCTATGTTCATTGCTTAGCACAAAATCCGAAACTTGCAGGGCTCTGTATAAATTGAACATGCCAAATGAGGTGACAAACAGAAATTCTAGTCAAGAAAACTGAATTACTACTTCCAAAGCTCGAAGGAAACAACCCACAGCTTAACCTATACCAATCAAAACCCCCTCCCATCTTCTTTAGGAGACTCACGACAGAGACCCTTAAGACCATCCATCTTCACGGCATGCTCAAAGGGAAAACAAAGGAAAACACCAAATCAAACTCGGAACTACTCTTACCGCAGGTGAGTAGCAACTTATCCTTCGTGTTCTTGGACTTGCAACTGAAAGAAAAGCAACTAGGGCTTCGGGGGAAAACTCAAACTTCGGCTCTTCTTGTGTCTACAACTTCTCTTCGACGAAAGGATCACATCCGAGTGAAAACCTCACGAGAATACTCCTTCGCTGGCCGCCGAAGACGAAGCCCTAATCACGGCTTCGTTTCTGCCCGAGCTGCCACCGTCGCACGAGAGAGGTGAGGAGAAGAGAGGGGAAAAGCTAGGTCACGGGCAAATCCAACATCAACTTATCCCTTTTATAATCCAATATTCTGTTAACTATCTTAAATAAATTTGCTACCTTTTCTAAACAGATCCGTCCGCTTGGATTCTTGGTCAGCCGGATTCGCTTAAGGTTTGGGTCGGGTCGGAGGTCGCGGGTTCGAATCTCGGCCGAAACCCTTTTATTCTTGATTATTTTTTATTTTCTAACTACTGCTTAAGTAAACTTTGCTCCTTCTTTGGTCAGCAACGCCCGCTTGGGCACTTGGTCAGCCGAGACAACTTAAGGTTTGCTTAACCGGAGGTCTCCGGTTCGAACCTCGGATAAATTTCTTTATTTTTTGCAATTTGTTTCTTTTGGTAAAAATACCAAACGAACTCCAAAAATTACATAAAAATACTCTAAAAAATTCTTAAAATCTCTAGAATTTTTCCAAAGCATTTCTAAATATTTTTAAGTACTATTAGGACTCGTAGTGAGGAATTTTTTGGGTCATTACATTATTAGCCACTATAACTTATGGAACCTTGTTTACTGTACCAATTCAGTAAATATAGATTTATGTGCTGAATTTTATAATAACTTGGTTAGGGTAGATGATCTCACTTACGTTACTAGGGTAGCTGGTACGGATATTACACTATCTCCTACCACTATCCAGGACATCTTAGGATTACGACCATCTGCGTGTCGTTTTTGGTGTTACCCTCCTAAGGATCTACCATTTGGTGATCCCTACTCACACATCACTCTGGATACGATTTATTCGTATTTTTTCGGAGGAGAGCGTGTACCCACCGTTACTATGTTTAGGTTAGTTGGCCTTCGAGTTCATGATTATGCACTCTATAGGGTCTTAGTTTATTGCATATTACCACTATCCACTCACGGCATAGCGATGATGCGTCCATTCCATTCCTTTCTTTTGTACGCACTTTTCCATAGATTAGATATAGATATTAGTCCACATATATTTCAGACCATTATCTACGTAGCTGGATATGTCACCAGCGCTCGAGTTCATATGTCGTATTGTCATATTTTGACAGCATATTTCGCCCACCTACATATTGACGTCATCCGAGGTAATGTTCGGGCCATGACTGAGTTCGACGTCATAGGACCTAGGAGCTTCTCGTTAGCGGGTGTCCACATAGATGATGATTAGGGATGTACGAGTCGAACCGAGCCGAACAATATTAGGCTCAAGCTCGGCTCGTTTAAGTTATATTCGGGCTCGAGCTCGGCTCGAGCTCGAATCAAGCTTTATCACAAGGCTCGAGCTCAGCTCATTTTAGAATTATCAAGCTCGTGAACAGTTCAAGCTCGGCTCGTTATTAGCTCGATTAACAAAGTTAACGAGCCTAACTCGTTAAGCAAGCTCGAGCTCGTTTTCGAGCTCGTTTTTGACTCGTTTTTTTGACTCATTTTAAAACTCATTTTAAGGCTCGTTTTAAAGCTCATTTTTTGGCTCGTTTTAGAGCTCATTTTTTGGCTCGTTTTAAGGCTCATTTTTTTGGCTCACGAGCCTATAAACAAACATGTTCACGAGCTCACGAGTCGAATATCCTTAAGCTCAAGCTCGGCTCGATAAAACTATCGAGCTCGAAATCAAGCTCGAGCTTGGTTCGATAAGATAAACGAACAAACTTGAATGAGCTTTTTACCGAATCGAGCTCCGAATAGCTCGCGAACCGTTTGGTTCATTTACATCCCTAATGATGATGATGGTGTCATGTCTTGGCGGAGGGGGGCACAGCACCAGCCATACCCAGATGCCCAGGAGGCGGCAGAGCATGATGAGTTTATGGTTGAGTTATTCGGCGAGGACGCTCCAGCCCCGGCACCACCTCCACCTCCAGGCCGAGCACCTCGTCCCGCTTATCGCACTCTAGGCGATCGAGTTGCCGGACTCGAGTTATCCATGACGAGCCTTCAGCAGGAGGTCTCCGACTTGAGACGAGACGTGAGACCGGATATCTCAGACCTTCGACACGATCTATCCAGTTCCTGAGAGGATGCTCGGACCCGTCACGTTGAGCTGATCGAGATGTTGCGTTCCTTGAGATCCAGACCACCCCCCTCCTCCTCATCTTGATAAACATCCCTATGTATATTTTATCATGATCATTGTACCTTGACTTTGATATTGAAGTATGATATTCTCGACTATACCTACTTAGGTATATCTCAACTTTGAAAATGATTGACTCTGGTTTGTTTAATAGACTAGTATTACAAAAATTATTTTCAAACGGGCATTTTCAAATTCTAAGTAAAACACTTTCAAAATTTCTTATTTTTAGAATTTCAAAATAGTTTTAGCCTTAGACTAGAGCAATTCCCTAGAAAATATGTTCCCCTAAGGCTAGTACTTGAGCATCTCACCAACACCCTAGGATTCCCTTGTTTGTGATTGCCAAACATAGAAAGGGGTGAGATGCATAGGCAGATTACCTGGACTTAAGATGTTTATGTCAGTGCATCAATACAAGTCTGGACGTTAAATACCAAATAAATAGTAATCAAATTAAGTCATTCGGTTTAGTCAAACACTAACTGATGCTTAGACTTAACTTGACTAACCAAGTGAAAGTTGTTATCCTCTGAATAGTCAGTAAGTAGCTAACTAGTTAAACAGATTTTGTAATGTCAGGTTCAGGGGGAGTAATAATCATTTTCACATCAATTTTTTATTAAAAATATTTTTGAAATTAGGTTTTGGAAAATATTCTTCTAAAAATCTTTTAGAAATGTGTTTATGAAACCTAACCTTTGTAAAACTAAGTTTTATGTTAAATTTTTTCAAACTTGGTTTTGAAAATTGTATGTTATAAACTTGGTTTGAAAACTGGTTTTGAAAATCGAATGTTACAAACTTAGTTTTGCAAATTAGTTTTCACAAACTTAACTTTGAAAAATTAGATTTTGAACACTGAATTTTACCTGGTTTTTGAAAATTTTACTTATGTAAAATTATCTTTATAGAATTTATGTTTGAAAAATGTTTCAAGTTCAAGTTTATTTTTAAAAATTTTGGAACATATAAACTTATGTTTGGAAGTTTGGATTTTCTTTGGTTAACTTTAAACTTATATTTGAAAAATTAGCTTTTATAAATTTATGATTGCAATAATTATCTTTTGAAAATTAATTGGCAAACTTACTACTAAGATATATTGCTCAATTAGTTCTCTTTCTAACTTAGTCATTTTTCAAAACTTAGCTATTTTTGAAAACTTAACAAAAATCACTTCTAAATTATCTTTCTTAGCTATTTTTGTAAAGGTTAAGAGATACTGTTTAAAGTAAAAATTCTAATTATTTAACTCCCCTGAGTCGATCTGATTTGTGTTTGCACTCTTTGTACAACATTTTTGTATTTATGATTATTTGATCCATGTTTATATTTGATGAATGCCAAAGGGGGGAGGGTTAGGTGGTTAAGTTAGCTAAAACAAATTGAAAATAAAAACTAACTTAAAAACCTGTTAATGCTTGTTTTACTTGCATTTTACACTAACTTAACCAAGTTGTCATTCCATCAAAAAGGGGGAGATTGTTGGTGCGGTTAGCATTAACGATCTAACCCAGATTTTGATGAATGACAAAATAGGTTAAGTTAGTTTTGTTGTTGATCTAACACTCTGACCGAGTGTGTAGGAGAAGCGCAGACAGGTCGACGGGCTGACCTGATGTCTGGCATGAAGCCCAGCTAGGTCGACGGGCCGACCGGATAGCTGGCACGAAGTCCAAACGAGTCGGCGGGCTAACCGGATGTTTGACACGAAGTCCAGCTAGGTCGACGGACTGATCAGATAGCTGACACGAAGTCTAGACGGGTCAAAGGGCTGACCTGACGTCTGTCAGGTAAGTAAAGGTAAGTCACTGGAGGGGAGTGACTGTGAGGACGCATTCCCAGGAAGGGAACTTAGGCGTCGATCCGACTTAGAACCATTTTGGAACTGTAAGTCGAGATCTTGACTAGGTTCTGGTCTCGGAGAGACGGAATCTAATTAACACTATTTTCGTTTATTATAACGGTGCTAATAATCTGTTTTGCAGGAGATATAAGTGTCTCAGACTAATATTTTTTTGCAGGAAGGAAGCTGCTGGAAATCAAGGTCCGGGCGCCCGGGAGGTACCCGGGCGCCCCAGAGGCGAAAACTTATCCCCAACGTCGCTGTGCCACCTGGAGTTCACTGGTTGGCTTGGCTACGTCATAGTCAAGGCGCCCTGAAGGTTCCAGGCATCCCGAACCTCCTATATAAGGAGGGTCAAGGCTGAAGCTCGAACAACAACTCAGAATCTACTCTTTTGTGATCCTGCAACGCTGCGAAAGTTCTCCGACAAAGTTCTTTCTTTTCCTGTCTTATTTTCATAATTGTCGGTATTTTCTTTCTAGCATTTTTGTACTTAATCTTTGTAATCAATATTCGAATTGCTAGTGGATTGTCCAACGAAAGCACCCTTGTGTGCGGGCCTTGGAGTAGGAGTCGACAAAGGCTCCGAACCAAGTAAATCGACTTTGTTAGTCGTGCTCTCTCTTTTTGTTTTCCGCTGCGTATTCGTACTCGAAAATTTTTATTGATATTCACCCCCTCTCTATCGACTTTCACGATCCAACAGTGTCGATCGAAATTCTCTTGAACCTGGACCGACGATGGCTAGTCGGGTATATAGTAAGTGTCTTACTATAGGCGGAGAGCATTAGGCTCCTTTGGTCCAACCGACCTGTTTGCCGGATGTCCTTGTACTAAGGGCCTTAGCACTAGCCGAAGAACTATGCCCTATTCAGAGTAATCCTCTGACTGCTACCTCCTCTTGACTTGGACCACCGCCTTATCTTGACTTTGACTATCATATTTTCTTGACTTTAACTACCACATTATATCTAGATCTATTCGTAACAACCCGTATCAATGATCAAGCACATCGATAAAAGACAATATCACATATCAGAACATAAATGTAACTGGTATATAAACAAGAGGAAAGTCTTGATCAAGCCCTCTTTTCAATGTCTGATCAATTGGATATTTGAGAAACTTAAATATTTATTGAAGGCTTGCTTTTGCCAGAGATGTGAATCTAAAATGAGTAGTTTACAAATTCAAGAGCGTAAAAGTGATCAGAATTTACAAATATCAACCAATCGAGTCAACCCAAGCACAATAGTTTAGTATCATGCATATTAAAGATAATTAGAAATTTTTATGATAATAAATCTAGAATTTTAGAATAAGAATTTGATGGATAATTGATTTTTTTAATTAAAAAATGAGTAATTTAGTCATATTTCAGCTCACAGTTAACCCTAATTAGGTCTAATTAGTGTAAAATCAAAAGTCATTAAATAATATCATAGCACTTTAAAACAAATTTCTCTTAAATAATTATAATTTTGGCACATCTATGGCTAGCAGTTCCTTCTTGGGTTTCATCTCGAGTACTCAATATACCTTTAGTTTTCAGAGTGTATCGAGGTACCATTAATTGCTTTAGTTTGTCATTTTGAACTTATGATCTAAATCCCCATCTCAGAAAGCTCAAAGTCAACCATGATTAAATCAGTAACTACCACAAATATAATCACCACAATTATCTTCCTGATTCATTCCTTTTCTTTAGCTTTGCTTGTTCATATCCAAGTTCAAGGTGTCCTCCCAAAACTTTTAAGTTATTAGCTAGTTCCTTGATATCATTATCAAAATCCTTTCTGAGTTTCTTTAAAATTAAGCATGCCCCTGTTTAGTTAAAACAACTATGTTTGATCTTCTCCACAAGCAAGATTATTGACTATTAAGTCTAGCTAGCTAGTACATTAGTGGATACATTACATGCCAAAAGACACCAAATAGAGACAGGTCACAATATAATGCTATGATAATTGTTACTCTCGCTTTCCAATCTACTCATTAGGAGAGTGATCTAACTTCTCCCCGGGTTCTTAGGATCGTGACGACTGTTTGCACCTGAACCGGGGTAGTCATGGAGTTCGACATCCATCCTCCTTTCAGCAACTTCCATTTGTTGGTTGGTCATCTGAACTAAGAAAGATTAAAACTTACTTACACTTTGTTCAACAAATTTTGTATTGTACAAACTGAACAGATCGATAAGAAACATAAGAATGAAGCTTCGATTTGAGAACATGTAGGGAGATTGAGATGATTAAAGAGAGAAGAAAGAGACCTGATTTTCCACCTTTGTTATTGCTGCTGCATCTTGGTTACTTAATGCAAGAGTTCCTGCAAGATTAAACCATGCATAAATATACAACAATCTATATAGCTTCTCAGCACAAGGAGAAGGCGCAGATCCTTAATTTTACTTGAAAGGGGAACAGCATCCAGAGAGAAAAGGAACGTGAGCAGCAGAAGTGTCAAGAGATGGTTCGAAGGGCTCTTTAGATCCATGGGAGAAAGATACTTCCTCTTCTTCCAGACTGAAGTTCTCAAGACACTACTTTTACTAGTTCTGACAAGTGACAAGGCTCATGGTGGTGCTCATGTGTTTATATACAGTGGCAAAAGGCAAAGAGGACATACTAAAGTCAACTTTGTCCAATATTTATTTGCAGAACTTGTTGACATTTTCTTAATCCCTAGCCCTACACCACAAGATATGGAACAACATAAATTATCAGCTTGTGTTCTACATGTTCACACTGGAAAAAGTTTGGTAGGGCTGTGGATGGCCTAAGTGCATGCACTCACCTAAAAAGTAGAGGATGCAGCAGTGATGGGGAAGTGGCCCCTCCACAAGAAATGGTGTGCAAGCAAGAGCACTAGTACTATTGCGAGGTAAATATATCTTGATACATGCAGGGAAATCTAATGGCGTGAACCTCCAAGGAACATGTGGCTTGAGCACATGAAATGCTCGTCATTCCAGACGTTGGTGGATCATGGAGATCCTCAGAAAATTTTAGAAATATTCCAGTATAAAAGGGATGTAGAAAGCTGCAGTATGGGATCAATACTATAAGATGGTAGTTGGTGTAGCTTTGTGAATGGATCTGACGAGTTATATTTGTTCTCCAACTGGTTTAAGAAAACATTACCTCTTGATTGGCACAATGCTAGTGAGTTTTGGCTTAATCTGAACATTAAACTATGAGTGCATTAATCGAGTCGTTTTCTAATTGCCAAGGTCTAATCAATTGATAGTTGGGAAGACACTGGAGGCTTTCTTTGCTGGAGAAGACAGAAGAGAAAGATACGTGCAGATGTGTCATGCACCGAGGAAGGCTTCATCTACAAGCATATCCTGTCGACCTTTATCACCTTGGTTCCGAGTCCATGACAAAGTGAAAGTACTCAAGTGTAATGAAATAAATTAAGGAAATATTAGTAATAGGAACTGGTCATCTTCACAGAATCGTGGCTTTAACGTTGCCATTTGTAGATGACTGGAAGCAGAGACGTAGTTCTTGTCATGTTTTCCATTCCACTCTAATCATAGATCTTATATTGGAATCTTATTCATCTCCGAAGCTTCTGGGTGGTGGTCCTCTTTATATATTTATGCATCATTAGCATGTTAAATACCAAAAAACAGAAAAGAGAAGAATAGATCCTTGTTGATGTAGAAATTTTTTGGGACGGTTTCTTTTCACTCCATCTTACTTTTCACTTGTGTGTCTGACCTACCTAATTTTATATGGCCCAAGGTATTACAAAAGGAGGGACTACATAATGATATGAATCTTTCTTTCTGTTTCAGTTGCTAGATTGTTTTTTTATTGTTAATTTTTTTTTATATTTTCTGTTTCTTGATCCACTTCTAACAAACTGTCGTAATTGTAAACATAAAAATGTCATACAAACAAAAAGATTGGGTCCGCAACTGCTTCAGATGTTCCATCAGTTCTTACAGTTTCTAATTTGAAAGCTTAGCTTGAAATAGATTATGATTCAGGTTCTTTATTGAACTAGTTGCACAAGATGATATGGTGTGATTTGGATTGCATTGATGGTACAAAAAGTCCAGAAGAAAGAGAAGAAAATGAGCATGCAGAGTTGCAGACTTAAAAGTACCTTTGTTTGGCTCCAGTTAAGACAGAATTTGAACCTAAGATCTTAGCAGCATCTTTCATTACCGAAAAAACATGCTTCCATTCGGTTTTCTTAGCCATATCTTGCATCTCATATCTGTCTACAGGGGAAATTCTAAAAGGGAATGAAATCCTTCACTTTTCCCTCCCATTCCTCTCCCAGTTTTTTTCCCTCCTAGTAAACCAAACATAAATGTGTTCTTCAATTTCATGATGGCTACTACCACTACCAATACAAAAATCTGAATCATTGTGAAGGGATAGACAATTTAGAGAATCTCCATGCATTGCATGTGGAATATATAGTGATCATAATTGGTTCCACTACTGGTGAAGCTTGCACAGACTGATCTTTGTATCTAATAATAAGCGATAAAGAGCAAGTGCAGACAACGAGTATTAAATTTATGATAAGGTTGAAACTTTCTCAAGAAGAAAAACAAAGTGGTTCTTGTGTTTTTCCAGGCACAACTGGTGCAGATAGCATCTAATTGGAAAGGTAAACCTTTCAGAGACAAGCAAAGATTGATCATATAAGCATACACGTACTACATCCGAAAGGAACTCTAATGGTCGATCAAATCTGCTAATTAACTCAGACAATGATACCCAAGGTTATATATATTGCTTCTTGTCTGCATATTCTTCAACTTGTCCCTCTTGATCAGTTAGGTCGTTGCTGCTGCCGACAGGAACCGGCATAGCATCATGATGATTGGAACATTGTGTCCTTTTGGTCGAGCAAGAACCATAGATACTAGCTCAGTGCGCCCCATGGCGATCCTTGGCGTGGCAATGCAGGATACATCAGCCTCAGCCCTTAAGTTTCTGAATTCTTTCTTTGTCTCGTGAAAAAAATGAATTGAGGGACTAAAGCTGGCAAAGGTTATAAAAGCCATCACATGAAAACAAATGGAGCTTTCACAAGTTTTCACTTGGCAACCATAACTATTCCATGGCATTTAAATCCACATCCATCATAATCCAAGTGCTAATCATCAAGTGTCAAATTCAAATATATCTACCACTTTTTTCTGGTTCGTGTAATTATTCAGATAATACAACAAATTAAGGTCACATAACATTATATCAGCGGAGGTATTCAAGATTGAACTATAAGTACAAAAAATTATCCATTGCAGTGCCAGCATATTTAAAGGTGGCATGGCCTATTTTGTTCTTTGTAATAATATTCCTAATTTTTCAGAAACTGAAAGTATAACCCTCATAATGGGCAGGGACAACAAGGTGGAGCATGCAGTAGGGGACACCAACCTGGAAATCCATGATCGATATTGCAGTATGTGTTCTCATAATTTTCTGAGTGATAATGTCAATTGCCTCTCCTAAACATCTTGGCCCCTGGGAGTACCTTTTCTGTCTTGCTCTTGAAAGAAAAATGCTTTTTGATGCGGTTCTTCATAGATGAGGCCCTATGTTGAGGCATGGCAAGTGAGTTGATTCGTTTCATTTCCTCCTCAATCTGATGTGAGATCAGGTTACTGCTGGTACCTGCTCCGCTGGATACTCCCATGCCTTGATCATTGCTAGCAGACTTTAGGGCCACATGGAGAGGTTCTGAGAATGATGTTGGTTTTTCTTGTCCAATGGCTTTCAGACACACTGGGCAGGACGGTTCATGGATTTGACTCTTTGGAGTGATCTCTTCCAAACAATCTGCATGGAAAACATGGTGGCATGGGAGTATGCCAGTGACGGGCATATCACCACTTCTAATGATCCGGTTAGAACTCCAAGGAGACTTCTGGTGCAATGACCTCTTGCAAAGTTCACATTTCTGGTATGCTGCTGTGTTAATGGGGCATCTCTGGTTCTCTACATCGATATTGTCTCTGATTTCTGCAGAATCTCCATCAAACCTAAAATCGTAGCTACTTGCATTACTCCATCTAAATCCTTCCCTCCTTGAACTCATGCTGAGATCTGGAGAAGTTTCCATCTTCCGGAGTTCAGTTAGGGCTCTGTGGAACTTAAGCTCAGGACTCAATGTTCTCTCAGTCCACAAGGGAGAAGTCACATTATCTTCCTGAGGCATTTTTGCACCACTAGGGCTTTCTTCGGCTATTCCAGAAATATCCGCATCTGAAACAGGATTCTGGAAAATAAGTGGATAGATGGGTTTCGAAATGAATGAGCGCCTGTTTGAAAGTTGACGGGGCTGCTTGCTAGTGGATGGCCATCTACTAGATTCTAATGGTGAAAAAGGAGAACCAATACTGTTTACCACAGAGACGGATCCCTACAATTAAAATAAAGGAAAAAGCTTGTCTTTTAGAATAATATACTTGAAACCAGCTACAAACATGATGAGAACTGTTCAGAGAAACAAACACCATGAAAAATCTGAATTAAAATGTTACCTCACTTCCCTTAGAGAATACAGAAGCTTCAGGCCTCGCATCTGACAAAATAGAAGTAATTGAGGATTAATTGAATGGGTTTGGGGTTAATGAGAAAATCTTTCAGAAACTTTTTAGGTTTCGACAAAGTTATCTTCAATTTTCCATTTTAACTAATGCGTACAAGTACTTCTAATTTGTTCCCAACTTAACAAATTGGATAACACATTTTTGATGAATCATACATCATGTCATATGATGGTTCAAAAAAATTATACATGATTAGTTAAAAAAATCAAAATAAATAAATATTAAAATTTGAATATTAATAAAAATATCAATAAATGACGTCTTGATCATTAGAGAATATATGGCGTTGTCAAAATGAAACACGATACCACATGAAAAATAATACTTTGAAGTATTAATTACACATTTGTTCATAAATCTTTTTGACTTGTTATAAAATGAAAATATGTGATGTATTTGTTAGGAAAAAAAAGGAGCACAATAGATTTGTTAAAACCTCAAAAATCCATGACAAAGTAGTAATTAACCATAGATTTTAAGAATTATATATATATATATCAGTTTGCACAGCAGCAAAGCTTCAACTATCAAATAGTTTCCACATACATTGTTGGTATTTCTTTAAGTTTGTATTTAAGAATGAACATCAGGTATAACAGTAAAAGGCATGTTTTATTTCAGATGATTGTAGCTCTTCTAAAACCAATAAGAAGACCACATTTCACATGAAAGGAAAGAGAGAGAAAAGCGTTGAAGATCACTTGCCAATCAACTTGAGGAAAAACAAGTTCAATCACAGACGTGGAAAAGAAAATAGGCTTACAAGGAATAGCAATTCATTGATAGATATGACAAAATATCCAATTTTTTAAGATATTTGAACAAAGTGGTAAGTCATGTTCTTACGAGAAATTAGCTAACATGCTAGCGGGAACCTAATTGCAACTGAACATTTCTGTAATGCAAATTATTGAACATGTCATTATGCACAAACTAATCTTGAGTTGATTCTATATTAGCATTGTGTAAGATATAATCTACAGCAAAAAGAAAAGTTAAGGATATTAATGCCAGAAGCAATGCATCACATTGCAAACTGCTTGGCTTTGTAATGTCTATATGTATTGCGGCCTGCGGATGACCTTAATTATATCTATGATTGTCAAAATGCATGACTATGTATGGTGACTCATGACAAATTTAACCTGAATACTGAGCACAGTAATATCCACTTATTTTGTCTACTCTCCCTTTGCCTTTGTTGAGGTCATTTATGAACATGCCCAGACAATGTGGCCTGTGAGTTAGTTTTGATATTGTTTATTTTAGTGAGAACCTCATGGCTTTCCCCTTTTGTTGAGAAATACCTCGAAGGGTGGAGATATCTTTGAACTTATAAGGCCTTGAGAGTTGAGATATGCCACTCCTTGCTGAAGTGGGACTGAAGGCCCCTTAACAAATCCATGATAATTCCATAATGTATTTGCAACTTAAAGTCCGGCAAACTCCTATAGAATTAGACAGCTACCAACCATCTTTCCTAACTTGGACGTGGTGAATTTGCTAACTCATATCAAAATATTTTTACCTCCTAATTCAGGCACAAACACCATGCAATGTTAACTAAAGACAATGATGCAAATAGATAGATAAAAGTTAGATTGTCTTGTCCTCCTGAAAAAATATGGAAAATCCAAACATAAAGAGAGGGAAAAGACTAATCTTGTCATAGTAGTGAGATAAGGAAGCCCAAAAAAAAAAAAAAAAAACAGTTACCTCTAGTAAGTGTAGAGAGTTCCCCAAGATCATATCTATGTGTACATGGTGTCCAGGGGCGCGCTTGGAGGTTGTCAGATGGGCTCCCTGTATAAGATACAGCCCCATCTGACACAGAATGGTGATGATTTAGGTCACCAGTTTGTCTTCCACTTTTACTATGTAAAGGGAATGAACATCCCGTTAAAGGAATTTCATGGACTCTGTTGGAAAGTTCATCTGACTGAGAACTGCAGTCCCATCTTCTTGATAAATGAGGTGAGTAGCTTGAATTGGTTCGCCATTGAGGATCACTTGGATCCATGGAACACGCTCTTCTAGAGGAATTAGATTTAGGTCCATGTGGCCCACTGGCCACACAACAAAGAGCACCCGTCTTAGATATTTTATATGGTACACAACAAATCTGAGGAAAGCAAAACAGACCAGCAGCTTCTACAAGAGAAACTATTAAAAATCATGAAGGCAAATTGACAGTTATCTATGCCAGACTCGAAGTTTGTTTTGTTGATAAGAAAGCCTGTAACATATTCAAAATCATTAACCCACATGAGATTAGAGGACTATCCAAAAGAAGATATGAATAAAAGTATTTTTACCCTAATATTCTTCCTCAGATCCTATAACAATGTAACTTATTTGGTTATTGTACATTTAATCAGCACTAAAAATATTTAGACAAAATTGTTGTTCAATATTCGCAACTCTCTACACAACTTGCATTGCATGCAAAGCTTCATTATCCACACTTTCAAGAACAACTACCCTCAAATTCAATTCAGGTTTACACCAGTTAATGGTGCAAAATACCAGTTGATAACAGGAGAATTTGACTGTGAATACTATCAATTCTTCTGTTAAATAAAATGTTGTATCATTGTTAGAGAAACTAGAAGCATGGGCATTACTAGAAAAACTTAGCCAAGGACCTGCTAATCTCTGAAAAGAAAATTAGGGCTCATACGATAAAAAGGAATATTTATATCAACTTGTCAAAGAGAATGCACGGCAACACCAAATCAAATCAAACTCACATAAGAAATTGATATCGAAATTAATGAAGCATAGGGATAACTATGTCACACACAAAAGAAAGGATCTCATACAAAGATTAAAGAAAGTGGAATGTTAGTGATTACCAACTTGTAAACTACCTTTGAAGACTTATTCTCCTAAAGAGATCTTACCAAAATACACCTTTAAAAAGTCTAAAATTTTTCAAACTTCAATTCCTTGTTTGCATTACCTCATCATGGACTAGTATCAAATCATGAAGACAATATGCAAAGATTAAAAACACAACATAAAAATCAGCGTGATATAATAAACAATTTGACGAAGCACAAACAAGTTTCTTTTTGAAACAAATGGGTCCAATTGATTTAACAACCACAGACTACTTAGATAAAATAAAATTAAAAAATAAATCTTTTATGGCGGTGAAGATGAAGGACATGCGTACCCAATTTGTTACGATCACCTACAACATTGTTCCTCTGCAAGGAAAAAAAACATTCTATTAAATCAAAAGAGGAAAAGTAAACTTAATAACCAACAGGAGAATGTCAAGTATGGCGGATTGTCGGTGGACCTCATCTTCAACACCAAGGACAATGCCAACATACTACATGGCTGCAGAAATAAACAAAACGACAAAAACAAATCCATTTGCACCGATAATAAGACAAAAATTTCGCCGGATTAATAAGAATCAGTCCATGACTCCGCCATGAAAATAAGGTAAAGAAAACTCCAGTGTCTCACGAGACAACCTAGAGATACAAATCAAGCATGCTTGAGGAGCAAAACAAACAAAAGCAAGGCCTTTCGACGAACGAGAGACTCAAGAACCACAAAATAGCTTCTTTTTTCCCCTTTTTTTTTCCTGAAGGCATAGGAAGGGTCAGAATCAAACCGCCGCGATTAGGGAAATGCTTCAGGAGATTCTTAAACCAACAAAATCGGGATATTGAGAGCTAGGGGAACGGAAATCGATTCACCTGAGAGTAAATTAGGGCTCGAAAGGGGTGGTTTGCGTTGGTGAGAGTGGAATAGAGCCAAAAGGACCGATCTTTAATGGAGGAGGGTCGTCGTCTTCTCTGTGGGAGTCAGCGGAAGAGAACAAAAGTAGCAGTATAAATAGATAAATAAATAAATAAATAAAAGAGAAAAGTTCTTAACTTGTACTGGTTGCATTCTACGCGATCGTGCACCTTCGTTGTAATTGCTAGCTGTTGCGGGATCCCATTTACCTACTCAGCTGATGATGATTGAAAACATACCGGGCATTTTAACAAAGAGGCGCCCTAGGTTTTAAGAATTATCAAAGGACACACAAAACTTTGATATTTATCACGCATTGCTTATCCAAAATAATTTTTTTAATTTTAAAAAATATTTTAAAAAAGTTCCTCCGCCGGCTCGAGAGGGCTTTTCTATTTTATAATATTTTTTTAATGAGAGAATATTTTGGGGGCAAAATGCGCCTGTGTAGTATTTAAGAATTGTATTTGACTACTTGAACTTGAACTTGGTGTGTGCTATGAAAATAAACATAAATGATCATAGCTAGCGAGGATTTATGAGCTCTTCACATATTCAAACATATAGTTCATCAGGTGAAACATGAACAAAAATGAAGACAGTAAAATTGTACAAAAGAAATTCACTAATCTCTTTGACAAAAAAATTCACAAGTCGAGTTCTACACTTCTCAGTCATGCAAGTTTGTAACTAACAGTGATAAGAAATGAAAGAATGGTGAAGGAGGTAATCAGTAATCAATTTATTTTTCAATGAGCTCTGCTTCCAACTCCTGATGCCTGATGCCTGATGCCTGATGACCAACACTCCACATGGTAGCCTGCTGATCTTCTTCCAGAGTTACATTTGTAAGCATCTGTACTTCAGGCTTGCCCATGAAATAAAGAGCAAGACTCGATCAGAGTTTAGAGTTGGAGCTGTACAGAGAGCTGCACATCACCCTGAATTCTATCAGGGAAGGCAGCCGGAATAGCAACAGATGTTAGATGTCGAATTTCCTTGATCCAATACTTCTGATCCTTGAGGGGCCGGTACACTCTTGCGGATTGGAATAGAAATAGTCCTCTTCTTTTGGTCGGCCAGGAAGGACCTTCCTTAATGTTGGTTGGCCCATCCGGTCCTTGTGCAATTCCCTAACAGCAGTCGAGAACTGATCCCAGGATAGTTTCCCGCCCTCAAGAAGATCCAAAAGTTTTACTAGTTCTTTTCTATCCAACGCAATTGTCTCACGAAAACCACTATACCTATAAAGAAGGAAGAAGAATTAACAAACCATGAAATGCACAAGAACAACACAGGTATGGACGAGATTGAACATGTATATACAAAAAAAATAACAAGCATCAAGTATTACAAAAAGTTAAATGAAGATCATTGTTGAATTTTGTTAATGAACAAACCTTCTGTGTCCTTCTACCACTTTGGCCATATTTCCATCAAAGGTGGGGACAAAGACACCACTAGCAACTGAAACCATATAGTCCAATGCTGCCATCTGAGTTGAATGGTTTTGGAAGGAGCTCAATTCCTCAGCACTAAGAAGCATTTCCTTGCTCAACTGAATTGAAAGGTTCTGGGTCATTATATCGTAACAATATCTAAGAAACAGTCAAAAGACAAATGTCTTACTATTCTTGGATATGAAGCCCTCAAGGAAGCCATCCTTCTGTCCCCACCATAGATTTCACCAGAGGCAATGTAAATTAGGGTGTCACTTGCAAAACCTAGGGCTCGTAACACTAGTGTTGTTTCTTCAGGTGTAAGGGGACACAAACCTTCTGATCTTTTCTTTTCTGATATTATTTCTTTCTCTTTCCACCATGGATAGGCATATCTTGAGATCCAAAGATACATAAAGGACCTTTTATTATTGATAAATCAAAAGGACCACAAAAGGAATGAAAAGCATAGTATAAAGGACACGAATAAGCAAAAGAATAACAAACCTCATCCTTGTGAGAACTTCAGACTCTTCGGCAGAGCATCCATGTGTGCAACCAGAGAAAGAGAGCATATCCATCTCGTATCGCAGGTGAAGAACAACAAAGAATCCATTTCTCTGGAGAATTGAGATGAGCTTATTGCCAAGGGCTTCAATTGCAGGTGTAAATCTTAGGGCCTTGTAGTTAACACGGCAACGAAGTTTTTGGAGCCGTAAAGGCAATCCATTATTTGCAAGACGGGCATCTGTTCTATTGAAATGGACTACTTTGTGTTTCCTTATAAGAGGTAAGATCTGTGATTAACATTTCTTAAAAGATCACTCATCTAGAATAGAAAATAATAAAAGCAAATAAATTAAAGGACTTTCTTAGCTAACCTCCTTCAAGTAGTATTTCAAACCAGACCAGCTAACAGGAGGCATTGAGAATACTTCAGTGTGAATATTTGTGCTAAATTTTTTAGGGAGTGCTCTTACAATTTTCACTTCATCTCTCAAAGAATTAATAAAGTGATCTACATCGAATATATCCCCAAAATCACTGCAAAGAGAAAAAAAAACATTAGCCAAAATGTAGGTCCAGATTAAAAGAAAGTAGGCAACATTTATGAAAGCTAACAATAAAATATATACCTACGATCAGCCCAGAAAGATGTTTTATCAAGTTCAGGAACCACAAGCGTTAGATTGAGAAAACGGGCTATACTAACCATATCACATATCTGCAAAAATCCCAATAACAATCATAACATATCTCAAGCAACTTAAATCCACCAGCATGATCTGGCTAAAGAAAAACAAATTTGGAAATGCATGAATGATTCAAGAAGTAGAAAACAAAAGGAAAGGATTTATGGACCGCAGCACGCATCTGATTCAGGCCTCCATTGCATGACACCCTGAGATAACCATTACTTCTGTAAAGTCCTGAAAAATGAAAACACATCACGATTTGTGGCAAAAAAAATGCATGTTTATAAAAATATATATATAATTTCATTTAGAATTCAAACAAATTGGAGAGCAAGATATTACATTGTTATTTTTTTCCAGTAATAAGATCATTATCATCAAATCCACTCACGTACAGGCTACAATCGCAATGCACCAACGCATTTAAAGATATGAAGAGCAAGTCAATGGCATAAATGAAGATAGGAAATGAAGGTGTTAATGTGGAAAGGCTCGGTCACAGTCAACTTTAAGCTACATGCAGACTCTTAATTTTTCATGTGGTAAGACATGTCCTCAGTCTCATCAAAACTCATGGGTAGACTGATAAGCATTTAAGTTTACAACAAGAGCATATTAGAACACATCAAAGTTGTTCTTAAATTCAGATCGTGAATAAGCTTGTGTTCCAAGTTGTAAACTCATGAACTTGATCTGATTTTACAAGTAGGCTTTGGTCCTATTGGCTCATTCATGGAGCATGCGATCCAACATAAGTTCTGTTTTGTCTAAGCATTGTTGCTCAATTCTGGATGTTCCATATGCTCACAATCCTAATCTTGCATCAACTTCTCTTCTTCTCACATTTCAACATCTTCTTCAGCCAACTATACATTCATCTTCTATTTTGACTTTTCTCATTATCTCACACATTCATCATAACATTGCCATCTCTGCTACACAAGACAATGTTGCTTTCTTGTTAGAAACACGTCCAAGAAATCGCTTTCAATTATTCCTTTGTTCTTTTCTTACTATTGAAATCGCTTTTCACATACACAGTTTTCACTCAATTATATTTTAAAATCTTTGATTTCTAAGTTTCTCTTGAGAATTGAACCTTTGAGTTTAATCTTGAACTATAGAGAGAAATGGCAGAAACCTATGTTTTGCTGATAAAAATGAAAATTTGTATCCATATTATTTAATCTGTTCTTTAATATTTATTAATTTGTTTCGGTAACTCTATAAGTCAAAACGTATCGAAGAAAATGGTTCTGAACACCCACCAGAACTCACTCAGTCTCAACCTCTATTCGAATTTGCCTCTCCAATTTTGTGAAACAAGAAACAGCTTTCTCAGCATCAAATTCAGACTCTGTAAACTTTTTGCTGTAACTCAAGTTCTTTATCTCAATCTTCGCAGGGACATGTGTGCTTTATGTTAATGATATATTGAACTTACACCAAATACTTTATTCCCATTATATCTTATGCAATCAGATGCTAAAAATCCTATCTCCAATCACGAGAATCCACTATAATTATAAGTAAATTTTCAGAATTAAAGATTGAGGAAAAACACGATAAGTGTTGATATCTCCTAAACAAGAAAGTAGAGAAGGCACACTTCGCATAAAATATCCAATTCCGATCATCGACATTTAAGTAAACCAAAATATCAAGCAAACTAGCGCAGACCACAAAGTCACAAACATACATGAAAGAATTTACCATTGCAAGAAAAAGGGATCAAGAAAGAAGGCTCGCTTCGCATAAAAATGAAATTAAAAAGTAAATGAGGAAGAATCGGGACTCACTCCGTGGAAGAAGGACGCGAGGGGCGGAGCGGGTTCCGGACAGGGCGTGTTCTTCGCCACCAAGCACGGAAAGGTTGGTGGAAGCGTTGAGACCGCTCCCGCCGCCGCCGCTGGCTGCGGCACCGCGGCCGTCGAAGCAAGCGGCGCTCGATGACTTGGGGAGCCGCGGATGCCACACTGAAGCCAGTTGCATCAGCACCGTCCAGATGAGGATGCTGGACCCCAACCGCAAGATCCACGTCCGCGTCGCCGTGCGCCACCACCAGCTCCCACCGTAGGCCATGCTCCCCGGAGGCAGGACCTTCCGCGCCCTAGCCTCGTCCGCCATTAGCCCCCACGCAGACCAACAAAACCTCTATATCCACAAATCGCTAACTGCATCGGAAACATACCACACCAAAAAAGACCATCAAGAAGTGATTTTTCACCCGAACACAGGATCAAATCAAAAAGGCAAAAAAAACTTGGAAGAACAAAAAGGTCAAACCTTTCGAGAGACTCGAGAAGCAAAGCAAGAAAGATATCGAAAAGTGTAGAAAGGGAAGGGCAGTATTCAAAGAAAAGATCGTCTCTCCTTGCTTTGGATCGCGAGGATGCGCCCACGACGACGGACTCCTTCCACTGAACACGAAGTTGGTGAGAGAATTTGCGTTGCAAAAACAAGAAATGGCAGTGCCCTTCCGCTCTAGTCTATATATATAGCTCTCAGCAAATGTACATGCCTATTTTATTAAGATCTTATTTCAAGCAATTTGCTTATTCTCATAATCAAATTTATAACTTTGTTAAAATAAATCAAAATGTAACCTCATTTTAAATTGCAATCCTCGACAATGAGTCACATGCACGCCAGCCACTAAGCCACGAACAACATTCCTGGTAGAATAAATTTATATAACAATCAAGAATTATATATATATCTGTCCATTTTGTTTGTTTGTACTGATTGGAGCCCTTTTATATATATGTATATAATCTCATCCGTTTTGCTTGTTTTTGTGATTTTACCCTCACACAAGCAGAAATTAAAAAACGGTCAATTTAATTTCGGATGAGCCATTAATGGCATTAATGAAATCTAGATCTTACCATAGATTCACTCAAATCTTACCGTAGATTTATTTCAGTGCCCGCAGAATCCAACCGCAACCTAAGCACCAAATCCAACCGGTTCTCTCACCCACCCACTTGGTCGAGGCGCACACTCCCATGCCCCAATCTACCCAACCCATCCAGTATACCGGTGCCTGTTGAGGATAAGGTCACCGACTCCCTTCTCTATCTTCCCAACGCTGCTGCTTTCCCCTCGCTTCTTTGCTCCAGGCAGGGCAATGGCGGCTCTAGCGACCTTAACCTTCGGCCCGTGCGCCGGCTACGTCGCGAAATCAGCTAGCAAAGGCTCATCGCCTCGGCGACTTCCGCTGCTCTTCCCTCCCAAAGCCTCCCATCTCGAAGAGCGCGGCGGAGGAGACTGCAGTCGCCGTTTTCGCCAAGAAAGGCTTCGCCTTTCCTCGGTTCCTTTTGTCAGAGCTGTGGCCGTGGACTCCGATGAGATCGGTTCGTCTGACCCTGCCCAAGAGGTACAAGTCTTGAACACAACTTTAGATGCACTAGCTCGTTCTTCAAAATTAGGAATCTCCATGAACTGGCTTGCACTTAAGCTCTGATCATTGTATGACTGCCATAAGGTGTAATTCTTGAATGAACAATTGATACACGACATTTGGTGATTAGAATTGCTTGTGGCATTGAGCTTTGAGAAATGAGAAGACTTATGTTGTTGTTGTTGTTGTTTTGAGATTTTTTTTTTGTTCTGATGAGCATGAAACTGTAGGAAAAAACAAGGAGGTACTACTTTGCAGTGGCCAATGCAAAGTTCATGCTTGATGAGGAGGAACATTTCAAAGAACTATTGTTCGAGAGGCGCCGGTGCTTTGGGGAGCGCAACAGGGAGCTGGATTTCTGGCTTGTTGTCGAACCCAAATTCTTGGACAAGTTTCCTACCATTACCAAGCGATTGAACAGACCGGCTGTAGCTCTCGTCTCCACTGATCGACGCTGGATGACGTAATTATGCTTTCGATATGCTTGATTTTCAATGTTTTGGTTGTTACTCATCTCAGTTGCATTCATCTTTGTATAATTGCTCTTCTCATTTGCTTTCCTTCAAGTTATCAGTGTAGGAATGTTTTTGGTTAGTTAGTTTTATTGTCTTGAGTAGGGAGAGAGAAGGATCTTAGTTCTACTACTTGAGATTGTACTCCAGTGTGAAAGTTGTTCGGCTTCAGGGTTTAGCTAGTTGATGAACTGTCCTGGGATGCAGCAACTGCACACCCTTCCTCCACATTGCATCTTGAATCAAAACAATGGGCTTTCTGCTTGTCAACCCGATGAGCTGTTCGATGTTCAATCGAGCCAACCAATTGATTCACAACCTTTTGTGCTTGGCCTGATCATTTTCACCCCTGAACTTCCACTGTGCTTGGCCTAAGCTACAAGTGAATAAGAACGATTAGGTTTATTTTTGTTAATCAGTTAACTCTTAACAGCAATGAGGACTTATTTCAATTACTTCCACAGGTTCATGAAACTGAGACTGGACAGGGTTTTAACAGACAGCTTCGAGGCAGACACACTAGAGGAAGCCCTGGCCTACAACCCAGTCGATCTAACTTTCGACAAGCCGGAGAAATGGACCGCACCATATCCGAAATACGAGTTCGGATGGTGGGAACCCTTTTTGCCATCAGGATCCAGCAAAAGCTCTCCATAGTCATTTTACTCTCAAATTTCTGCTTTTCGATTAGTTATTATAGCTGGTGGAATTTGTCACCAATATGTAATCCGTTTGAGTTTGTACTTAAACGTTGTTTCAACTTCATGACAGCATTGTTATCGCGATTCTTTGCTGTTGTTAATAGATAATAATACTTTTGCATAGATACATAAGACGATTTATTACTTGTGCCCACTGTTTTGGAAGAGTTATGTAAGCCATTCAATGCAATTGAAGACGATATATTAAGGTGCTTTAAGGCGTATCGTACATCATGAAGATGAAGTTTAATGCTAAACAAATAGCCTTCTAAGATTGACAACGAAAATGGTCGCATGGCAACAAAAGTTTATGCAGAAAAGCTAGAAGACTTCCCGGTTCATCCAATTTCAGCTACCTACTCGATGTCCCCACAGCCCGTCTTCTGCGGCCCACCGGACGCCGGCCAAGCCGGAGCCGCAAGATTTGATTGGCGTGCGGGAATTCCGGCAAACCTAACAGTCGAGTTCGCACCTGATCGTGGCCGAATGGCCCAAATAACAAAAGTGGGGGCATATATAGGGAAAGAGCAATATTGAAGGGGTTTTTTGGGAAATTGGAAAGGAGAAAAAGGCATGTGCTCTGTGCAGGGTGCGGTTCGCTTATAGAGCTCTCGTTTCTTCCCTTCTTCCCTCGTTTTGATTTATTATTTAACCCCTGTTTTTCTTCGGTAGATTATCTTCGCTTTGTCTTCGCCTTCTCTGTCTTGCCGTCCTCGCGCTATAAACCCTAGTCAAAACCTCACTCGATCCTTTGTTCGTCTCAAATCCGAGCGGGAATCTTTCAGATCTTTGGGGGAAAGAAGGTGATTCTCTAGCCTTTTCATTGTGCGTGAAATTGTGGGTCTCTGTACGTCAGATCTGTGGTTCAGAGTGATGAATCTGCCGCCCGTTGCTCGCCGGAGAGGCGGCCCGGCGGCTCTTGACGCCGCGGTCAAGTTCTCCGAGCACACCACTTCCATCAGGAAGACGGTTCCGGCGGTAGGAGGAAGTAGACGCCGGAGGAGGGTCGTCCGCATCCACTGTACCGACGCGGACGCCACTGACTCCTCCAGCAACGAGGAGGATAGAGTCCTCGCGCCTCCCCGTCGCCGGGTTAAGAGGCACGTCCAGGAGATCGGGATCGAGGCGGCCGTTCGGCCCCTCCCGCGCCGCTCGCCGCCGCCCCCCAAGCTCCTGCGAGAGACGGCGACGGATGGGCCAGGACAGAAGAGATTCCGCGGAGTCCGAAGGCGGCCATGGGGCCGCTGGGCGGCGGAGATCCGCGACCCTTCTCGGGGGAAACGGCTCTGGCTCGGGACCTTCGACACGGCGGAGGAAGCCGCCGCTGTGTACGACGATGCCGCCGTCAAGCTCAGAGGCGGCAAGGCCGTGACCAACTTCCCCTGCAACAAAGTTATCCCCGCCTCTGCCGACAGCAGCAACTCCTCCACCCCTCGGGATGACTCCTCCTACGACAATCCCTTCTCCTCCCCTACCTCCGTCCTCCGCTACGGTTCCGACCCCACGCCCTTCGACTTCCTCAGCTTCGGAGACGTCGACGCCTTCGGCCTCAGCGTCGATCCTCCACTCCACTTTCCAGAGCTCTACCTCCCGGGCGGGGAGGCGGCGGACGAAGAGTTCGCCGAGTTCGATGCTGACGACTTTCGATTCTTCGAGCTGTTACCGCCTCAAATGACGATACTGCCTTTGTCTTGAGATCTTTTTTCGCCGGTCAAAACGAGAGCGTTAAAATTAAAATTAAAATTTGTTATATACTTAAATTATTGAGCTTTAAAATTGTGAGATAATTCCAATAGTAAAGGAATGAGAGTGAAGGTGTGAAAAGTAGAGCGAGCTGTGTTTATTATTAGTATGTGATGAACAGTCAAAGGGAGTAGAGAAACTTTCCTTGGATTGCACGGCTTGGCGTGGAAAGTTCGAATATTCATATTTAATTCCACAACTCCCTTTTTAAAAAAGAGATACTGTCGTCAAAGATCGAGCTACGTGTACGGTCAGACACCGTCCCAGGGCATAAAATATTATCCTGGTCGGGCGTGGCCGTTATGGGTCTGCAAATCAGGACCGTTAACGTAGTCAGTGCTTGCGACGAACGCTTCAGATCGCGGAGGCAGGGAGGAGGTGGGTCCGGCGGCGGCTGAGCTCTTCGTGTCGCACGTCAGCCCGCCTCACCCGCCGCGATCTGTCTGTCCCCACAATGACAAAACTGCCCTCGCGAATTTTATTTTTCCCCGACCTCGGCCTCGTCGACGTGGACAGGGGAGTGTGTGTGTGGCGGAGAAGACATCTCACCGTGATGCACGCGCAGCCGTCCGATCATTCGGCCAAGGTGATGGGCTGCTCCCCACTCAATTTCTTTTTGGGCAACGTGCGTAAAATCTGATTGGTCGACGTCAAGGTGGGCAAATAAATTAGATTTGAGTGCGATCTGTAATTCTTCAATGGAAATTTAGACTGAACCGGCTCCCTTAGCCGGATAGCCACTCTATAAACGGCGGCCTCCACTGCAAAAAGCGGCCGCATAATTCCCATGAGGTCGTCGGGTTCAGTGCGGGAGTGTTCTTCCACTTGGAGTTGGGGAAGAAAAGTGCAAGTTGAATTATACAATCACATGACTTTGAATGCAAGAGAGCAGCGAATTAAAAAAAAAAATTGTCTTTTTGTAGAATTATTATCAATATAAACTTGATTAATTGATCTCTCTGTAAATGTCGCAATTTGGAAAGATCTTTACCAATTTCACCTTTCTCTATATCCTTTCAAGTTCTGAAAGCGACTGGTGCTCAATCCGTGGCCACGCAAGATAATTAAAATATCTGTTCGTATTTTTTTATCTAAATTTCACAGAAACTTTTAATTCTGACCAGTTAAATCATATTGGATATATTTAATCAAATTGAATTGACTCGATCAGCTGATTGAAGGTCGTTTTCTTCAGTGGGGTGGTCATAGAAGCAACCTGATGATGAATTGTTTGGAAAACTGGGAGAATCATGGTTCATGGACACGAAGATACATACTAACAAATTCCGTTTCATGTCTTGGCATGTGAGTTTGACAGGGAGTGAGCAGGTGCAGTGTGTTACAGACAAAACGCACATCGTGGGGGGAAAAAATCCATGCAGATAATGGAGGAGTTTGGCTGTCACTACTACTGCACGAGTTCGAACTCGAAGAAGAAAAAGAGGAATTCCCAACGTTGACTGAGACGATGTTGGATGATCATGAACGAGGGAGGGACGATTGATGGCCGTCTCACCTTTCCCAGACATTTTCCATTTAGTTGGGTTCTTGGCATCGAGTGCATCTCTCTTGGTTAGAGATCAAGAGAGAGCAGATAACCTCTGGTAATTACAGGTTGGAGGGGAGAATTTCAACGTCCTCTTCCTGTTGACTAGAAGCAAGTGAGATGGATGTTGTTCTTTGCAACCACTGGAGGACGATATGCAAGTAATAAAGTCTCTTGATAGTTATATATAGACATGCAGTGACATTTTTTGCCTGTCTTGTTTTATAGTCACTTGATAGTTGCATCATAAGTGTTGAGGAAAGAGTACTTCCTTTAAGGAGACTAAATAAAGGAATCAAATTTAATTTCTACACCTTGCTTGCTTTGGCCAAAAAACTAAGACAAGATTTTATTCCAATCTTGAGAATGAATTGATCATTCATCGAGTTGCCAGTCTTCATGGGGAGAAGAAAAGGTAAGAAATCATTCAAAAATACCTATTTGAACGAGTTAGAATCTGATGAGATCTTAAGAGGTTATAGTAAAGACAGCAGACAAACAGCTTGAAGAGCATTTTTATAAACAAAGTTCAAGAAAGATAACCCGGACTGTAATGTTGATAACCAAATTAACCAAAACAAATGTTGGAATAGAAACTGTAGTAGCCAAGCATTTTAGTTCCATACTAGTCTTTCAGCTGAGAAGACTAGGCTTCTGAAGGAAAGGAGCAGGCCTCACGTAAGTAAAACCTGCAAATTCATTCTGCCCGGCCACTGGGCTGGCAACCGGTGAATCCAACACTGGCATGCTTGTCCACCGCTTGTCAAAATTCGCAATGCAAGTTTTTCCAGCAACATTTGGCCGGAAGCAAGGCTGGATCTCACGATTCTCCAGCTTCCTCCAATTAATTGACTTGAACCATTTGTGGCTCTTTATCTCATTGCTGCCAGTAGGACCACTGCCGAGGCGCTTGCTTGCTTCCTTCTGGAACAACTGATAGGAGAAAGAAAACGGCTTGTGAACTTTTACACTGAATGGCATGTGAGATAGACAAGGAATCAAATTTGAATTTACAAAGAAATGCTGCAAACTTACGCCTTTGAGCAAAGAATGAGCTTCACTGGACAAGTAAGCTGGCAACTTAATCTTCTCTTTCATTATCTTCTGCTGCATTTTTTCTCTGTTGCTACTGATAAAAGGCGGCTGCAAATGTAATTGGTCATATTAGAATCACTATAGGAAGATACAATAATAGATGTGAAGATATGTTTTTTATATGTAGGCTGAGAATCAAAGTCGGATCAATGGATGAGCCATTTTCTGTACATCTGAACCAAATGTTTAGCGATTCCTATACACTAAAATTTCGAATTATATATTTTAAGCATAGGCCAGTTTCTAACAATGATCATTATAAAACAACTTTAGTCATTTTCTGTGCATTAAAATTCGTACATAAGTAGAAAATTAATTTTAAAAATTAAAAGTCTAAATCAGTATAAAGCAATTTTTAGAAACCAATTTTTCTGGTTCAGTGAATGGAGAAAATCACAAACCTTCCCAGTAAGCATCTCAAATAACAAAATTCCAACACTCCACCAGTCAGCAGCTTTATCATGGCCTTTTCCGAGTGCAATCTCAGGTGCCATATACTCCAGCGTCCCACAGAGGGAGTTTGATCTAGTATTTTCATCAAACTCCTTTGCCAAACCAAAGTCAGTTAACATGGCCTGAGGAAGTTTTACAGAACTGAAGTCATTCTCGGAAACAATGGAGATAAGACGTAAAAAAAAAAGGTAACAATGATTCTCACATGACCATCCGCATCCAGGAGAATGTTCTCAGGTTTGAGGTCCCTGTGCATTATACCATTTGCATGAAGATGACTAACAGCAGATACTATTTCAGCAGCATATATGCGAGCAAGAACCTCTCTGATAATGTAGTTAAAACTAAGTTCACATAATGTTCATTTGAATATTTCATAAAGAGAACAGAAATAACATATGTTCACCTGAACAAGCCATGATTATAGAGCTGAAAGAATAGATGCCCCCCATTTACAAAGTCTAGAACAAGGTATAACCGGTACTTTGTCTGCAAAGATCAAATGAACACATATGATTAAAATGTCCAAAATTCCATAATAGCACATATTCAATCAAAAGGAACAACATTGTTCTGTTCGCCCATACTTTTAACTTGAGTGGATATAAAGCTGCTTGAATAAAACCTAGTAGTTTACTATTATTTTTTAAAAAATTTATCACTGAGTAATGTTAAATAGAATTGAATAAAGTGAATAACAAAGAATCAAGTATTATCTCCAACTTCACTAGGATGGTATTACCCTGATAATAATAGAAACATTTAATAAACATCAATCATATTTTGTGTTTGTGTTGAGTAGTCAGGAACAATGCAAACAATTTATTTAGAGATACGAACATAGAGAACAAAACATTGAAAAAATGCTATATGAACATAGAGAACAACTAACTGTAGCTTCAATAGGTGATAAAACTGAGAGAAAATTGATTACAACTCTATAGTTAGACAAGTAAAATTAACTACATGATATCAAACAAAACACTGGTATCATAATAAGAAATGATTTACTGGAATGAATATTACTAGTGATGTAAATTACAATGTTATCATCCCCAATTTATTGGGCTTTGTGAGATGCTGTTATTAAGTTGGCAAACAACAAAGAACTTGTTTCATGATTGAGTTCAGTTTAAAGTGTGATAGGTTCCAAGTAACTTACAGATTTCAAAATGTTTTAGTAAGAGAACATTGATATAGCATCTTGAACAGGGAAGTACATAGAAGTACTAAATCAGAGTTTGTCATGTTGACTGAACAGTGTATTTGCAATATCTTTAGCTTAAGATATTGTAAATATACTACACTTGGATATTACAGGTGCATATGAAGGCATCTTTATTCAGTTGAGGCCAAGAAATTTCATTTTTAATTGCTTAATTATTTGATGAAGATAGCACACCTGGAATGAGTACCTAAGTTGGACTACAAAAGGATGGTCAACTTTGGTCAGTATATCTCGCTCAGATTTCATGTACTCAGCATGATTTTTTTCCATGACGCTGTCTTTCCGCATTACTTTCATTGCATAGATTTCAGAAGTACCTTTCTTTCTCACCTGAAACACTTTCCCGAATGCCCCTTTCCCAACAAGCTTCAAAACCTCAAAATCATCAAGTCCAATGCCCTCACATTTCTCAGATATGGTTTCATGCTTATCTCTGATGCAGATTGGTGAATCATGATCACCTGCCTCCCTGGTTGTACACTCCAAAAGTTCCAAGGAGCTGTCAGTCTCATGAATTGTGAGCTTTCTAAGCTGCAACGATTTGCTAACTGGGGTTGAAGGACCCACTAGCGAATGTGATCGCTTGAGAATAACTATCGGGTCGCCATAAACTGTCTCACTTACTGATTCAGTTGAATTATCAGAAATGGGAACATGTAAGTTAACAGAGGCATGAACCGGGGCAGGACCAAACACATCAGAAAAATCAAATTCTAAGTTTTCGGAGGCCACTGCATCAGGAGGGCCTGTTGGAAGAAGTATCTCCATCTTTAAGTTCTTGCGAACATGGGCCTTGGTTGCACTACGTATCTCAGAGAAAACCATTTTTGGATTGCTAAACTGATCAGATAGTTTTTCTTTCTTTTAAGCTAAATCAGGCTGTCTCTGTTGGCCCCTAAGATAACTGATGAAGAAGGATTCCTAACAATGGCCTTGAATAGTTGGAAGTCCACGTAAACAATAGGAAAGCCAAGGAACCCTGGCAGTGAGCAAAGCAGGAGCCCAGAGCAGCAATTGTTTCCCAATGTACAGGAAACGGAAGGTACCACTATATTTCTTGAATTCATGAAGACCAAGTTGCCTAGAGCTGTACAAAAAAAAAAAAAAAAAGATACAGCAATCAAAAATAGAGAATCATTTTACATGAAAATTAGACTTCCATGGATGAAACATATGGCAGAAAAAAAATAAAATTCCACACTGTAAAATAGACGCAGGATAAACAGTTATTTCCCCTTGAAGTGTTAAGAACAGTAGAATTAGATCGCCTTCTACAAAAGAATTGTCTGGCATTTTGTAACCCATACATGAAAGTATCAAAGGTCTCTAAATAAATAATAACATAATCCATCACCAATAAGACTGCAACAGTGTAAGTACGACTAAGGTCCATATACCCAGAAGGACCTAATAGTTCACTCTCAGAACCTAAATTTAATGAGAAGCTGATATTTGATTTGAGAAAGCATCAAAATAGATGAAGGCACCCAATAACAATCGCGATGGCTGAGCCAGAAAAACAAAGAGATAAGAAAACTAATATCCTTATTTTGTTTTCCTAAGTTGTCAGATAGCTAATCAGACACGCCTCTTTCAGATAGATGCCAAACACAAGATAATATCAATGGCAGATCCTAAGAAGTTCCTTCCAGCAGGCGTAAGACCTCTCCCCTTCCCCAACATCAGCACCAAGACATCACATTCCCCCTTCTTTCCCACTTGAAAGCCAAGATGCATGTTTGCGAGTGTATTCCAAGAAATCAGATTGGAGGAAAGCTTATCACCAGTAAAAAAAAAAACGATTTTTGCATGAAAATTATCTTGAACTCCTAGTATAGTAACAAAACCATCAACCGATCTAGAGCAGTGAACACAAATTAGAAGAAAAATAATTGAAACACCCAACTTTCTTACATCTATGCCAAAAAAAATAAAAGGAATTAATTTTTCTTTCGAAACAGCAAACGTAGCGCTGTTTCAAGTACATTCATCGTAACAAGACAAATATGCAAACTAAAATACGAGTAAAAGAATTGCAATCCAGCATTCCAATGCTAACCCTAATTGTAAGGAAAACCAAGAATACCACGAACAAACGGCAACAGAAAGAGATGAGTAAAGGAAAGGAGAAAAGCATTCGCAAACCTTGCGAGGCGGAGCGATTGATTGGCTCACGGGAAACCGCTGCGGGCGATCAATTGTCGATCTCCGAAGTTCCTTTATATTTATTTCACTTTAATAATGAAGCCAAGCGGGCCGCATCATTGACTGAGCGGTTTAATAGCATGCGGATGTGCGCAAACCTTGCCGGAAAGTGGTACTAAGATTATTTGCAACCTAAAAGAATTGGAAGGAATAAGAAAGTTGCATCGTGAGAATATCGATAAAATAATACGTCAATAACAGATTTTAAAATTATTACATAGAATTATTACATTATATAAAATTATCTATATATATATATATATATATATATATATATATATATATATATATATATATATATATATATATATATATATATATATATATATAGAGTTTTGATCTCCTGCTCGCTTGCACAGTACGTGATTATGCGCGCGCAGGAGATTGCTCAGTTTTTTTTTTATTTTTTAGATTTTTTTAATATTTTAAATTTAAAAAATCAATTAAAAAATTTAACATTTCCTTATATAAATTTTTAATACCTTAATATATCCCCTTAACATATTACAATACTCAATAAATACTTAAATTAATTTTATTTTAATTTTTTTTTAAAACCAAACACTATAACTTAATTGGAAAGCTTAAACCCCAGAGGTAAAATCTAAAAAAAAAATAGCTTTAACACTATAACCAAAGTCTGAACCCTAGAAATAAACTCTTAAAAAAATATTTTATATTTTATTTTTTTCAATTATTTTTTAATTCATAAACAAATAATTAAAAAAAACAAAAACAATTAAAAAAAACTCATATACAGTGTTGAATCCTGCGCGCGCGCACAGTCGCGCACTGTGCGGCGCGCAGGATATCAACACTATATATATATATACACTTTGTACGCGACCATGTGCGACGGTCATAAGTGACGTTGTCAGTTCGGTTTTCCTACAAATAAAATATTTCTTTTATTCTCTCTCCCCTTCGGGCCTTTGGTCAAAATTTCAGCGGCGGAAATTACCCAAATTAAAATTAAAATCTCTCTCCCCGTCTTCTCCCACTCTCGCTGCCTCCGTCTCCGTCGTCTGACCGACCTCACAAGCCGTCGGGAAAGTTTAATATTAAAATCTCTCCCTCGCCGCTCTCTCTCTCTCTCCCTTGCTCCCTCCGTCTCCGACGTCCGACATCCGGCCGACCTCGCGCTCCCACCAGGAAAGTTTAATATTAAAATCTCCCTCGTCGCTCGCTCTCCCCCTCGCTTGCTCCCTCCTTCAACCTCCTCCGTCGAAACTTGTCCCTCGCACTCTCGTCGGGAAGATTTCTCCGACGTCTTCAATCGCACAACTGCTATGAGATCCTACCACCTCACTCCATTTTAAATTGTTAATCCACACCGCTATAGACTACAAAAATTGATCTATAAAAGGAATATTTTATTTGTACGGAAACCGAGTCGGTAACGTCACGTCTGCGCATCGCTCACGGTCGTGCACAAAACGTCGCCCAACATATCAAATATATATATATATATATATATATATATATACAATCAGGCCCGCCCCTGGAGGAGGGCAATCCTGGGCGATGACCTTGAGCCTATATTTTGAGGGGGGCCAAAATTTTTTTTTAAATATTATGTTTAATAAATAGTGGAGGAATGAAAAAGATTTAGGGCAAATTCCTTCTGCCGCCTGCGACTGCGATGGAAAGAAAACTCGCCACAGGCCTGCAGCACTCACCGCGGCCCGCGACGCCACCTCCCGCCTGCACGCTGCACCTGCGCCTACGACCTACGACTCTACGAGAAAGAGGACTCAAGATATGTCTTCTCCTCCCTTTCTATTTGAAAATATTAGAGATTTGGAGGTCCCTATCGCAATCTCTTCTTCTTTAGCTCACGGGCATGGCGTCGGTTCTTCAACGACTATTTCTATGATTTCGCATCTTTGTCACTTCTCAAGATTTTTTTATCATTATTTTTGTATCCAAACTTCCAAAGAGATGAATGATGATAAATACATCCCATGGAAATTTATTAGAATTAGAATTTGAGTTTTGTTTTTCTTTACTCACAGGCTCCCATCACTGTGCTTCCCTTCCTCGCTGTCGGAAAACGCTCGTCCTGCTCGCTTCCCTCTGAATTCTGAAACTGTGAAACATCTGGTGTTTCAATGCATAGTTTAGGTATGCTAACTTACCCTAGTTTCAATGGTTTCTATTGGCATTGGGCCATGGAAGTGAAAAATGAAAATGGAAGGATTTTTATTTCTTTTATTTTGCTAAGTAATAGTCTATTCTCATGTTTGAAGCATTGAGTCGGTGAGATCCACCGTCAATTCTCTAAATCAAATACTAATTTTTCATTCTTTTCTCATTCCTCACTCCCATACCATCCAACCAAGCTCCCCTAAATTTCTGACAAAAACAGAATAATTTTAAATTGTTGTATCTATGCTATTTGTATAGAACTGTTGTGCCTAAGTGCTAGCTGAACTTGCAATGAAGGGACGATAAATTAAGATGCAAGGATTACGAGTTTTCATACCTAAATTTTCTATCTAGGAGAGATGAAGGACAGGCTCCCATTTCCATATGAATTATTTTTTTTTGCTTGCCTAATTAAGAGACTCAATAAATCAAGAAATATGTTGATTAACTGCCATAGTCCCCGAGGACATTTGAAAACAGACCATCAAAATATTTAGAAATGAGATAATTCTTTCCTGAACAAATTCATAAACCAATCTTGGCATTCTATTCATATATTGCAAAAGGAGGATTGTCTATTTTCTAATTCATGATAAAATGGTGTACTAGATTCTCTTTTATCCTCAAAGGAGAAGGTAGACTACTAGACTAGAATGCTATTAGAGGATTGTCTATTTTCTAATTCATGATAAAATGATGTACTTATTGGATATTTACGTTTGTAAGAGTTTCTGATGGAAAGTTCTAACTTGCACAAAAATTCAAACATTGTTAGGTTAGCCAAGTATATCTACTAACAGAAAATGCATTATCTACTAACAGATAAACAAGCATAATAGTTTAATAAAGATGTTTCAAGTTTTATAGATTTACATTGATCTCTGATTCAAGATACAAACAATGTACTCTCTTGCTTGTATATACACTGGTTGTAATCTTCAGCTTCTTAACTGATAAATTGGTATAACATTTAAAGCTGCTATAAATAGTTTAATTAAATTATTTTATGTTTCTTAATAAAAATACCATATAATATTTTTTTAAAAGATAATAAAAATAAAAGACACTTTAACTTTTGTTTTGGCCATCATTTATTTGAAAAAACTATTTCACGTGCCTTTAGACCGACACATTGATGTGATGTATTAAAAATCATTGGCGTGTCTGGTTGTAGAACTACTGAACTAGGTTATCCTAATTCCTACCTACACTAGTAGTAGTATGGTTATAATTCTTGCTTAAAGATGATTGTGTTCCTTTTGATAAACACTATCAGGACTATAACATCCTGAGTTTCCATTGTTGTATTGTATTTGTTGACAGCAAATTGTTGTTGAAGAATGCACTGTCTCGATAAAAGAACCTATTTTGGTGGAGAGAGTTTGTTTTAAGAAACTCTTGGTTGTTCAAGAAACCTCTAAAATACTTACTCTGCTTGATCTTATGCGCTTGAACTTGTGTTATAATTAGTATTATTGTTTCTTTAAGTATCATAATTTTACTAATTAGTTTTAATTTGATAATGATTTAATTTTCTTTTAACAAGTGTTGTCTGATGAGGTGTTTAACTTAACGACCTAGGACATTTCTATTAATATTGAAAACTATCATATTCCAGGTGCTATTATTCCTTTACTAGTGAAATAATTTGAATTATCTATTTTTTTTGTAATTGTTGTGGTTTTATACATTATAATATGTTGCCTAAAAAATATCTTTCTGGATATGAGAAAAGGAAAAAAAGAAAAAAAATAGAACAATTGACTGAATCACAAAGAGACGCTATTAATAAATTCTTTATTAAAAGTTCTCATGGAAATCCACAAAATTCAACTATGACTGTGAATGGTGTAGATGAGTGTAATGAGATTCACGATGATAATGAAGAAAGGAAAATTTTGAGTGAGCATGAAAATATTTTCAATAGGGTAGATAATGAGAATATTGACATTGATGAACAATTTATTTCTTCACTTGATATATATGATCCAAGAAATTGGGATAATCTTGATAACAATGCACATGATATTTTAATTGAAAAAGGGCCTATAAGAGAAATGAATATTGTATATCCTTTGGACGACACTTCTAGGCATTTTTCTTGTACTCATTATTCTAGACATTTAAGTAATGGAGAAATAAGAAATCGAAAGTGGTTGGTTTACAGTAAATATGTGGATAAAGTTTATTGCTTTTGTTGCAAGTTGTTTAAATCTGAAAACAATAGAAGTTCACTAGCAAAGGATGAATTTAGAGATTGGAAACATCTTAGTGAATGACTTAAAGAACATGAAAACACTATTGAACATATAACTAACATGAACACTTGGAATGAATTAAAAATGCGATTAGATAAAAATCTAACAATTGATAAAGACCTACAACGAAAAATTTTCAAAGAAAAAGAGCGTTGGAGACAAGTTATAACAAGAATAATAGCAACTGTAAAATGTCTTTCTAAACGTTGTTTGACTTTTCGAGGATCTAATGAAAAACTTTATCAAGACAATAATGGAAATTTTTTGGGGTTGATTGAAATGATTGCTAAATTTGATTATGTGATGCAAGATCATATTAGACGTATTCAAAGTATGAAATTCATTATCATTACCTAGGTCATAAAATTCAAAATGAGTTGATTTCTATTTTAGCTAATAATGTTAAAAGTGTTATCATTAATAAAATTAAAGAAGCAAAATATTTTTCAATAATTCTTGATTGTACCCCAGATATAAGTCATCAAGAACAAATGACTTTTATAGTACGATGTGTTAATATGTCAGGTAATAAAGTGAAAATAGAAGAGTACTTTTTAGAGTTTCTAAAAGTAGATGATACATCATGTTTATGACTTTTTAATGAATTACAAAATGTGTTAAAATCACTTGATCTTAGTATTGAAAATATTAGAGGTCAAGGTTATGATAATGGTTCCAATATGAAAGGAAAACACCAAGGAGTTCAAAAGAGGTTACTTGAAATAAATCCAAGAGCGTTGTATATGTCATGTGCTTGTCATAGTCTTAATCTAACTCTTAGTGATATGTCACATTCTTGTGTTAAAGTTATTTTTTTTTGGAGTAGTCCAACGCATATATACATTATTTTCAAGTTCTCCTAAGAGATGGAAAATTTTGCTTAATAATGTGAAGGGATTAACTGTCAAATCGTTGTCGAATACTCGTTGGGAAAGTCATATTAAAAGTGTTCAAGCTATTAGATTTCAAATTGTGAAAGTGAGAGCAACTTTACTTGAATTAAATAATATTTGTGATGATGCAAAGTCAATAAGTGAAGTTGAAAGTTTAGCTAATTCAATCGAAAATTTTGAATTTTTACTTGATATGGTCATTTGGTATGATATCTTATTTGCTATAAACATGGTGAGTAAGAAATTACAATCAAAATCTATGTGCATTGACTCTGCCATGAAACAATTAGAAGGTGTAATCTTATTTTTTGAAAAGTATAGGAATGATGGTTATGCTGCAAGTTTGACTATTGCTAAGAGTCTTGCATTAGATATGAATATAGAGCCAATATTTACAACAAAGCGCCGTATTTTTAGAAAAAGATAATTTAATGAAAGAGAAGATGATGAAGTTTCATTATCATTAGAAGAGTCTTTTAGAATTAATTATTTTATTGTTGTTGTGGGCATGACAATTGCTTCTTTAAAATGTAGATTTGAGCAAATGAAAACCTTTGAAAATATATTTGGCTTTTTATTTGATTTAAAAACATTAAGAACTTTGAATGATGATGAATTAAGAAAATATTATGTCAATTTAAAATTTACTCTAACTCATAACAACTCATCAGATGTTGAGTTAGATGATTTATTTACCGAATTAAAAATATTACAAACGACTTTACCAAATATGATAATGTCTACAATTGATATTTTTAAATTTGTTCAAAGTGTAGATTGTTATCCAAATGTTGCAATTGCTTATAGAATTTTATTGACTATGCCTATTACAGTAGCATCGGCTTAAAGGAGTTTTTCAAAATTAAAATTATTAAAAATATATATGAGATCATCTGTCTCAAAGAAAGATTAAATGGATTGACAATTTTATGTATTGAGAAAGATATCTTAGAAATTCTAGAAACTGATAATATTATAGAAGATTTTGCAAATAAAAATATTAGAAGAAGTTATTGTAGATAAATTATGTATTATTAGAAATTTATTTGGGATCTTATTTTATTATTTCACTCAGGGCCTCTTCGGTCGAAGGACCGGGTGCATACAATTATATATATATATATATATATACACACACGACTACGACTAAGTATACTTACAAATGAAAAGATTCAAATAAAAAATTTTATGATCAACAAACAAAAATTGTTAATGGATTTAACATCCAAGTTTATATTTTCATCCTTGATCCGTCGGCTTATCTAATCCGTTGAAATAACCAAATAAATGGATGACACATGGACTCGATGGATCACCGTCGCGTGGACGCACGTGTTTTGTACATGAGTAACTTGATAGAGATTGAAAGAGGCGGCGCCGATTATGCGTTCCAGCATTTCAAGACCGGATTTTGCATCCGAAATTAATAGCCCATTTTGACGAATATTTATTATATTTATTTTTATTTTTGATAAACTCACGGCAACAAATAAAACACACCCCATAATAATAGCGTAGGAGCAGAGCTTTCGCATCGGCTAAGAATCAACCTAGACTTATCTTTCTGTATAAAATCATCTGCACTAGTCTTGTAATATCCTGTAATATATCGTAACTTAAATTTAAATTTTAGATCTTTTATTTATCTAACTATTATACCATTATTTTTTCGGGATTATCTAATAATTAATACATGAGATGATGATATTATGAGATCTTATATTCGAATCTTGACATGGTCGAGATAAATATCTTCTTCATGCGCCAATTAATATTTTAAACACTAGTAGTCATTCGTGATTTATCTTTTCTGTGTTAGCTCTGGGATGATTTGACAAGAACACTAAGAGCGAACGTAATCACCTTTTATCATGACTTGATTCAACTAATTTACAATCTTATTTCTAGTTAAATGATAGTGAATTGAGATTATCACTAAAAAAATGATTTTAGTAAAAAAATTTTGACAGTGAAAAAAAATCATCACAAATATAAATTAGCTAAAAAAATAAATCGCTCGTAATCCATTGATGTGGTTATAAAAGAGGGCCTACTAAGTGTGAGTCAAAGAATGAAGAGAGCAGCCGATGTGGAGGTCAAAGTTAAGGAGGTCAACGTCAGAGAACCAACGGGCTCATCAAAGGGGGTTAAGCGGAGCTCTCCTACAGTGGTCGATCGACGCGTAAAGCTTCCGACCAGCAAAGGATTGGTCCAAGCAGAGCGCCCGTACATCTAAGGTCATGAGATGCTCGTCACGAAGTAGAGGACCGTTGGGACGACCAAAGCGTTAGTCCGGTCGGGCAGAAACAAGCTATCGAGTCAGATCGTTGCGGGGAAGTCTAACAGAGTGAAGGTGTCCCTAGATGAGTTGCTTCCCTGTTCGGTCGATCAGCGGTATCACTGAAGTATCTCTAGATATTTTTTTAGGAGATAGTGCTATTAACACGAGGCATGGTCAATAGACGACTTGTACGATGAAAGCTTCTATTGTCTTGTCGGAGATATGCATGCCCTGTTAAAGTATAGTGTTAGAGACACTTTCCTAACAAGCTCTTTCATAAGATAAATTGAAGAAGGTGCCCACGACAAATTAGAGAATGTGCCCACGACTAATTGGAGAATGTGCCCACACCTCGAGGAACATGCACGTCGCCCACTAGGGCACTATATAAAAGGGGGTCCACACACCGGCAGAGGTACGCATTATCCACCATTCACGCCTGTGTCTACTGTTGCTTCATCTTTTTCCTCTTATCGGTGACTGACTTGAGCGTCGAAGGGCTAACACTGAAGACCCCTTCCCTTGCTCGGCACTAATGTTTCTTGTGTTGTAGAACGAAGCAAGAGTCTACATCTAGTCAATGTAACAGTCACATCCCCAGCTTGTCATCTCCACAATTTTCGGATATGATCATATGTTGGAACCGTAAGGTTGTTTTGGTGTGATCAACAAGTTAAGTTAGGTTCTGTCGGTTTTTAACCTTGTGACTAAGTGTGTAGGAGTTTAGGAACACAGGTAGTCGAGCGGAAGACGCAGCTGGCGAGAAGGACGACACGCGATGCATCCAAGGGACGAGCAGCTGTGGAAGAGTACACCGACGGATGAGAAGGAAGCGTGCGGTGGTTCCGAGGGACGAGAAGCCGAAGCGGAAGACTGCTCGGGGAGCAAGAGACGCATCTAGCGAGAAGGTCGGCACGAGTGCGACCGAGGGACGAAGACTGCGAATGAGTACGCTGGCATACGAGAAGGAAGCATGCGACGATTCCGAGGGACGAGAAGCCGGAGCAGAAGCCTGCTCGAGAAGGCCGAAAGTTGGGTTCGGGTGAGCCCTATTCCGACTGGCAGAGATCACCCAAGCGAGGGGAAGACTCGGACTGAGGTGAACGGAGCCAGAGCAAAAGACCTGGGCTGAAAAAGTCAACGAGGTTGACTTTACCACCCGGGGCGCCCGGAACCCTTCCGGGCGCCCAGACCGAAAGTATATCCAGATCTCGGTCAAACCGAGATCTGTGCATTGGGGATAAAGTTTTATCCCCTTCAGGGCGCCCGAAACACTTCGGAGCACCCTGACTAAGACTATAAATACAGCATTGGTCCAGAAACTTCAAATCAACTCAAGCAATTCATTTCCAACACTTGTACACTTCATTTCTAGATTAGCTTCTTTGTTTTTGCGCTTCACTGTTGTAAGAGTCTTCTCCGCCTGAAGGAGTATTTAGTGCTACACTTTCCTTGGATTAACAACCTCCCCGGTTGTAACCAAGTAAAAATCCTCTTGCCTCTTCTTTCTGTTCTGTTTAGCTAATTTACTTTATGCAAGTGTTAGTTTAAGAAAAGTCGAGAAGGGTTTTGTTTCATTATTTTTCATACTATTCAACCCCCCTTCTAGCTGGCCGCCGCGGTCTAAAAAGTGGTATCAGAGCCAAGACGCTTTAGGAGGACTAACCGTCGAACGAAGCAACGAAATAATCGTCGGACCAAGCATCTACCCGCTGAAGTTCGAAGGGGAATTCGCTAATTGGAAAAAGCGAATGCAAGTATTTTTTAAGACTGATTTCGATTTATTATTAATTATGGAATTTGGTTTTACAGTACCAGAAGACAAAGAAAAGTACCAATGGACGAAAAAGGAGCAGGCCGACTACGTAGCAAATGACAAGGCAGAATTCCATCTACTAAGTGCTCTCCCGCTACAAGAAGTCAACCGGATCGACAACTACGACTCCGCGAAGGAACTTTGGGAGAAGTTCCTTGAGCTGCACGAAGGAACGCCCGAAGCCAAGCTCGCAAAACGAGATTTACTCCGTAACCAGCTCACCAGTTTGCGACTTGGGGAAGACGAGACAGTTGCACATCTGCACTCAAGAATTAAGGAAATCATCACTGGATTCTCGAATCTCGGAGAAAAGGTAAGTAACCGAGATTCGCTAAGGTGTTGGTTAGTCCTAGGAAAATGTACCGGTTCCACTGTACAAAAATTTTGTATAAGTGTCGAACCTTTCCTTAAATAATATATTATGTTCTTTAGAAGTTAAATTAGGAATCGCAGACGGAACTTAACATCATTGATTCCAAATTTAACTTATCCGTTCTTAATGGTTTAGATTTAAATCGTAAGCGGAACTTAACACTATTGATTCAAATCCACCTATGTTATTAATTCCATTAAATATTAATTTCCAAAATTGGCTTCCAAGACTGCATGACGAGGCACATGGCCTTCTTGGATATGGGAGCAACCACCACCGCCTAGACAAAGCCTTTTAAGGAAAGCTAATATTTAATTTCCTTAAATAACTCTAGCTTAACCAAAAAGAATAATCAAATCACAAATTCAAAAACAAAGAAAACACAAACTCGAAAAACTAATTCGAAAAACTAGATCTAATGCCTCTTGTGTTTGGAATTCTTACAAAAAGAAATAACTAGCATGATGCGGAAAACAATTGCTAATTATACCTTCTCTTTGTAAACTAATGACCTCGAGATATTCTATCGTATTCCTCGCCTCGCCTTGGACGTCGTGTGGGCGACGATCCTCCAAGATGAACACCACCCAAAAGTTTCCTTCCTCTTCCTCTAAAATCTGGCCACCACCACCACTAAGGAGAAGAGAGCAAAGGGAAAGGGAGAAGAAGAAGGGGTCGACCACACCAAGATCTCCAAGCAAGAGAATAAGAGTTGTGTCTCATGAAGCCTCCTCACCTCTTCTTTTATAATACTTGCCCAAGGCAAATAAGGGAAGAATTTTTACAAAAATTAAAATCTTCCTCTAGTTTTTCCTTTTCCCTTTTTATTTTCTTTTTCTTTTCTCTTGATTGAATCAATCACCAAATCAATTGGATCATGATTTTTTTTTTATTTTCTTTTTGGCCGGCCACCTTGCTTGGGCACCAAGCAAGGTTGGCCGGTCCCCATAAGAGGAAAGAAATATAATAATTTTTTATAAAATTCTACAAGAAGAAATCCTCTTATAAAATTTTACAAGCTCTCTTCTAATTTCCTAAAGTAGGAGTTAAAAAAAGGAAAGTTCTAAAAATTAAAATCATGTTTTAAAATTTAAAACTTCTCTTATAAAATTTCCTTTTTTAACATGGTGATAGAAAATTTAAATTTTAAAACTTATCTTCCTTTTTTTCTTAAACCATGAGGATGGTTAAAAAAAGAAAATTTTAAAACCTTTTAAACTTTCTTTTAAAACATGTGGTCCAATTCAAATAAGGAAAGTTTTAAAAATTTAAAATCTCTCTTTTAAAACTTGTAGTTTTCTATAAAGAGAAGATTTTAAAAAAATTCAAAACACCCCTCCTTGTTTGAATTATTGTGGTCGGCCCCTACATGCTTGGGCACCAAGCAAAGGGTCGACCCCTATAGAAGAGGATGTGGCCGGCCCTTGCTTGGTCACCAAGCATTGGATCGACCCCCTTCTTGGACACCAAGATGGACTTATATTTGGATGGACTTGAGGTTATAATGAGGCTATGACAGGGACGTAGGGGAGAAATTGGTTTTGGCCTTCCAATGAGCTTGAGTATCCCGTGTTCGCCCCGAACACACAACTCAAGTTCATCAATAATAACTCATTCCACTAGAGAGTTATTATTGCACTACCGCACCAATCCCAAATTACATTATGGGCTCCTTCTTATCATGAGTGTGTTAGTCTCCCTGTGTTTAAGATAACGAATATCCACTAATTAAGTAAGTTACTGACAACTCACTCAATTAATATCTAGCTCCAAGAGTAGTACCACTCAACCTCATTGTCATGTCGGACTAAGTCCACCTGCAGGGTTTAACATGGCAATCCTTATGAGCTCCTCTTGGGGGCATTCTCAACCTAGATTACTAGGACACAGATTCCTTCTATAATCAATAACACACACTATAAGTAATATTATTTCCCAACTTATCGGGCATATTGATTTATCGAGCTAAACCTCACCCTTTGATAAGTCAAAGAAATAAATATTAAATATATGTGCTTGTTATTATATTAGGATTAAGAGCACACACTTCCATAATAACTAAGGTCTAGTTCTTTTATTAAGTCAGTACAAAAAGAACTTACCTAAAATGGTCATACTCAATACACTTAGAGTGTACCAGTGTAATTTATTAATCAAGATAAACTAATACTTAATTACACTACAACTATTTCGATGGTTTGTTCCTTTCCATCTTAGTCGTGAGCAACTGTTTATAATTTATAAAGAACCGACAACATGATATTCTGTGTGTGCTACCACACACCATGTTGTCTACTATATAAATTAATTGAACAATTACATTTAACAAATAAATGTAGATATTGACCAATTTGATTCTTTTATTTCAAAAATAAATGTTTACAAAAGCTAGGCTTTTAGTATACACTCTAACATAAGGTACGCCCTCAATTTATTTCCTAGAAATACAAAATGGGCATCACTAGTAGATGTCTTTTATATTTCGAAAGATTTAGAAAAAATTACATTAGAAGAATTCGTTTCCACATTTGAAGTGCATGAATCAAGATGTGCAGGTACGAAGGAGCCCAAGCACAACATCACCCTCAAAGTATCGAGAGACGAACCTGAGTCAGAGTCCTCTCTCGACGACGAGGAAATGGTAATGATGGTAAGGCGATTCAAGAAGTTATGTAATTTTAGAAAAATTAACCATCCGCAGGGTAGAAAGAAAAGGGCGATCCGCTGCTACCACTACAATGAAGAAGGGCATGTCAAGGACAACTGCCCCAAGCTAAGGAATAAGGACACGGATAAAGGTAAGAAGCCTGTTCAAAAACGCAAGGCATTAAAAGAGACGTGGGACGATACGTTGTCCAAATCGGAAGTCGAAGCCTTCTCCGGACTTGCACTAATGGCAAGTCATCAAGACGACGACTGCAAGTCAAGCTCTTCCGAAATGAGCATCGATGAAGGGGGAGCCACGTCGGAAGATAGCAGCAATTCAGGGGGAGAAACGGATAACGAGATCAACAAGGTAAGGCAGGTACAATCTCTTCCTCCCGATAAACTATTTAAGTTTATTAAATTGTTAATTAAGGATTGTTGTAAATTAGAAAAATAAATTAAGAATTTAAAAATAATATTAGCTAAATCTTGTCTAATAGAAGAATTCGACATAATTAAATTAGAAAATAAAAAATTAAAAGTAGAAAATGATAATTTAAAAGTATAAGTAAATAACTTGAAACCCCATGCATGCTCATCTAATACCAATGTTAGAAACTTTAACAATTTAAATTGACATTTTAGATATCATAAGGGACAAATTAGAAATATTTCAAAGAAATATGTCCCTAAGAAATTCTTGTAGAATCGAAAAGAATTTAGATATCTCCACAATGGCATGATATTGTCCACTTTGGACCTAGGCCCTCATGACTTTGCTCTTGGACTCTCCCCAAAAGGCCTCATGTCAATGGAGATATCTTTTCTCTTATAAACCCATGATATTTCCCATGTGTTTTCAATGTGGGACTATGTTTGCAACCTTGCAAACCCAACAATCCCCCCTCAAACAAAGGACCACAGGCTTTCCACGTCTGATATGTTGGTTGCTACTCGGAATATCGTACCGGTTCCCCTGTATAAAATTTTGTACAAGTCCTCAACCTTTCCTAACAACCTATTGTGTTCTTTAGAAATTAAATATAGAATCGTAAACAGAACTTAACATTATTGATTCCAAATTTAACTTATCTGTTCTTAGAGGTTTAGACTTGAATCGCAAACAATACTTAACATTATTGATCCAAATCCACCCATGTTACAAATTCGATTAAATATTTATTTCAAAGATCGGCTCTCAGGTCAAACATGACGAAACACTTGACCTTCTTGGGTATGGGAACATCCACCTCTGCCTCGACAAAGCCTTTCAAAGAAATTCAATATTTAATCTCCTTATAATAACCCTAGGTTTAACCAAAAAGAACAATCAAATCACAAGATCGAAAAACAAAGAAACATAAATTCGAATCACAAATCTGAAACCTATAATCACTAGTCTCTTGTGTTTGGTATTTCAAGATCTAAATAAAAAGGATGAACTAGTTATGATGTAGAAACTAATAACTAGTTATACCTTTTGTAGCTTATAGACCTCACGATCTTCTATCGTATTCCTCTTCTTATCTCGGACGTCGTGTGGGCGACGATCTACCGAGACGAGAATCCACCCAAGCTTCTGTTGGGCAATTTCCCTATGTCAAGTTTGACCAGTTTGACTAAGCTTGAGTTGAGTCAAGCTTGAGTCGGGATTTGAGTTTTGATGTTTGACAATATATGGAGATTGCTAGGGCAATCGTCCAGTTGTGGAGATGGTCAAAGGGTTAACCAGGGTGATGAGAATACAAGTCAAGTAGGTCAAGATTGACAAGAGACTTGATTGAGAAAGTCCTAACTAGAGGTTAGGCGTATGGAAGTCCTAACTGGAGTTTAGGCAGTCGTGGAAGTCCTAACTGGAGTTTAGGCAGTATGGAAGTCCTAACTGGAGTTTAGGCAGTGGTGGAAGTCTTAATTGGAGGTTAGGCAAATTGGAAAGTCCTAGTGAAGCTAGGCAGGAGAAAGTCTTGGTGAGGAGCCAGGCAACGGGAAAATCCAAGTGTGATTTTGGTAAAAGAGAAAGTCCTGGTGAGGAGCCAGGCAATTGGAAAGTCCAAGTGTGATCTTGGAAAAGGAGAAAGTCCTGGTAAGGAGACAGGCAACGGGAAAGTCCAAGTGTGATCTTGGCAAAGGAGAAAGTCCTGGTGAGGAGCCAGGCAAGTGGAAGTCCAAGTGTGATCTTGGCAAAGGTTGTAAGTCCAAGCATGTGGTCTTGGCAAGGTAAGTCCTAGTGTGACTTGGCAAGGAGAACTCAACAACTAGGATGAGGCCGAAGGAAGCTCCTGAAGGCAAGGCGTGAAGGATGAGAGATATCCGAGGGACGCAAGGCTGATGGAGGAGGCTAGAAGGCTAGTTCGAGGTTGGTCGGGTGTAGCCAAATGCTAAGCACGGAGACCCAACAGGTCACGGTTGACTAAGAGTTGGGTTGGAGGCTTTGGACTTGAGTTTGAGTTAAGTCCAGGCTGGTCAATCGATCAGGTGATCGATTGAACCATGGTCCAATCGATCAGTGGATCGATTGGAGTGTGCTGCGATTGTGGGAAGTCCCAAAAAATCGGTCGATCAATTGGGATGTGAAATTATGAGCACAGAAGCATTCCCAATCGATCAGGCGATCGATTGGGAGCTGCCAATCGATCGGTCGATCGATTGGGCAGCAGAAGCTCTCACTTTTATCGCACGAGCATAGAAAGGCAGTGAATCGATCGGGCGATCGATTCAAGCAGTCCCAATCGATTGGTCGATCGATTGGGAAGTGACCGTTGGGCAGGAAACGAGCGATGGATGGCTGAGATGGAGCGGTGCTGACGTGGCAATCGATTGGGAGCACTGTTTAAAGCCTTGGCGGAGCGTTTTCTCCACAGATTTTTGGTGATCTGTTTTCTGCGATTTTCAGCGATTCTTCACGAGCTTTCTCCGATCTACTCACGCCAGTTCTTGAAGGCACTTGGGGAGTTTCTCCAAGGTTCAAGAGGCGACGACAAGCACAAGTAAGCAAGAAGTGTTGGTTGCTACTCGGAAAACCTAGAGGTTCCACTGTACAAAAATTTTGTACAAAGGTCTGAACCTTTTCCTAGCTACCATGTGTTCTTTTAAATTAAATTTTGGATCACCTGCGGAACTTAGCACGTTTGATCCAAAACTTAATCTATATGTTCTTTTAGGTTTTGACTTGGATCTCCTGCGGAACTTAACACGTTCGACCCAAATCACCTTAAGTTATTAATTCCATTAAATATTAATTTCCATAATTGGTTCCCAGTACTGACGTGGCGAGACACACGGCCTTCTTGGATATGGGAGCAACCACCACCGACTAGACAAAACCTTTTATAGAAAGCTAATATTTAATTTCCTAAAATAACTTTAGGTTAACCGAAAAGAACAATCAAATCACAAGGAAAAGAAAAAACAAAAGAACACAACATCGAAAAATATATTCGAAATTCTAGAATCGTAAGCCTCTTGTATTTGGTATTATTTCCATAAATAACTAGTATGATGCGGAAAGAAAAATTACTAGTTATACCTTGTAGAAAAACCTCTTGATCTTCTACCGTATTCCTCTTCTAACCTCGGACGTTGTGTGGGCAACGATCTTCCGAGATGAGAACCACCTAGCACCTTCTTCTTCTCCTAGCTAGGTTCGGCCAATCACAAAGAAGCTTCACCAAGGACGAAGAACAAAACACCAATCAAGCTCCAAGGGATACAAGCTTTCACTCCTTCTTCTTCTTCTTCTCCAAGTAGTATCCGGCCACCACAAGAACTCCAAGCAAGAGATAAGTTTCGGCCACCACAAAAGAGGAAGAAAGGAAGAGGATGGCCGGCCACAATAATTTTCTTCAAGGATGAATAATTTCGGCCACCACCAATGCTCCAAGGGATGCTAGAGATGAGACTTGCTTTCTCTCCTTCTTCTCCTTCCTTGATCCGGCCACAAACAAAAGCTCCACCAAGAAGATAGGTTTCAGCCAACAAGAGGAGAAGAGAGAAAGGGAAGGGCCGGCCACCACACCAAGGAAAAGAGGGAGGAAAAATAATAGAGGTTGTTCACCATGAAGGCACCCCTACCCCTTCTTTTATATTTCTTGGCTTTGGCAAATAAGGAAATTTATTTATAATAAAATTTCCTTAACTTTCCTTGATAACAATTAATTAAGAAAAAATTAAATAAATTTTCCTAATTAATTGTATGTGGCCGGCCACCTCATGTAGAGCAAATAGGATAATTTTAATCAACAATTAAAACTTCCTTTTTTATCTTTAGAAATTTTAAAATTTCCTTTTAAAATCCCTTCATGGTTGATAAAAAGAAATTTCTATAATTTTAATTTTCAACATGTGAATAATTTTTCAGAGAAAATAAAATATCTCTCCAATCTACAAATAAAGAAAGAGATCTAATCTCTTTCTTTTAATCTTTTTGTAGATCTTTTTAAAGAGAGATATTTTAATTTTAATTCTCTGTAATAAATTATATCTTCCACATAATAAAAATTAAAATTAAAATTCTTTTTAATTTAATGGGGGCCGACCACCTAAGCTTGGGTTCAAGCTAGGGCCGGCCACCCATGAACCAAGGCTTGGCCGGCCCTAGCTTGAACCACAAGCTAGCTTGGCCGACCCCTTTCTCATGGGTATGAAAGTGGTTATAAGTGAGTATAGTACTCTATAAATAAGAGGCTACGATAGGGACCGAGAGGAGGAATTGGTTTTGGTCTCCCGATAAAATTAAGCATCCCGTGTTCGCCCCGAACACACAACTTAATTTTATCAATAATAATTCATTCCACTAGAGAACTATTATTGAACTACCGCACCAATCCCAAATTACATTTTTGGGCTCCTTCTTATTATGAGTGTGTTAGTCTCCCTGTGTTTAAGATATCGAATGTCCACTAATTAAGTGAGTTACTGACAACTCATTTAATTAATATCTAAGTCCAAGAGTAGTACCACTCAACCTTATCGTCATGTCGGACTAAGTCCACCTGCAGGGTTTAACATGACAATCCTTATGAGCTCCTCTTGGGGACATTATCAACCTAGTATCTCTAGGACACAGTTTCCTTCGATAATCAACAACACACACTATAAGTGATATCATTTCCTAACTTATCGGGCTTATTGATTCATCGAACTAAATCTCACCCACTGATAAATTAAAGAAATAAATATCAAATATATGTGCTTGTTATTATATTAGGATTAAGAGCGCACACTTCCATAATAACCGAGGTCTTTGTTTCTTTATAAAGTCAGTATAAAAGAAACGACCTCAAATGGTCCTACTCAATACACTCTAAGTGTACTAGTGTAATTATACAGTCAAGATAAACTGATACCTAATTACACTACGACCTTCTAATGGTTTGTTCCTTTCCATTTTGGTCGTGAGCTACTGTTTATAATTTATAAGGTACTGATAACATCATCTTCTGCATGTGGCACCACATACTATGTTATCTACAGTATAAATTAATTGAACAACTACAACTAAATGTAGACAATTTGACCAAATGTGATTCTTTATTCATAATGAATGTTTACAAAGCTTAGGCTTTCAGTATACACTCCAACAAGAAGAAGGGTGTATTGCATTGTATTTTTGTTTCTTCTTCTTGTGTTCATGTTTGTGTTTGTATGTGAGTACTGTACGAGGCTTCTCCGCCTTCAACTGCGACCGAGAAGGAGGTTTTTCATTCGTGGAGTGAGCGTGTCATGTGGATCCTTGGATTAGTCACCTCTTCTTGAGGTGGATACCAAGTAGATATGTAGTGTTAGCGTTGTGTGTGTCTTGTGTTTATTTCCGCTGCACATTATCAAGACGAAGCAACTGACAAGCACGACGAAATTCTATTCACCCCCTCTAGCGGACATCACGGTCCCTACAATTGGTATCAGAGCGAGGTCGCTCTTCTACGGACTAATCGCCAAGACAGTAAGAAGCTAGAGGAAGAAGAAGATGGATTTGGAAGGACCACTCGGATGGGATATCCGGATTCCTCCGCCATACGACAAGGAAGACTTCGCCTTTTGGAGGAATCGGTTGGAGACATGGTTCCAAATGGATTGGAACCAATGGGTTATCTTGAGTGGCCCATTTGAAGCTCCTACGGACAAGAAGGGTAAATGCCTCCAACCTCGGCATTGAATCGAAGAGCAACGAGAGTAATCAGAGGCGGACAAGGAGGTAATGAGAATTTTGCATAATTTACTACCTTCTAATATTTTGTTGAGTATAGGTGAAATCACAAATGCAAGTGATCTTTGGAAAAAGATCATTGCCTATCATGAAGACCCTACACAAGTCCAAGGAGTGGAAGAGCCCAAGGAGAAGGGCTCATTGGTCTAAGAAGAGAAGGACCAATCCGATGTTGACACGAGGTCAACATCCGAAGAAGAGGAGGAAGAAAAGATGCAATCCGATGTTGACGAGAGGTCAACATTCGAGGAGGAAAAGGAAGAGGAGGAAGAGAAAGAGAAGGAAGAGGTGGAAGAGGAGAGATCTTCCACATCCTCAAGAGATGAAGAAGTGGAAAAGTCCACATCCTCAAGTGAAGAGGAAGAAATAGAAGATGATGCCATCTCTACATTGCAAGAAAAATCAAATGGAGGATCAAGCATCAACCCTACAAGCAAAGGTATAAAGATTTCAATTATTAAAGATAAAAATCATATCATTTGCTTTGAATGTAGGGAGCATGGGCACTACAAGAGCAAATGCCCCCAAATTGACCAAGAAGAAGGGCCAAGTAGCAACAAAGGGCAAAGAAAAGCTCAAGAAGACCAACCCCACAATAAAGAGAAGCAAGGAGCACATTGTGTGTTTCTCTTGCAATAAGAGAGGACATTACCGAAGTCAATGCCCTAAAGGGAAGAAACCAACCAAGGTGATTAGAGGAAGCACAAATATAGGGGGAGCTTGTAAGAGCGAACCCAAGGTAAATTTTATTAATGCAAATTCTCTTAGAAATGATAAAAATCATACTAGTTCAAATTTAAATCGTTATAATGCTATTTATCATGAAAATAGAATGCATGATAAACCTAAGGACAAATATATACCTCCTCATGCTAGATCTACCATACCTAAGTTTATGAAGTTAGATAACTACTTAGGCAGCAATTTTAAGGACTTTAGATATAAGCCTAAGGCTAGAAATGCTCAAGGATTCAATGAAAATCTAAAATCTAGGGATTTATGGAGTGAAAATCAAGGCTTGAGGATAAGACTTGATAATTTAGAAAGGACCCTAGCAAGAATTGAAAATACGCTTAAGGGTCAAAATGAGCATAATCTAAGGAGAGCTAGACAAGAGTCATCCAATGGCTATAGAGGTTTGGGATACAAACCTAAAGTCAAGAAGGATATGACTTCTTTTCATAGAGTTCCATATAGCTATGGAACCAACCCTAGGTTTGTTGGTGCAATATTCCTCAGGTCAAGGTTGACCAAGTTGACTGAGCTTGGACTGAGTCAAGCTCGAGTCTTGATGTTTGGATTTCGATGTTTGACAATACATGTAAACAACACATGGAGATTGCAGTTGCAATTGTTCATGTGGGGAGATTGTGAAGAAGAGTCGAGTAGGTCAAGCTTGACTGAATACTTGACTGGAAAGTCCTAGTGAGTGAAGCCAGGCAGAAGGGAAGTCCTGGTGAGTGAAACCAGGCAGAAGGAAAGTCCTAGTGAGTGAAGCCAGGTAGAAGGAAAGTCCTGGTGAGTGAATCCAGGCAGATTGAAAGTCCTGGTGAGTGAAGCCAAGAAAATTGGAAGTCCTAGTGAGTGAAGACAGGCAGATTGAAAGTCCTGGTGAGTGAAGCCAGGCAGATTGAAAGTCCTAGTGAGTGAAGCCAGACAATTAAGAAAAGTCCAAGTAGGTCAAAGTTTTGACCGGATACTTGGCACGAGGAAATCCAGGTGGATCAAGGTTGATCGGACACCTGGTGGTAAAAGTCCAAGTAGGTCAAAGGGATTGATCGGATACTTGGCACGAAGAAGAGTCCAAGTGGGTCAAAGGGATTGACCGGGCACTTGGTGAGCGAGTTCTAGTAGGTCAAGGGTGACCGTATGCTAGGCATGATGTACCAACAGGTCATAGGTGACCGGATGTTGGTTTAGGGGGCTTTGGACTTGATTTTGGGCAAAATCAAGGAGCTGGATCGATCAGCCGATCGATTGGCTCATGCCAAATCGATCGGCCGATAGATTGGGTGAGTCCCCGCGACAAGCTTCCTCCCAATCGATCAGTGGATCGATTGGGAAAGGCTTGCAATCGCACAGAACAACGCTGGATCGATCAGCCAATCGATCCAGAGCTCCCAATCGATCGGGCGATCGATTGGGAGGTGTGATTCTGCGCAATAAGCCCTGGATCGATCGGTGAATCGATCCAGGTGTTTCCCGAGAGCACAGAGGCGCTCTGGATCGATCGACCGATCGATCCAAAGCCTTCCCGATCGATTGGGAGCAATCCAATTGATCGGGATCCGACCGTTGGCGCTGGATAAAGTCGTTGGCGTGTGATTCCTTCGACAGAGTTTGCACTGTTCACTCCCAATCTACACAGCAATCTTCGAGGGTTTGTCTCCAGAGCTCACCGCCAATTTTTGAAGCTTCTTGGAGCAGTGTTTCCAAGGTCAAGAGGCATCCCAAGCAAGAGGAAGAAGCTAGCTAGGGTTTATTGTACACAATCTTGTAAGATTTTCTTGTATTTGCTTCTTCTTCTCTTCTTGTTTGTTGTGTGAGTTTGTAAAGGTTTCTCTGCCTTCAGTAATTATCGTAAAGGAGTGTTTTCATAGTGGAGAGTGCTCGTGTGTGTGGATCCTTGGATTAGTCACCTCATCTTGAGGTGGATACCAAGTAAATCCTTTGTGTTAGTGTTGTGTTTTGTTTTTTGTATTTCCGCTGCATATCATTGAAGAAACAAGCAACGACGAGCACGAGATCGCGCCGAGCTACTCACCCCCCCCCCCTCTAGCTACATTTTGGTCCCAACAAGTGGTATCACCGGAATCATCGCCGGAAGGGGCAACAAAGCTAAAGGGTGGAGAAGTTGCAGCAAATTCTATCAAGTCAAAGACTTCATCATCAAGCTCAACTTCAAATGGAATTCCAAGATGGTTTTCGATTCGACACAAGGGTGCCTCCACCATATGTTTCTACAAGTTTCGATTCTTGGAAATCAAGGATCGAGAATTTTCTTATGATGGAGATAGAGCAATGGTTTGCTCTCATGGAAGGCTTCAAAGCTCCAAAGAATTCAAAGGGCAAAATTCTCAAGAGGAGCAAATGGAGCCAAGACCAAATCCAAAGATGTGAGGCCAATGACAAAGTGACCAAGCTTTTGGTCAATTTATTGCCGAGCAACATCTTGGAGCAAATTGGAGATTTTGAAGATGCCAAAGAGCTATGGAGCAAATTGGCCAAGATTCATAAGATCCCCTCCACTGTACAAAACAATGAAGAATCCAAAGAGGGTGACTCATTGGAGCAAGATCAAGAGGAGGAGAATTCCGAAGGTGAGAGATGCTCATCTTCCAAAGAAGAAGTCCAAGAAGCTTCATCTTCAAAGGAATGCAATGAAGAGGGCAAGGAGAGGGCATACTCCTTGTTCCATGTACAAGATGAAGATGAAGAAACCTCCATCTCTAGGATTGAGGGGGAGTGTAGATCATTGACACCGGAGCAAGAAGAAGTCTCCACATCCGGGTCAAGAGAAGAAGAGGATGAAGAAGCTTCCACCTCCACAAGTCAAGCTAAATCAAATGGAGGATCAAGTGTCATCCCTACACATGAAGGTATAAATGTGTCAATTAAAAATAAAAATCATATTATATATTTTGAGTGTAGGGAACATAGGCACTACAAGAGCAAGTTCCCCAAATTGGCCAAGAAGAAGGCCAAGTGGCACTAAAGGGAAAGGTGAAGCCCAAGGAGACCGTCCCCGGAACAAAGAAGAGCAAGGAGCACATTGTGTGCTTCTCTTGCAATCAAAAGGGACATTATCGGAGTCAATGTCCCAAGGGGAAGAGAGCGGTCAAGGCTCAAGGAGGAAGCACAAATCAAGGGGGAGCCTCCAAGGTAAAACGAAAGGTATCATTTGTTGAGCCTACCCCTTTAAATAATGGTAAAAATCATGTTAATTATAATTTTTATCATTTTAATGCTATTTACCACAAAAATAGGAAGCATGATAGCATTAAGGAGAAACATGTAGCTTTTTATGCTAAAACTACCACACCTAGGTCTAGGAAAGTAGATGAAAATCTAGGCAAGAAAACTAAGAATTTTAGTTATATGTCTAGAAACAAAAATGCTCATGGATTAAATGAAAAACCAAAATCTAGGGATTTATGGAAAGAAAATCAAGTCTTGAGGTCAAGACTTGATAAAATGGAAAAGACCCTAAAAAGGATGAAAAATATCCTAAAAGGGCAAAATGAGCAAAACCTAGGTTTAGGACAACAAAAGCCATCCAATGGCCATAAAGGTTTGAGATACAAACTTAAGGCTAAGAAGGATGTAATTTCTTACCATAGGGTTCCATATAGCTATGAAACCGAGTCTAGGTCTAAGGGTCAAGTCAAAAGTACAAGGGAAGTTATCTCTAGGAGTATTTTTGCAACTAAGGTGACTAAGACTTCTAAGAAGTCTAACAAAGTCACTAAAAAGGTCACAAGGGAAGAAATCCCTAGGGTTGACCTAGAAAATGTGACCAAGACTTCTAAGAAGCCAAACAAAGTCACTAGGAAGGTATCTAGGGAGGTTATCCCTAGCGAGTACCTAGAACATCCAAGGAGCACCAATAGATTTTGGGTTCCTAGGAGTATTTTCTCTACCCCATAGATGGGCTAGAGAGTGTCAACTCAAATTGAAAGGGTAGTTAACCTAATCATGATGAAGTTGACACTCAAGGAGCATTTTCATGGTTATTATTAACCTTTGAAAATGAAAAGGATTATTATTTACTCTTAATTGGAGTAATATGTGCTATGAGTTGAGAAGTTTTGATGTATTTTCAATGGCACAACAAAATATGAGTAAAAGAAATGCTAATTTGGGATTTTGACATTTTCTTAGAAAGTTAAGGGCAATTTAGGCCTTATTTTTAAATGGTTACTCTTGGAAGAGTAGATTGTGCCAAAATTTGAGGAATATAGTTAATTTCAATTGGCACAACAAATTAAGAGTAAAAGAAATGTCAAGTTGGGAGTTTGGCATTTTATTAGGGACTTAAGGGAAATCTAAGACTTAAATTTTAAGTTAGCCAAGGTTTTAGGATACTTAGATAGGTAATCTATGTATTGTATTTATGCTAAAACTTGTCATGATTGTTTGCCTTTTATATATCATGACATCATATTTATTTGCTTTGGCATTCATACCTTATTATGAAAAATACAAAAATACCAAGTCATGGCATACATACATCATATAGTCATAGGAAATTTTCTTTTGAAAATTATTTTTCTTTGATGTATGCCATAACATTATCATGCATTAGTTTATTCCTTGCAATTAAGGACTAATGACATTTATTAACAAGTAACATCCTTGGTGGATGTTCATAACCTCAAAATGCCTAGGTAGATATGCATGATCCCTAGATTAGGGCAAAACCAAGACTTGCATCTCACAAAGAACTATAAGGTGGCTTGTATGTGTTTTTGTACACATTAGATGCAAGTGAGATGTTAGGATGATGAACAAAACTCAAGATGTGATTTAGTGCATTCTTATCAGTTTTAGGTTCATCAAAACACATAGTTATGTGTTTTCCAATCATTGGGAAAGCTAATGTACAAGTCATGTGCATTGAGCCCAAGGAACATGGTTGGATATTGGTTTTGAAAATCATTTTAAAATGCTCTTGGAAAACCTTGGTGAAGGCTATCTTTTGATAGTAATCATCATTGAATAGTTGTGCACAAACTTGAAGAAAATACTAAAGTGTTTACAAGTTTTCAAGTTTGTGTCAATCTTTGAAAATATGAAGTATTTTCTTAGAAAACTATTTTTCCATGATACTATATGCCCTAAATAATGTCTACAATGATTTTTATGATTTTTGAAATTTTGTAGATTTTTCTAGGGGTTTCTGAAATTGACTAAAATGGAATTTCAGCTTTTTCAGAGCTTCAATCGATCACCCGATCGATTGAAGGGTCTCAATCGATCAGGCGATCAATTGAGAGCAAGCTTCTCACGAACAGAAGCTTCCTAGATCGATCCACCGATCGATCAAGCTCTCCTGAATCGATCAGTGGATCGATTCAAGAAGGTTCAATCGATTGGGACCCAACTCCAATCGATTGGGAATACTAATTTTGGCTGGTAAAGCTTGATTTCAGCATTTTGGACCATCTTTAGTCTAGGTAACCATTCCTAACCCCTCAAAACATATTTATACACATTTAAGGAGAGTTTTCATGATGAAAACAAAGATGGATTGGTTAAGGAAGACTAAGTCGAAGTTTAGGTTGAGGTTTGGTTTCATTATTGAATTTATGAATCTCAAAACTTCTAATTTTGGATTTCCTAAAGGTTTAGGGATTCCAAGTCATTGTTGGTGAAATGACAGAAGTTTCGTGCATGTCTTTAGGGGGAGTTACTCTTTAAGGATATGAAAAATATTTTTAATACACCTTGGAAGGTGGCTAAATTTTTTTTGAGAAAATGATCAAGGTTGGGCATTTGAATATAATGGAGAGTGGATATCTTTATTATTCAAGTGGTGTCTGCTCAAGGATGAGCATTTAATGATAAATGAAGGGTATGAGACCTTTGTTATCGGGTTGTGAGCAACGAGTGAAGTTGTGAACAACGTTGGGTAACTCTTCAGGGGGAGAATTTGTTTTTTTTATGTGTGCCAATAGGGGGAGAATGAAAGGGTTTAAGTTAGGTCTTCATTATCTAAGAGGGAGTTTGCCCTCTTAGGGGAAGAACGTAGGGTTTAACTTACGTCTTCATTACCTAGTGTCATGAAGAGAGTTGAGGCTATGGGATTAGCCTAACTTAAATGTGGTATTGTCAAACATCAAACAGGGGGAGATTGTTGGTGCAATATTCCTCAGGTCAAGGTTGACCAAGTTGACTGAACTTGGACTGAGTCAAGCTCGAGTCTTGATGTTTGGGTTTCGATGTTTGACAATACATGTAAACAACACATGGAGATTGCAGGTGCAATTGTTCATGTAGGGAGATTGTGAAGAAGAGTCGAGTAGGTCAAGGTTGACTGGATACTTGACTGGAAAGTCCTGGTGAGTGAAGCCAGGCAGAAGGGAAGTCCTGGTGAGTGAAACCAGGCAGAAGGAAAGTCCTGGTGAGTGAAGTCAGGCAGAAGGAAAGTCCTGGTGAGTAAAGCCAGGCAGATTGAAAGTCCTGGTGAGTGAAGCCAGGAAGATTGAAAGTCCTGGTGAGTGAAGCCAGGCAGATTAAAAGTCCTGGTGAGTGAAGCCAGACAATTAAGAAAAGTCTAAGTATGTCAAAGTTTTGACCGGATACTTGGGACGAGGAAATCCAGGTGGATCAAGGTTGATCGGACACCTGGTGGTGAAAGTCCAAGTAGGTCAAAGGGATTGACCGGATACTTGGCACGAAGAAAAGTCCAAGTGGGTCAAAGGGATTGACCGGACACTTGGTGAGCGAGTTCTAGCAAATCAAGGGTGACCGGATGCTAGGCATGATGTACCAACAGGTCATAAGTGACCGGATGTTGGTTTAGGGGGCTTTGGACTTGATTTTGGGCAAAATCAAGGAGCTGGATCGATCAGTCGATCGATTGGCTCATGCCAAATCGATCGACCGATCGATTGGGTGAGTCCCCGCGACAAGCTTCCTCCCAATCGATCGGTGGATCGATTAGGAGAGGCTCGCAATCGCACAGAACAGCGCTGGATCGATCAGTTGATCGATCCAGAGCTCCCAATTGATCGGGCGATCGATTGGGAGGTGCGATTCTGCGCAATAAGCCCTGGATCGATCGGTGAATCGATCCAGGCGTTTCTCGAGAGCACAGAGGCGCTCTGGATCGATCGACCGATCAATCCAAAGCCTTCCCGATCGATTGGGAGCAATCCAATCAATTGGGATCCGACCGTTGGCGCTGGATAAAGCCGTTGGCGCGTGATTCCTTCGACAGAGCTCGCACTGTTCACTCCCGATTTACATAGCGATCTTCGAGGGTTTGTCTCCAGAGCTCACCGCCAGTTCTTGAAGCTTCTTGGAGCAGCGTTTCCAAGGTTAAGAGGCATCCCAAGCAAGAGGAAGAAGCTAGCTAGGGTTTATTATACACAATCTTGTAAGATTTTCTTGTATTTGCTTCTTCTTCTCTTCTTGTTTGTTGTGTGAGTTTGTAAAGGCTTCTCCACCTTCGGTAGTTACCGTAAAGGAGTGTTTTCATAGTGGAGAGTGCTCGTGTGTGTGGATCCTTGGATTAGTCACCTCATCTTGAGGTGGATACCAAGTAAATCCTTTGTGTTAGTATTGTGTTTTGTTTCTTGTATTTCTGCTGCATATCATTGAAGAAACAAGCAACGACGAGCACAAGATCGCGCCGAGCTATTCACACCCCCCCCCCCCTTAGCTACATTTTGGTCTCAACAAGGTTTAGATGTCAAGTCAAAGGTACTATGGAAGGAATCCTTAAAAGTACTTTTTGTTAGTTTGAGCCCTAGAGCCAATCATATGATGATTGTTGTATGGACTCGATGTATCATATTCCTATATATTTATAAAGGCATTTTCTTTATGGTTATTATACTTACTTGTATTGGTGTCAAATAACTAAGTATAATAGCGTCCATGAGTAGAAGGTTCTTATCTATATCAATGATTGGTTTAATCGATAGTGAGATGATATAGAGAACACTACGCTTAATCATTCCTAGTCAAGTATTAACATTTAGGGACAATGTTAATGTCATAAGACTAGCGTGTAGGTCAACTCGATGACTTGATCTCATAAGTCATGGATATAGAGATATCAAGTTGACACATGGGTATGCATTGAAGAATGTATACTGAATGACCCGCCATGAGAAAGTATCATGGATCGTTATATGAGTGTCATATACTTTCTCATGTGACTATTAGTATGACTATCAATCCTTGGACCTGAAGTCACCATAGTTCTCTACATAAGGAGTTGCATACTTTGGCTTCGTCAAACGTCACCCGTAACTGGGTGGACTATAAAGGTGATTACTGGGTATGTAACAAATTATGCGGAGGGATGTGAGTGATGTAGATGGGATCTATCCCTCCTATATGACGGGTGTGACATCATTGTTCTTTATAGAGTAAGACCACTAAGTGCATGGCCATGCCCAAATGAGTCAATATGAGATACTGAGCTCGTTTGATTAGAGTGAGTCTACTTGGAGTTCAAGATTTAGATTGATTAGAGGATGGCACAGTCTATGCCTCAAACTGATCAATCTAGATGTCAAGGATAGAAGGACATTGTCATATATTGTGAGGGTCACAATTAGTAGTCACAAAGGTGATGTTGGATCTCAACATTCTTGTAACTTGGGTAGTAATGATGTGTTGCTAGATACCGCTCATTACTTATATTTCTAAATGGGTTTAGGAGCATTGTCAATGTTACAAGAACTTATAGGGTCACACACAAAGAGCAATTAGATGGAGATTAAGTTTATATAATGAACCAAGAGGATTAGGTTCATGTGATGAACCAAATTGGATCAAGAGTAATCCAAATTAGAACTAATTCAGTTAGACTCAATTTTATTCATGTGTCCAATGAGTCTAATTAGATTATGATTCATTGAGTCAATTTAATTCAATGAATATAGATTCATTAGATTAAATTGATATGAATCAAATGGTTGGATTTGATCAACCATGGGAGATAAGAGATCAAGTTTGACTTGACTTGAGAGGGAAGATGAAGGGTCAAGTTTGACTTGACCAAATGTCACTTCATTGGTCAAGTTTGACTTGACCAAAGCCACTTGGCATAGGGCCGGCCAATGATGGTGTTACACATCATCAAGGCCACATCATTTGGTCAAGATTGACTTGACCAAATGCCACCTCATGAGGGAGACCAAGAGTCATGACTCTTGGTATCCCATGGAGGTTTATAACCTCTCTATTGTGACCGACCACTTGAATGTGTGAGTGATTGCATTTGTGTGCTCATTCAAGAGGTCTTCTTCTTCCTCCTCTCTTCTCTCCCTCTCTTCCTCCATTGTCGTGACCTTCTAAGGGTGATAGCACACTCTTAGTTGTGTTTTTCTCCACCTATTGTTCGTGTGGATACACATAGAGGAGTGTACATTTGACACTCTCGAGATCCGGCAACCCTTCTGGACGAGCGGGATTTGCGAAGGGTTTCGCTTCAAAGGTATACACCCCTTTCTTGTAGATCTAGTATAGATCTAGGATTAGGAAACATGTACATGATAATTTTTATATATCTTCGCACAGATCCGTGGCAAGACTTCGGGTTTCCGCAACGCAAAAGCGATTTTTGCGGCCCGAAAGTCCCAACAGTGGTATCAGAGCCACGTGCAAAGCATGTACTTGTTTCATTTTGTATTTTTATGAAAAATATCAGATCTGTAAGTTGCTGTAAATTTTCTATTTTTATGTATTTTATGAGTATTTTTCTCGTAGAGGCGAAGCAACAAGTGTTTGGACACTTGTAGACTTCGACTACTGAGAAAAACCTTCCGAATCGGCAAGGTCTCGCCCAAATTGTTTTGGGACAGCGGCTTAAGGATCTGTAAGATCGTAAATGGACACTCGTGTGACTCATTTCATGAGAAGGGGCGCTGTCCCTAACCCCGCAAGGGGCATTGCCCCACGATCGTGCCTGAAAATCGCTAAACGGGACCGTCGGGAAATTGTGACTCATAAAATCGTAAAAACAGTAGTAAAATTATAGAAATTTATATTTAATACATAATTTAGAATTATGTATGATTTTGTGATGGTCATGGCCCAGAAAACCTAATTTGATTGGACTAAATGTGTTGTAATTCATAATATGGCCCGCGCGCCATTTTGTGTGATATGCGTGTTGTATATATTATGCGACCTGCGTGTCGTACCTCCCTCATTTTTATATTCCTGTTGTAAAATAGTTTTAGACTCGAATATAACTCGAGTTTCATATTTGTAATGTACAAAAAATTAGAGCTGTGGAAGGTCCACTCGAGAAGGAACGACGAGGAGGGTGTGAGCAACACATGGTGGTCAAAGGGAGGAGCTTGGAGAAGTTGTTGACCCTAGGTTGACCGTCCGATCTTCTCATTGGCTTGAGAAGATCGTAGTAGGGTCATGACCTAATTAAAATTTAATTAATTATTTGTGTATGTGATGCATGATAATGTAGAGTAATTAATTAGTGCCTTGATGCGTATAAGATACGAATCCACGATTAGATTAGATCTAAATCAACTCAACTCGAAATGTCTACCAAGTTTTGATACCCATCACTACCTCAATCACATGTTGTTGTTGAATCTGTCAAAGTAGAGCAACACATATTATCTTGGTAGGGTGCAGAGGGATAATCTTGGTCCCGCCTATCAAAACTTGGGTGAGCACAAACTTAATTGGATTAAGTATAACTAGTTAACTCAATTGGATCGAGTATAACTATAGGCATTTTTCCAACGGTTGGAAAATAGGACAAAATCACATTTATATTAAATCTTGGGTGATTTAGCCAAAGCTAACTCAAGTTCTAATATAAATGAGGATCTTGATCCTATAAACAAGAGTTGCATAGAGATGTAATTGATAATTAGTTATCTACCGATCATACTAAGTCTTGGGCGATTTAGCCAAAGCTAACTCAAGGCGTAGTATGATGTGGATCTTATCTCGAAAGAATTATAGCTAATTGGTGAGAATCTAGTAAGTGTGGTTTGACCACATCTATGACTTGATTCTACAAAAAATTCTATAATTCAGTGGGAGTATCATTTAATTAAAGGCCTAATTAAATGATTAGTGGAATATGATATTTATTTTCTACATTTTTCTGTTGTAAATTGTCATGTCGACAAACACGAACACCTTCTCTCTGCTTTCTGTCCTTGATAAGGACAAGCTCAATGGAGCTAATTTCCTGGACTGGTACAGGAATTTGAGAATCGTTCTCACACAAGAACGAAAACTGTAGGTCCTGGAGCAGCCCATTCCCGAGGCACCTCCTACCACTGCCACACGAGCTGATCGAGATGCTTATAAGAAGCATCAAGATGATGCATTAGATGTGTCATGCCTCATGCTCGCGACCATAAACTCTGAGCTTTAGAAGCAACACGAGTTGATGGGTGCTTATGATATGGTTGAACATCTTCGTCAACTATATCAAGGACAAGTGAGGCACGAGAGATTCAAGATCTCTAAGGCACTGTTTCAGTGCAAGATGCAAGATGGGACTCCCGTAGGACCATATGTGCTCAAGATAATTGGGTACATAGAGAACCTATAGAGGTTGAGATTCCCACTTGGCTAAGAGCTGGCCACTGACTTGGTCTTGCAATCCTTGCCAGAGAGCTACAGTCAATTCGTCATGAACTACAACATGAACGAAATTGATAAGCCACTACCCGAGCTGCTTTGCATGTTGAGAACTGCTGAGTTCAACCTTAAGAAGGTTAAGCCCAACTCCATTTTGATGGTACAAAAGCATAAGGGCAAGGGTAAGCCTAAAGGCAAAGGAAAGTCCCAAGCCAAGGACAAAGGCAAATCACTGAAACCCAAAGGAGGGTTCGCCAAGGATGCTACCTGCTTCCACTGCGGTCAGACCGGGCACTGGAAGAGGAACTGCAAAGTTTACCTGGAAGATCTTAAGAAGAAGAGAAGTGAGACTTCTACTTCAGGTATATATGTTATAGAAGTTAATCTCTCTATTTCTTCATCATGGGTATTAGATACCGGATGTGCTTCTCACATTTGTACTAATGTGCAGACGTTGAGAAATAGTAGGGCATTGACGAAGGATGAGGTGGACCTACGAGTAGGCAATGGAGCACGGGTTGCTGCTGTTGGATCGAGACGCGCTAGAGGGGGGATGAATAGCGCTCGTGGCTATAATCGTTCGATTATCGGAATCGTAAAACGTAAGAGTTAATGCAGCGGAATAAAACAACACAGAGAGACAATGGATTTTTACTTCGTTCGGAGCCTGTGACGTCTCCTACTCGAAGGCCCGCGATCCTTGATCGCTTTCCGTGGGCAACAACTATAAGCTCGACAAGAGTACAAGTATTACAGTTACGTATTAAAAAGAATACAGTTATACCGACGACAATATCGTAATCTGAAGATTCAGAGCTCCGGGTCGTCGATGTCTCGCAACAGCACTTTGGAATCGTCTCGTGAGCAGCTTGTAGCAGTAAGATCACTTGGAAGTTCTTATTTGAAGCTGTTGGTCGAGACCCCTTATAAAGGGGGTTCAAGGCGCCTTATACTGTTCACCAAGGCGCCTTGAACGAGCCGAGTCACCCGCGTGGATCAGCACGGACCTGGTCGAACTCTATCTGGTTCAAGGCGCCTTCAGCCTATCCAAGGCACCTTCAACCTCCGGTCCAAGGCGCCTTGAACTCCATTCAAGGCGCCTCCAGTCTGCTACGCTGGCCTTTTCCTGGCTCGCACCCGAGGCACCTCCAAGCTCCATGGAGGCGCCTCGGACACTGTTCATCCGAGTTGTAACTTGCCCCTTTGTTTCTGCAAAATGTGTTAGTCCCAAACACATACCCTGCAAAACAAAGTTAGCACAGAAACATAATGAATGATAATAATAAAAGTTTTGACAAGTCATGGAGAACTGCTTCGAGTTTCTTTCGGAAACCCTAGGTCGACCCGACGCCTCGTTCCCTCTACGGGAACGCGTCCTCACCTACTCCACTCGGAGATTTACATTGCCGACGATCCTCCGGATCATTGGACTTTGCCTGCACTCGATGCTTAGGACTTTCACGAACATCCGCCCACCGGATTCAGACTTTCACCGGTTCGCGATACAGACTTTCCACCTAGGGTTACCACCCCTAGGACTTTGCCTGAAGCCATCGACCGCCAAGGCTTTCCGCATAGGGTTACCACCCCATGACCTAGGGTTACCACCCCTAGGGTTTTAACTTGCCTAACCGCAGCTAGGACTTTCTGAAACACTCATCAAGTACCCGGATAACAAAGCACCTTAACTTTGAATCCTTTGCCATTATCAAAACTTAGGTTCGATCGTCGGATGCTTCCCGCACCAACAATCTCCCCCTTTTTGATTATGGCAATACGTAATTCAAAGTTAAGAAAGAACAACATATGCATAAAGTTAACCATGCTTAAGTAAATAAACTTCAAATGCAATAACAGTTAAGCTGGAAACTTTTAACTTGGTAATATTAGACTCCCCCTTAATAAAAGCCCTCCTTTATTAAATACTTTGAATTTTCCTTTAACTTTAATTTACCTACTCTCCCCCTTTGCCATATATCAAAAATAAACCAGTTTGAAAGTAGATTTGTATTTTTCTGAAGGAAAATTTTCAAAGAGGGATAAATTTTCTTCTTAGATTGCCAAATTTGAAAATACTTAGCTTAGCTATATCTTTAGCTTCGAAATGATTTGTATTGAGAAAATATTTTGCCAAATAGCTAAGTTTAGAGTACAATCTAACTAAGTCTAGTTAAAATAGTCTTAAAATTAACTAAGTTTGAAAATATGAGTATTTGAATTTTCAATAAAGGGATTTTCTTAGAAGTTATAAAATATGAGGTCACTTGAAAACTTTAAAACGTTATAAAAAGTTGACTAGATTTGAAAATATTTGAATACTCAATTACATGGACAAGTTTTGAAAAACTGTAATTAAGTTTTGAATATGCATTTTGAAGAAACTTTGATATTAAAAAATATTTAGTTTTAGGACACAGGGAGTAGCAGTAGTTTGTTTTCTAGTCCAAGCATGAGTCAAATTAAATTATTGAGTTTAATTTGATTAAGTATCAGAGCCTTAAAATAATCTGGTAAAGTAATTTGATTAGAACCTTAAAGTACAATCATGCTTAAACAAAAAATTGAAACACACTTTTCCCAATTGTCTAACCTTTAGCTACTTGCTGATTGCCTAGAGGGCAGTAGCTTTCACATGGTTAGTCAAGTTGAGTTATTTTGATCCAGGTAGACTTGACTAGAGCTGGAGAACTTAACTTGATTAATGTTTATTGCATATTTAACGCCCAGACTCATATTGATGCACAGATATAAGCATTCTTGAGTCCAGGCAATACCCTATGCATCTCACGCCTTTCTAAGTTTTTCAAGACACAAGCAAGGTAGACCTAAGTGTTTGTGAGATGCTCTAGCTTAAAGCTAGAGGAACATGATTTCTAGGGGGAAACCTAGGCGTAATCCGATTTTTGAAAATTCTAAGAAATTGGAGTTTTGAAATAAGTATTTTCCTAGAAATTTTAAAAGCAAATGATAACCAATTTAAAAACATAGTCTATTCTACCCAACACATTCCTATTTGTCTTCTAAGTGAGCTGAACTCAAGTTCAGGTAAGGGTTTTGTGAAGATGTCAGCTAGATTTGATTTTGACTCAACATAGTTGAGTATAATATCACCCTTAGCGACATGATCCCTTACAAAATGGTGCTTTACTTCTATATGTTTAGTCCTTGAGTGATGAATTGGGTTTTTTGTTAAATTTATGGAACTTATATTATCAATTGAGATTTTTGTGTTATGATAGTTCAGTTGATAGTATTTAAGAGTGTGCATCATCCAAAGCAATTGAGATGTGCATTCACCTAAGGCTATATATTCAGCTTCAGTGGTAGATAAAGCAACACAATGTTGCTTTCTACTTGACCAACTTACTAGGCATTGTCCTAGAAATTGACAACTACCACTTGTGCTTTTTCTATCTAACTTGCATCCGGCGTAATCCGAGTCAGAATAGCCAAGAAGGTCAAAGGTGCAAGTTCTAGGGTACCAGAGTCCTATATTTAGAGTACCTTTAATGTACCTAAGTATTCTTTTAACATAGGTTAAATGTGACTCTTTTGCACAAGATTGGTATCTTGCGCACATACCAACCGCAAATAATATGTCGGGTCGGCTTGCAGTTAGGTAAAGTAAGCTTCCTATGGCACTCCTATAATACTTTGGATCTACTGGTTTTCCTTCAGGGTCAGAGTCTATGTTAATGTTGGTTGCCATTGGAGTATTTATTATTTTTGAATTTTCCATGCAGAATTTTTTAATTAATTCCTTTGCATATTTAGTTTGATAGATGTATATTCCATCTTTAGTTTGTTTTATTTGTAAGCCTAAGAAAAAATTAAGTTCACCAACCATACTCATTTCAAATTCATTTTCCATTAATCTAATAAATTCTTTTAAAAATTTAGAGTTATTTGATCCAAAAATTATATCATCAACATAGATTTGAGCTATGAAGATGTCTTTTTCTACAGTTTTTACAAATAGAGTTGGATCTATTTGACCTTGGTTGAAACCTTTGGATATTAAGTGATTTGATAATCGTTCATACCATGCCCTAGGGGCTTGTTTAAGTCCGTACAAGGCCTTTTTTAACTTAAATACATGATTAGGATATCCTAAGTCCTCAAATCCTGGGGGTTGGCTTACATATACTTCCTCCTTAATAAATCCATTTAAGAATGCTGACTTGACATCCATTTGGTATAGTTTAAATCCTTTGTTTGCTGCATAGGCTAACAACATTCTAATGGATTCGAGTCTAGCTATTGGGGCATAGGTTTCATCATAGTCCAAACCTTCAACTTGGCTAAATCCTTTAGCTACAAGCCTAGCCTTATTTCTAATTATTTCGCCTTGATCATCTAGCTTGTTTCTAAATACCCATTTTGTATCGATTATTGATTTATTTGAGGGTTTAGATACAAGTTCCCAGACTTGATTTCTCTCAAATTGGGCTAACTCTTCCTGCATAGCTATGATCCAGTCCGGGTCAGGTAGTGCTTCTTCTATTGTTTTTGGTTCGATTTTAGAAATTAGGGCAATCTGACTGTGGATTCTATAGGAGGATCTAGTTCTGACTCCTAGGTTTGGATCACCCAAGATTTGATCAGATGGGTGTGAGGTACTGGCCCTAGTTGGTCTTATAAGTGGGTCAGGGGCTGGTTCCTCTGGTTTATTAAGATTTGGTTGAATTTCATCATCTTCTATATTTCTTGGATCAACATCAACATTCTCATTTATATTTGGTAGATTATTTTCTTCATCAAATATTATATTAGTTGTTTCTTCAACTTTTAGGGTGTTTTGATTGTAGACTCTATAGGCTCGACTGTTTGAGGAGTATCCTAAAAATATTCCTTTGTTAGATTTGGGTGTGAATTTTCTTAAATAATCTTTAGTATTTAAAATGTGAACTTTACATCCAAATACTTTTAAATAATTTAAGTTAGGAATTTTATGATAATATAGTTCATAAGGAGTTTTCTTGTGAAATTTGTTGATCAAGATTCTGTTTTGAATATGATTTGCAGTATTTATTGCTTCAGCCCAAAATTGGTGATTTAAATTATATTCATTTAGCATGGTTCTAGCGGCTTCTTGTAGTGTTCTATTTTTACGTTCCACTAGACCATTTTGTTGGGGGGTTCTAGGACATGAAAATTCATGTTGATATCCATTTATTTTAAAAAGTTGGGTAAACCTATGATTTTCAAATTCTCCCCCATGATCACTTCTTATTCGTTTAATTTTAGTGTCTTTTTCATTTTCTACTAATTTGCAAAAATTACTGAATATTTCATAGGTTTCATCTTTTGTTTTTAGAAATTTTACCCATGTGAACTTAGAGTAGTCATCAATTATCACTAAACAATACTGGTTTTTGTTTAGTGACTTGGCTCTATGTGAATCAAATAGGTCAAGGTGAAGGAGCTCAAGTAAAGTGTTAGTTCTTTCTAGATTGGTTGACTTATGGGTTGACTTAGTTTGTTTTCCTTGTTGACAAGCATTACAGATTGAGTTTTCAATAAATTTTAATTTGGGCAAACCTCTAACTAGACTATTATGACTCATTTTTGAAATGAGTCTAGTGTGAGTGTGACACAATCTTCTGTGCCACAAATCAGTTTCCTCTTCTTGTGTTAGAAAACACTTTGTTGAGGATGTCGGTAGATTAATTGAATACATATTATTTATCCTAAGTCCTTTAAGTAAGATTTCAGGATTTTCAATGTTTTTAACTAAACACTTGGTTTTGTCAAAAGTTACTAAGTATCCGCTATCACACAATTGGCTTATACTTAGTAAATTAAACTTGAAATTTTCAACTAAAAGGACTTTTCGAATAATAAAATCGGAGTTGAGTTCGATATTACCTCTTCCGATTACCTTAAGTTGACCTTCGTTACCGAATGCAACTGATCCTAAGTTCTTGTACGTGAGTTTAGTAAACTTCAATTTATCTCCAGTCATGTGTCTGGAGCAGCCACTATCCAACATCCATTGATCCAATTCCTACATAGGACGTGGTTGAATTGTTTTAATGGATTTCACGATAGTTAAATTGAAGTAAACTTGTTAGAGATAAATTTTGAAAGATTTTTGAAATTTAGTTTTGAAATAATTTTGAAGTTTAATTTCATTTCGAAGTTTAGTTTTTAAAATAATTTTGAAATTTAGTTTTTTTTTAAATAATTTTGAAATTTAGTTTTTTTTTTTAAATAATTTTGAAATTTAGTTTTTAAAATAATTTTGAAATTTAAGTTTTAAAATTAATTTTGAAATTGAGTTTTAAAAAGATTTTTTTTTAATAATTTTGAAATTAGTTTTGAAAAGAGTTTTAAAATAATTTTGAAAAGATTTTGAAAATGATTTTGAAAATTTTCAAATAAATTTTAAATTGATTTCATTAAAAAACATGATATTAATTACGAATTTAATTTTGAATTTGAACTTTTAATTCCTTAGTCATCTCACTCGATCTAAATTGTCAATCAGGAAACCCTATAATTGTTGTGAGATGAATTATGGTTCAATTTTAAGGTTTGGGTTAACTTTGTGTTAGATTCAGGTTTAGCTTTGGGTTCAACAAGTAAGCATTCTTTGGATAAACTTCTGGGCTATGGTGAGTCACAAGGAACTCATTAAAGTAACCATGCCTTCGAGGTTTTCCAAATAGTCCTACCCATTGAGCTTAGTACTAAACATTGGTCTAACTAGTTAGGATCCATTTAAGGGTAGCTTCGGTCAATTTCACTTGGCCAAATGCACCAGGTCGAAGCCATATCTTCCTAGACATGCGATTCCCAAGTTTCCCTAACGTACTATCATCCAAAAACTTCACTAGTACTGTGGGTCAAGTTAATCCTTGCCTTTTAATCTAACCTCAATTACCCTGCCGAGTAATCTACTCTTGTTTTACCCACTTCGGGTAGATTAGGTTCAGTTACCCTGCCGGGTAGTTTAGTTGGGGGTGCCAGCGAGTCTGGATCCTCCATCTTTATTTTGAGTTTTAATTTCAAGTCTTGAATTTAATTTTAAATTTTGAAGTTAATTTTAATTTCAATTTCGAATTTTGAATTTTGATTTTAACTTTGAATTTATAATTTAATTTTGAATTTTGAATTTAATTTTAAATTTTGAATTTTAATTTTAATTTCAATTTCGAATTTTGAATTTTAATTTTAAATTTTGAATTTAATTTTGAATTTTGAATTTAATTTTAAATTTTGAATTTAATTTTAATTTCAATTTCGAATTTTGAATTTTAATTTTAATTTTGAATTTAGAATTTTAAATTTTTAGGATTGTTTTTCTTTTTGCTCCCCCTGGATCATGGCCTCGATATGGTCTATCGAGGTAGTATATTTGATCCTTCGGAACCCAGTATTGGCCAAGTCCAACTTGATTGACCAAGTTAGACTTGGAGACCCATGCTTGGACTGATTTAATACTTTGTTTGTTTATTAATGATAAATAAGATCTATATTTACTTTTGTATCCCAGTCCAGTTCTGTTGTAGACGGCTCTTTGTGTCCCAAGAATCAAGTCCAAATTCTTGGAGCCCAAAGTAAACCGTTCTAAGGTATTTTCTAAATCTTTAACCTGATTTGTTAGAGTTGAATTTTCTTCCTTAAGTTTTTGAACTTGAGTTGGAAATTCAGTCTGACTCTGGTCAGGTGAGGGTTTGGTGTCAGCCACTTCTTTAAGGACACTTACTTCCTTTAGAAGTGACTTAACTTTCAGGTTTGACTTAGCTAATTTGCGCAATAAATAGCTAACTAAAGTATTCAACCGGGAGATACTTACAGCGGGGTCTGGTCCTTCGGAAACGGATACGGATCCGTGGCTTTGCTCGGACTCTGCCTCAGACTCGCTCTCGCATCCATATTCAACGACTTGGTCCCGGGCCATTAATGCGAGTAGACTCGTTTGTTCGAGCTCGTCGTCGTCGTCCTCCGATGAAGATTCGTCCCATGTTGCCTTAAGGACCTTTTTCCTTCTTTGCTTTTTGACCTCCTTCAAGTTAGGGCAGTTGGTTGATGTGCCCCTTTTGGTTACACCCGTAGCATGTAACTTCAAACTTCATCTTTGTATTTTGTGGGCCTTCCTTTGATTTTACTGCCTTCTTTAGATCTCTTTTGTCGAATCCTTTCGTCTTGTAGAGCTTCTTCACGAGGTTTACCAGCTCGGTTGTAATGTCACCTTCTTCATCGCCAGAATCTGGTTCAGCTTCTGATGCTGGTTCGGTTCTTGTCGTGGTCTCGGTTCCCGGGTTCGGCTTGTACCTGCAACCAACGCAATACCTTTCTCGGTTGGCTGTGCATTAGTCTGCTCATGAAGTTCAAATTCACTAAAAAGTTCATCTAGTTTTAAAGAAGATAAATCCTTGGAAACTTTGTAGGCATCTACCATTGATGCCCACAATGTATTCCTTGGAAACGAGTTTAGGGCATACCTTATTACGTCCCGATTTTCTATCTTTTGGCCAATTCCGTGAAGAGAGTTAAGGATGTCTTGTATTCTCGCGTGAAGAGAACTCGCCGTTTCGCCTTCCTGCATTTTTAGATTATATAATTTATTAAGCAAAAGATCTCTTTTACTTACCTTGGTGTCGTCAGTGCCTTCATGGAGTTCGATGAGCTTTTCCCAGAGCTCCTTTGCAGAGGAGAACGGGCCAACTCTGTTGAGTTCTTCCTTGGTAAGACCACACTGGAGGGTGCAGGTAGCTTTGGCGTCGGCTTCCACCTTTTTTATTAGAGAAGCGTCCCACTTCTCGCAGGGTGTAGTTTTGCCGTCGTCATCGATTGGCAGTTTCAGTCCCGTCTTTATGATCATCCACGTTTCGAATTGTATCTTTAGATACGTTTCCATTCTTCCCTTCCAGTAGCCAAAATCCTCTCCGGAGAATAGCGGGGGACGTACAGTGCTGAAACCCTCTTGTTGGGCCATTTATAATATGTAACAAAAGAAAACAACAGAATATGTTCCAAGACTAAGTCTTGGATTAGTAGTGCTGGAATAAAGAATAATAAAAACGAACTCGAGTGGTGTTGCACCTACTTCGAGCAAAAGTCGATTCGAGGGAAACAAAAATTAGAATATAGCTATAAGGCTAAATTCTAATTCGACTCCGAAAAAAAACCTCCGAAAAATTTGTTTTGAAAGGTAGTTGCACCAATTCAAAACGACCCCGCTCTGATACCAATTGTTGGATCGAGACGCGCTAGAGGGGGTGAATAGCTCGTGGCTATAATCGTTCGATTATCGGAATCGTAAAACGTAAGAGTTAATGCAACAAATAAAACAACACACAGAGACAAGGATTTTTACTTCGTTCGGAGCCTTGATCGACGATCCTTGATCGCTTTCCGTGGGCAACAACTATAAGCTCGACAAGAGTACAAGTATTACAGTTAAGTATTAAAAAGAGTACAGTTATACCGACGACAATATCGTAATCTGAAGATTCAGAGCTCCGGGTCGTCGATGTCTCGCAACAGCACTTTGGAATCGTCTCGTGAGCAGCTTGTAGCAGTAAGATCACTTGAAAGTTATTTTTTGAAGCTGCTGGTCGAGACCCCTTATAAAGGGGGTTCAAGGCGCCTTATACTGTTCACCAAGGCGCCTTGAACGAGCCGAGTCACCCGCGTGGATCAGCACGGACCTGGTCGAACTCTATCTGGTTCAAGGCGCCTTCAGCCTATCCAAGGCGCCTTCAACCTCCGGTCCAAGGCGCTTTGAACTCCATTCAAGGCGCCTCCAGTCTGCTGCGCTGGCCTTTTCCTGGCTCGCACCCGAGGCACCTCGGACACTGTTCATCCGAGTTGTAACTTGCTCCTTTGTTCCTGCAAAATGTGTTAGTCCCAAACACATACCCTGCAAAACAAAGTTAGCACAGAAACATAATGAATGATAATAATAAAAGTTTTGACAGCATTCGAACTGTCCGGGTCTGACTTCAGGTTTCCTACCGGAAACCCTAGGTCGACCCGACGCCTACTGTTCCCTCTACGGGGAACTCCACTCAGGAGATTTACCTGTTGCCAGTACGATCCTCCAGATCGACTGGACTTTTGCTCGGCACTCGATGCTTCCGGACTTTCTGCTGAACATCCGCTTCACCGGCCAGTTCAGACTTTCACCTGGTTCGCGACACCAGGACTTTCCACCTAGGGTTACCACCCCCTAGGACTTTTGCCTGAAGCCATCGACCTGCCAAGGCTTTCCGCATAGGGTTACCACCCCCTATGACCTAGGGTTACCACCCCCTAGGGTTTTAACTTGTCTAACCGCAGTTAGGACTTTCCTGAAACACTCAGCAAAAGCTGTCAGATAACAAAGCACCTTAACTTTGAATCCTTTGCCATTATCGAAACTTAGGTTCGATCGTCGGATGCTTCCCGCACCAACAGCTGCTGTTGCTGTAGGGACTTACTTTCTATCTCTACCCTCTGGGCTTGTACTAAAATTAGATGAATGTTGTTATGTGCATGCTCTTACTAAGAACATTATATCAGTTTTTTGTTTGGACAAGAAAGGTTTTTCGTTTATCATAAAGAACAAATATTGTTCCGTCTATTTAAATGATATGTTCTATTGTAGTGCACCTTTGATGAACGAACTCTATATTCTAGACTTAGAGAACGTCATCTATAACATAAATACCAAAAGGTTCAAATCAAATGAAATGAGCCAAACCTATCTCTGGCATTGTCGCTTGGTCATATAAATGACAAACGCTTATCCCAACTCCATAAAGATGGTTTGCTGGACTCATTTGATTTTGAATCATATGAGACATGCGAGTCATGCCTACTAGGAAAGATGACCAAGACTCCCTTTAGTGGACACAGCGAAAGAGCGGCTGACTTGTTAGGACTTATACATAGTGATGTATGTGGCCCTTTCAATGTCGTTGCCAGAGGTGGTTATAGGTACTTCATTACATTTACTGATGACTTCAGTAGATATGGTTATGTGTATTTGATGACACATAAGTCAGAATCCTTTGAAAAGTTCAAAGCATTCAAGAATGAAGTACAAAATCAGCTTGGCAAGAGTATTAAGATACTTCGATCAGATCGAGGTGGTGAATACCTTAGCCATGAGTTTCGTGACTATCTAGCTGAGTGTGGGATTCTATCCCAACTCACTCCTCCTGGAACACCACAGTGGAATGGTGTATTCGAAAGGAGGAATCGTACCCTATTAGATATGGTGCGATTTATGATGAGTCACACAGATTTTCCTATATCTCTTTGGGGCTATGCTCTAGACACAACAACCTTCATACTTAACCGTGTTCCATCCAAGGCTGTAATAAAGACACCATATAAGATATGGACTGGGAGAGATGCCCAGGTGTCTTTTATGAGGATTTGGGGTTGTGAGGCTTACGTTCGACGTCAAGTCTCGGACAAACTAGGACCCAAATCCGATAAGTGCTATTTCATAGGATATCCCAAGAAAACGAAGGGATATTACTTCTACATTCCCAGTCAACACAAAGTAGTTGTGGCTAAGACTGGGATATTTCTAGAAAGAGACTTTGTTTCTAGAAAAACTAGTGGGAGTACGTTCAATCTTGAAGAAGTTCAAGATATGGACCATAGCACTGAAGCCTTGATGGAAGTTGAACTGGAACCACAAAGTGTTGTGGATGATGAGATTGTTCCACAAGGAGTTGAGGAACAACAACCAGTTCAAGTAGACCTACCTCTTCACAGGTCTGATAGGGTACATCATCAGCCTGAGAGATACTCATTTCTCTTGTCTGACCATGATGACGTTATGCTCGTTGAGAATGAGCCTACCTCCTATCTGGAAGTTGTGATGAGACCATATTCTGACAAATGGCTAGAGGTCATGAGATCCGAGATGGAATCCATGTACACCAACCAAGTATGGACTTTAGTTGATCCACCTGAAGGTGTCAAACCCATTGGGTGTAAGTGGGCCTTTAAGAGAAAGACTAACATGGATGGACTTATATATAAGGGTCGTCTAGTAGCTAAAGGTTTCAAGCAAATTCATGGTATTGACTATGATGAAACTTTTTCTCCAATATACCACGATTATGAGATCTAGCAGATGGATATCAAAATCGCATTTCTGAATGGAAATTTGCTCGACGATGTGTACATGACACAACCTGAGGGTTTTGTAGATCCACAGCATACTGGCAGAGTATGCAAGCTGCATAAGTCCATTTATGGACTAAAGCAAGCTTCTCAGAGCTGGAATCTTCGATTCGATGATGCGATCAAACAGTTTGATTTCATCAAGAATGAAGATGAACCCTGTGTCTACAAGAAGGTTGTTGAGAACACAGTTGTCTTCCTTGTATTATATGTGGATGACATACTACTCATTGGGAATGACATTCCTTTGCTGCAGTCTGTTAAGACTTGGCTGGGGAATTGTTTCTCAATGAAGGACTTAGGTGAAGCAGCCTACATTCTAGGCATAAAGATCTATAGAGATAAATCTAAGAGATTGCTTGGCCTAAGTCAGAATACATATGTTGACAAGTTATTACTACGGTTTGCCATGCAGAATTCCAAGAAAGGATTTCTGCCGATGTCACATGGTGTGAATCTTTCGAAGACTCAAAGTTCCTCTTCTAGAGAGGAGAGAGATCGCATGGATAAGATCCTTTATGCTTTAGCCATAGGATCTATCATGTACGCCATGCTATGTACTCATCCTGATGTCTCGTATGCTTTGAGCATGACGAGTAGATACCAGTCAGATCCAAGTGAGTGTCACTGGATAGCGGTCAAGAATATTCTTATGTACTTGAGAAGGACTAAAGAATATTTCTTCATATATGGAGGCGATGACGAGCTGGCTGTAAAGGGTTACAGTGATGCCAGCTTCCAAACTGACCAAAATGACTATAGGTCACAATCTGGGTTCGTGTTTTGCTTGAATGGTAGTACTGTGAGCTGGAAGAGTTTGAAGCAGGACATAGTTGCTGATTCTACAACAGAGGCCGAGTATATTGCTGCATCAGAAGCAGCAAAGGAGGCAGTTTGGATCCGCAAGTTTATTACTGAGCTTGGGGTGGTTCCTAGCATTGCAGATCCTATTGAGCTCTATTGTGACAACAATGGAGCAATTGCATAGGCTAAGGAACCTCGCTCACACCAGCGGACCAAACACATACTACGGCGCCTCCATCTCATTCGAGAGATCATCGATAGAGGAGATGTGAAGATTTGCAGAGTACCCACAGAAGCTAATATCGCTGATCCCTTGACCAAGGCTTTGGCACAAAGAAAGCATGATGGTCACACTAGGTCATTGGGCCTTAGAGCCTGCACTGATTGGCACTAGTGCTAATGGGAGATTGTTAGTTAGAGCCCTAAAGCCAATCATATGAGGATTGTTGTATGGACTCGATGTATCATATTCCTATATATTTATAAAGGCATTTTCTTTATGGTTATTATACTTACTTGTATTGGTGTCAAATAACTAAGTATAATAGCGTCCATGAGTAGAAGGTTTTTATCTATATCAATCGATTAGTTAAATCGATAGTGAGATGATATAGAGAACACTACTCTTAATCATTCCTAGTCAAGTATTAACCTTCAGGGACAATGTTAATGTGATGAGACTAGCATATAGGTCAACTCGATGACTTGATCTCACAAGTCATGGATATAGAGATATCAAGTTGACACATGGGTATGCATTGAAGAATGTATACTGAATGACCCGCCATGAGAAAGTATCATGGATCATTATATGAGTGTCATATACTTTCTCATGTGACTATTAGTATGACTATCAGTCCTTGGACCTGAAGTCACCATGGTTCTCTACATAAGGAGTTGCATACTTTGGCTTCGTCAAACGTCACCCGTAACTGGGTGGACTATAAAGGCAATTACTGGGTATATAACAAATTATGCAGAGGGATGTGAGTGATGTAGATGGGATCTATCCCTCCTATATGACGGGAGTGACATCATTATTCTTGATAGAATAAGACCACTAAGTGCATGGCCATGCCCAAATGAGTCAATATGAGATATTGATTAGAGGAGTTCAAGATTTAGATTAGAGTGAGTCTACTTGGAGTTCAAGATTTAGATTGATTAGAGGATGACACGATCTATGCCTCAAATTGATCAATCTAGATGTCAAGGATAGAAGGACAGTGTCATATATTGTGAGGGTCACAATTAGTAGTCACAAAGGTGATGTTGGATCTCAACATTCTTATAACTTAGGTAGTAATGATGTGTTGCTAGATACCGCTCATTACTTATGCTTCTAAATAGGTTTAGGAGCATTGCCAACGTTACAAGAACCTATAGGGTCACACACAAAGAGCAATTAGATGGAGATTAGGTTCATATGATGAACCAAGAGGATTAGGTTCATGTGATGAACCAAATTGGATCAAGAGTAATCCAAATTAGAAGTAATTCAGTTGGACTCAATTTGATTCATGTGTCCAATGAGTCTAATTAGATTTTGATTCATTGAGTCAATTTAATTCAATGAATATAGATTCATTAGATTAAATTGATATGAATCAAATGGCTGGATTTGATCAACTATAGGAGATATGAGGTCAAGTTTGACTTGACTTGAGAGGGAAGATGAAGGGTCAAGTTTGACTTGACCAAATGTCACTTCATTGGTCAAGTTTGACTTGACCAAAGCCACTTGGCATGGGGTCGGCCAATGATGGTGTTACACATCATCAAGGCTACATCATTTGGTCAAGATTGACTTGACCAAATGCCACCTCATGAGGGAGACCAAGAGTCATGACTCTTGGTATCCCATGGAGGTTTATAACCTCTCTATTGTGGTCGACCACTTTAATGTGTGAGTGATTGCATTTGTGTGCTCATTCAAGAGGTCTTCTTCTTCCTCCTCTCTTCTCTCCCTCTCTTCCTCCATTGTCGTGACCTTCTAAGGGTGCTAGCACATCTTAGTTGTGTTTTTATCCACCTATTGTTCATGTGGATACACATAGAGGAGTGTGCATTTGACACTCTCGAGATCCGACAACCCTTCTGGACGAGCGAGATTTGCGAAGGGCTTCGCTTCAAAGGTATAAACCCCTTTCTTGTAGATCTAGTGTAGATCTAGGATTAGGAAACATGTACATGATAATTTTTATATATCTTCACATGGATCCGTGGCAAGACTTCGGGGTTTACGCAACACAAAAAGCGATTTTTGCGGCCCGAAAGTCCCAACACTTTTGGCAAGACCAATGTGACTAAGACTTCCAAGAAGTCTAACAGAGTCACAAAAAAGGAGGGAGGTCATTCCTAGAGTTGACATAGTAAAGGTGACTAAGGCTCCAAAAAGGTCAAATAAAGTTACAAAGAAGGTCACAATGGAAGTTATCCCTAGGAGTGACCTAGTAGAAGTGACCAAGGCTTCTAAGAAGCCTAGAAAGATCCTTAGGAAGGTATCTAGGGAAGTCATCCCTAGTGAGTACCTAGAGGATCCAAGGAGCACCAATAGGTTTTGGGTTCCTAGGAGCATATTCTCTCCACCCTAAATGGGTTTAGAGAGTGTCAACTCCAATTGGGAGGGTAGTCAACCCAACCTTGTTAAAGTTGACACTTGAGAGCATTTTCAAGGTTATTGTTAACCTTTGAAAATGAAAAGGATTATTGGGTTATTCTTTGAAAGAGTGATATATGCGCTAAAATTTGAAGAGTTAAACTTAATCTAAATTGGCATACTTAAGAAAAGTATAAGAAAAATTGAGTTAGAATTTTGATACTTTCTTAACGAATTAAGAGAAAACTCATGCTTTAATCAAATGTGATTAAGCCTTGAAGGGCAAAAAGGGTGCCAAGTGTGAGGATTTGAAATTAGGCTAAATTAGCACAATTTGAAGAATCATCAGAAATACCAGGTTGGGATTTTGGTATCTTCTTAGTGATTTAAGGGAAATCTAAGTGTTAATCTAAAGTGTTACTATTTGGAGGAGTAAAATGTGCCAAATCTTAAGGAATTGGACTTAAATTTAAATTGGCACAAATGTAAAAAGAAATACCAAGTTGGAAATTTGGTATTCTATTGAGGGGCTAAGAGAAAATTTAAACCTTAATCAAATTAATTACTCTTTGGAAGAGTAAGTTGTGTCAAACCTTGAGGAATCACATCAAAGGTAAGTTGGCACACTTGGAGAAAGGATAAGAAATGTCTAGTTGAGATATTAGTATGTTCTTAATGGATTAAGAGCAAAATTAAATCTCAATCTAAATGTTTGATCCTTAAAGAGAGTAATATGTGCCAAACAAATATTTGAGGATTGAATTCTTAATTTCAAGTGGCACAAATAGAAAAGGGGTAAAAGAAATGTCAAGTTAGGTTTTGGCATTCCTTCAAAAGATAAGCAATTTAGGCTTAATTTTAAGGTTTTAGCTAAGGTTTAAGGACATTTCATAGGTTATCTAGGTATATTTTATTTATACTAAAATGCCATGATTGATTGCCTATTATATGTCATGACATCATGTGTTGCATTTATTTTTATTATGAAAAACACAAAAATACCATGTCATGTCATACATACATCATGTAGCTATAGCATATTTTTCTTTTGAAAATTACTTATTTTGATGTATACCATGTAACATCATGCATTATGTTAATTTCCTTGTAATTAAGGACAAAAGATATTTACTATAAAGGGTAAATATCCCAACAAGTGGGATTATACCAAGTGACATTTTAGGTGGATGATCATAAATTTCATAACGCCTAGATAGATATGCATGATCCCTCAGTTTAGGGTAAAACCAAATATACATCTCACAAAGAACTATAAGGTGACTTGTATGTGTTTTAGCACACATTAGATACAAGTGAGATGTTAGGATGGTGAACAAAACTCAAGATGTTGATTTAGTGCATCTTGTTGAGTTTTAGGTTCATCAAAGCACATAGTCATATGACTTCCAATCATTGGGAAAGCTAATGTACAAGCCATGTGTATTGAGCCCAAAGAACATGGTTGGATATTGGTTTTGAAAATAATTTTAAAATACTTTTGGAAAACCTTGATGAAGACTATCTTTTGATAGTGATCATCATTGAATAGTTAAACACAAACTTGAAGAAAACACTAAAGTTTTTACAAGTTTTCAAATTTGTGTCAATCTTTAAAAATAAGAAGTATTTTCATAGAAAACTATTTTTTCTTGATAAAGTATACCCTAAATAATGTCTACATGAATTTTCATGATTTTTAGAATTTTGTAAAATTTTTGGGGAGTTTCTGAATTTTGCTGAAATTGAATTTCAGGAAATCAGGAACCCAATCGATCAGCTGATCGATTGGGATGGGTTCGATCGATCAGCCGATCAATTGGGAAGCCAATTCCTGCAAACAGAAGGGTAGTGAATCGATCATCCGATCGATTAACCCAGACTGGATCGATCAGTCGATCGATTCAGAGGGAATTTCTACGAGCAATAGCTTGCGGAATCGATCAATGGATCGATTGAAGTGATTTCAATCGATTGAGTCCCAACTTCAATCGATTGGGAAGTCTAATTTTGGCTTGAAAAGCCTGATTTCAGTATTTCAAGTCACTTCGAGTCCCGTTAACCACTCCAAACTCCTTGGAATACATTTGTATACGTTTAGGGGGAGTTTTTCATGATGAAAACAAGTATGGATTGGTTAAGAGAAACCAAAGTGAAGTTTAGGAAAAGGTTTAGCTTCAATTCTGAATTTTGAAACCTTAAAACTTCAAGATTTGATTTTCAAGGGTCATTAATCATTCCTAACCATTTGGCATACACTTGTATCCATTTAGGAGGAGTTTTCATGTTGAAAGCAAGTATGGATTGGTTAAGGTAGATTTAGGTGAAGTTTAGGTTGGAGTTTAGTTTCATTATTGAATTTTGAACCTCAAAACTTCAAGTTTTGGTTTTCCTAATTGTTTAGGAACTCCAAGTCATTGTTGGTGCAATGATAGAAGTTTGACCATGTTTTTAGGGGGAGTTATTCTTTGAAAACATAAAAATCTTTTCAAAGACCTTGGAAGGAGGTTGTTAACAACATGTGAGGTTGTAAACAACGTAGAGTTAACTCTTATGGAGAAGAGTTTGTTTTATGGTTTTGATGTGTGACAAAGGGGGAGAATGGAAGGTTAAGTTAGACCTTCATCTTAAGCAGGGGAAGTTTGCCATTGTTGGTTAGTCCTAGGAAAATCGTACCGGTTCCACTGTACAAAAATTTTATACAAGTGTCGAACCTTTCCTTAAATTATCTATTGTGTTCTTTAGAAGTTAAATTAGGAATCGCAGACGGAACTTAACATCATTGATTCCAAATTTAACTTATCTGTTCTTGATGGTTTAGATTTGGATCGCAAGTGGAACTTAACACTATTAATCCAAATCCACTTATGTTCTTAATTTCATTAAATATTAATTTCCAAAATTGGCTTCCAGGACTGCATGGCGAGGCACATGGCCTTCTTGGGTATGGGAGCATCCACCACCGCCTAGACAAAGCCTTTTAAGGAAAGCTAATATTTAATTTCCTTAAATAACTCTAGGTTAACCAAAAAGAACGATCGAATCACAAATTCGAAAAATAAAACAAAAGAAATACAAATTCAAAACAAATCCGAAAACTCTAGAATCATATGCCTCTTGTGTTTGGTATTTCCAAAAATAATTACACAAAGAAAATTAGTATGATGCGAAAAATAATTACTAGTTATACCTTTCTTTGTAAGCAAATAACCTCTTGATCTTCTACCGTATTCCTCTTCTAATCCCAGACGTTGTGTGGGCAACGATCTATCAAGATGAGAATCCACCTAAGCCACCTTCTTCTCCAAGCAAGATTCGGCCACCACATAAACTCCAAGAGATGTGAGGTTCGGCCACCACCACCAAGCTCCAAGGGATGTTAGAAACAAAGCCTCCTTTCTCTCCTTCTTCTCCTAGCTAGAACCCACCGCCATGGACTTCTCTTGTGTTGATACCGTCGGCCACAAAGGAGGAAGAGAAGAGAAGGAGAAGAGACCCTAGGGCCGGCCACACCAAGGAGGAAAAGAGAGAAAGAAAATAGAATAGAGTCGTTAGCCATGAAAGCACCTCTACCTCCTCTTTTATAATCCTTGGTCTTGGCAAATAAGGAAAATTTAAATAAAAACTTCCTTATTACTTTGTCATGAAAAGGAAAATTTAATTAATTAAAATTAAAATCCTTTTCACAATTGTACTGGCCGACCACTTTAATCCCCAAAACAAGGAGAGTTTTACATGACAATCCTTATGAGCTCCTCTTGGGGTCATTCTCAACCTAGATTACTAGGACACAGTTTCCTTCTATAATCAACAACACACACTATAAGTAATATCATTTCCCAACTTATCGGGCTTATTGATTTATCGAGCTAAATCTCACTCATTGATAAGTCAAAGAAATAAATACTAAATATATGTGTTTGTTATTATATTAGGATTAAGAGCACACACTTCCATAATAACTAAGGTATAGTTGTTTTATCAAGTCAGTATAAAAAGAACTTACCTAAAATGGCCCTACTCAATACACTTAGAGTGTACTAGTGTAATTTATTAGTCAAGATAAACTAATACCTAATTACACTACAACTATTCCGATGTTTGTTCCTTTCCATCTTAGTCGTGAGCAACAGTTTATAATTTATAAAGAACTGATAACATGATCTTCTGTGTGTGACACCACACACTATGTTATCTACAATATAAATTAATTAAACAACCACACTTAACAAATAAATGTAGGTATTTGACCATTGTGATTCTTTATTTCTAAATAAATTTTTATACAAAAGCTAGGTTTTTAGTATACACTCTAACAAGTTTGCCCTCTAGGAAAGGGAGAGAATGAAGGAAACCTTCATTCAAACCTTGGTATAAAGGAGTTAAGGCTATGAGATTTAGCCTTGTGATAAAGAAGATGTTAAGGCTATGGGATTTAGCCTTGTGATAAATTAAGGCTATGGGAGTTAGCCATGTTATAAAGAAGAGGTTAAGGCTATGAGATTTAGCCTTGTTATAAAGAAGAGGTTAAGGCTATGGGATTTAGCCTAACTTAGAGGTATTAACTTAGAGGTTTGTCAAATATCAAAAAGGGGGAGATTGTTGGACAATTTCCCTAGGTCAAGTTTGACCACTTTGACTAAGCTTGAGTTGAGTCAAGCTTGAGTCGGGATTTGAGTTTTGATGTTTGACAATATATGGAGATTGCTAGGGAAATCGTCCGATTGTGAAGATGGTCAAAGGGTTGACCAGGGTGATGAGAATACAAGTCAAGTAGGTCAAGGTTGACAAGAGACTTGACTGGGAAAGTCCTAATTGGAGGTTACGCGTATGGAAGTCCTAACTAGAGTTTAGGCAGTGGTGGAAGTCCTAACTGGAGTTTAGGCAGTATGGAAGTCCTAACTGGAGTTTAGGCAGTGGTGGAAGTCCTAACTAGAGGTTAGACAAATTGGAAAGTCCTAGTGAAGCTAGGCAGGAGAAAGTCCTGGTGAGGAGCCAGGCAACGAGAAAGTCCAAGTGTGATCTTGATAAAGGAGAAAGTCCTCGTGAGGAGCCAGGTAATTGGAAAGTCCAAGTGTGATCTTGGCAAAGGAGAAAGTCCTGGTGAGAATCCAGGCAACGGGAAAGTCCAAGTGTGATCTTGGCAAAGGAGAAAGTCCTGGTGAGGAGCCAGTCAAGTGGAAGTCCAAGTGTGATCTTGGCAAAGGTTGTAAGTACAAGCATGTGGTCTTGGCAAGGTAAGTCTTAGTGTGACTTGGCAAGAAGAACTCGACAACTAGGATGAGGCTGAAGGAAGCTCCTGAAGGCAAGACGTGAAGGATGGGAGATATTCGAGGGACGCAAGACTGATGGAGGAGGCTAGAAGGCTAGTTCGAGGTTGGTCGGGTGTGGCCAAATGCTAGGCACGGAGACCCAACAGGTCACGGTTGACCAGGAGTTGGGTTGGAGGCTTTGGACTTGAGTTTGAGTCAAGTCCAAGCTGGTCAATTGATCGGGCGATCGATTGAACCATGGTCCAATCGATCAGTGGATCGATTGGAGTATGCTGCGATTGTGGGAAGTCTCAATCGATCGGTCGATTGATTGGGATGTGAAATCATGAGCACAGAAGTGTTCCCAATCGACACCCGATCGATTGGGATATGAAATCACGAGCACAGAAGCGTTCTCAATCGATCGGGTGATCGATTGAGAGCTGCCAATCGATTGGTCGATCGATTGGGCAGTAGAAGCTCTCGCGCGATCGCGAGAGCACCCAAAGGCTCTGAATCGATCGGATGATCGATTTAGGCAGTCCCAATCGATCGGTCGATCGATTGGGAAGTGACCGTTAGGCAGGAAATGAGCGATGGATAGCTGGGATGGAGCGGTGCTGACGTGGCAATCGATTGGGGATGAATTGGATCGATTGAGAGCACTGTTTAAAGCCTTGGTGGAGCGTTTTCTCCACAGATTTTTGGCGATATGTTTTCTATGATTTTCAGCGATTCTTCACAAGCTTTCTCTGATCTACTCACGCTAGTTCTTAAAGGCACTTGGGGAGTTTCTCCAAGGTTCAAGAGGCGACGACAAGCACAAGTAAGCAAGAAGAATGGTGTATTACATTGTATTTTTGTTTCTTCTTCTTGTGTTCGTGTTTGTGTTTGTATGTGAGTACTGTACAAGGCTTCTCCGCCTCCGGCTGCGACTGAGAAGGAGGTTTTTCATTAGTGGAGTGAGTGTGTCATGTGGATCCTTGGATTAGTCACCTCTTCTTAACTTGGATACCAAGTAAATCTGTAGTGTTAGCGTTGTGTGTGTCTTGTGTTTATTTCCGCTGCACATTATCAAGACGAAGCAACCGACAAGCGCGACGAAATGCTATTCACCCCCCCCCTCTAGCGGACATCACGGTTCCTACAGCATCATTCTTCTCCAAGCAAGTTTCGGCCACAATCAATCAACTCCTTGAGATGAAGAACTTTGGCCACCAACCAAGCTCTAAGGGATGCAAGAAACAAAACCTCCTATCTCTTCTTCTTCCTCTAGCAAAATCCTGCCACCACCAAGCTCCTTGAGATGAAGATGTCGCCGGCCACACAAGGAAGAAGAATAGGAGAAGAGAAGGGAGAGAGGGTCGGCCACCAACCAAGGAATAGAAGAGATATTGTTGTGTGAGGTGAGGCACCTCTACCCTCTCTTTTATATTCCTTGGTCTTGGCAAATAAGGAAAGTTTTATAATTAAAACTTCCTTATATTCCTTGCCAATGTTTAAGAAGGAAAATTTAATTAAAAATTCCTTTTAAACCTCTAATGTGTCCGGCCACCTTATTCCCTCCATACAAGGAAAGTTTTAATCACAAAATTAAAACTTCCTAATTTGTTTCCGGAAATTTTAAAATAAAAATTTCTCTTTTAAAAATTCCCTTCATGGTTGGTTATAAAAGGAAAATTTTATAAATTAAAATCTCTCTATTAAAACATATGGATGATTTCCAAAAAGGAAAGTTTTCTTCAAAATTAAAATCTTTCTTTTAACTACAAATAAGGAAAGATATCAAATTTTTCTCTTAATCCTTTGTAGAAAGTTATAAAAGGAAAGATTTATAATTTTTAAAACTGTTTTTTTAAATCATGAGCATGGTTACAAAAAAGGAAAGTTTTATAAAAAATTAAAATCTTCCTTTTAAACTACAGATAAGGAAAGATATCAAACATTTCTCTTAATATTTTGTAGAAATCTATAAAAGAAAATATTTAAATTTTAAACTTTCTTTTAAAACCATAGCTTCCACATAAGAAAGCTTTTAAAATTAAATCCTTTTAATTTTAATTGTGGTTGGCCACCACCTAAGCTTGGGTTCAAGCTAGGGCCGGCCACCTTAGCAAACCAACTCACCTTGGTTTGGTCGACCCTAGCTTGGGCTCCAAGCTAGGCTTGGTCGACCACCTTAAGGTGGGTAAGAAGGTAGGTATAGGTGGGTATAATACTTTATAAATAAGAGGCTACGATAGGGACCGAGAGGAGGAATTGGTTTTGGTCTCCCAATGAACTTGAGCTTCCCGTGTTCGCCCCGAACACCCAACTCGAGTTCATCAATAATAACTCATACCACTAAAGAGTCATTATTGAACTACCGCACCAATCCCATATTACTATATGGGCTCCTTCTTATCATGAGTGTGTTAATCTCCCTGTGTTTAAGATGTCAAATGTCCACTAATTAAATGAGTTACTGACAACTCACTTTAATTAATATCTTAGTCCAAGAGTAGTATCACTCAACCTTATTGTCATGTCAGACTAAGTCCACCTGCAGGGTTTACATGACAATCCTTATGAGCTCCCCTTGGGGACATTATCAACCTAGATTACTAAGACACAGTTTCCTTCTATAATCAACAACATACACTATAAATAATATCATTTCCCAACTTGTCGGGTCTCTTGATTTATGGAGCTAAATCTCACCCTTTGATAAGTCAAAGAAATAAATACTAAGTACACATGCTTGTTATTATATCGAGATTAAGAGCATACACTTCCATAATAACAAAGGTCTTGTTCTTTTATTAAGTTAGTATAAAAAGAACTTACTTTAAATGATCCTGCTCAATACACTCAGAGTGTACTAGTGTATTTTTATAGTCAAGATAAACTAATACCAAATTACACTACGACTATTCCAATAGTTTCTTCCTATCCATCTTAGTCGTGAGCCACTGTTTATAATTTATAAGGAACTGATAACATGATCTCTGTGTGTGACACCACACACCATGTTATCTACAATATAAATTAATTGAACAACTACACTTAGCATATAAATGTAAATTTTGACCAATATGATTCTTAAATGTTTATACAAAAAGTTAGACTTTTAGTATACACTCTAACAATCTCCCACTTATACTAAAAGACTATGCTACCATATACCCTCCATACATCTGATTCCCAACCTTTCATCATACCCATCGAAAGCTCTTGCATTAAGGGCCTTAGTGAAAGGATTTTTCAGGTTATCACCTGATGCAATCTAGGCGGCAACAACTTCTCCTCGTTATATGATGTCTCATATTAGGTGGTACTTGCGCTCTATGTGTTTACTTGCCTTATAGGCTCGTGGTTCCTTCGAGTTTGTTACTGCACCACTTATTATCACAATACATTGTAATAATTTTGGGCAAATCAAGAATCACATCTAAGTCCATTATGAAGTTTCTGAGTCATACAGCTTCTATGGCTAACTCAGAGGCTGCCACATACTCAGCTTCTATGGTGGAGTCTGAAAAAACACCTATGCTTAACACTCCTCCATAGTTATGACTTCACCTCCTAAAGTAAACACAAATCCCCAAGGTCGACTTATTATTGTCCCTATCTGATTGGAAGTCAAAATTCATGTAACCTACAAGAAGCAAATCATCTGCTTGGTAAACCAACATATAATCTCTAGTCCTTCTCAGGTACTTCAATATATGCTTTACAGCAGTCCAATGTCCCTGTCCAGGGTTACTTTGATATCTGCTATCCATGCCTACGACAAAATAGATATCCGGTCTCATACACAACATAGCATACATTAAGCTTCCGACAGCCAAAGTATAATGAACTGCCTTCATGTCCTCTATCTCCTTTGATGTCTTCGGAGACATCTCTTTAGATAAAGTTACTCCATCCCTAAAAGGTAGAAAACCTTTCTTGGAGTCTTGCATGCTAAAACGAGCTAAGATTGTATCGACATATAAAGCTCGGGATAAGCACAACATTTTTTTCTTATGATCCCTTATTACTTTGATCGTAAGAATATGTGCACATTCTCGCAAGTCCTTCATATTGAATTGCTTGGACAACTATACCCTTACTTCCGAAAACACTTGGATATTGTTTCCAACTACCAAAAATGTCATCTACGTATAGTACAAGAAATACCACCACATTTCCATCACACTTTTTGTATACACAAGACTCATCCGGACACTGAATAAATCCATAAGTCTGGATTACTTCATTAATTCGGATGTTCCAAGACCTTGAAACTTTGCTTCAGTCCATAGACCGATTGAGCCTACATACTAGATGCTCTTTGTCCTTTCCAATGAACCCCTCTGGTTGCTTTATATGGATGCTTTCTTTAAGACTTCTATTAAGGAAAGCTGTCTTGACATCCACTTGCCAAATCTCATAATCCATATGAGTAGCAAAAGATAAAAGAATCTGGATAGACTTAAACATGGCTACCGATGAAAAGGTTTCCTTATAATTGATACCCTTTTTCAACAAGCCTTGATTTGAAAGTTTTCACCTTCTCGTCTGTCCTTCTTTTTCTATTATAGACCTTAAATCCAATGACTTTTACACCATTTAGTGGTTCTACAAACTCCCAGACTTTTATTAGAATACATAGATTCTATTTCTGTATTCATTGCGTTTTGCCAAGATGTTGCATCTTTATCTTGGAGTGCTTCGTCATATGTTTGGGGATCAGGTTCATGTTCACCAGGGATCAAGTCCAAATATTCTCCCATAACATGAATCTTTCAGGTTGCCTAACAACCCTCCCACTACAACGAGACACTTTCTGCAATTGTGTATCATTTGTGATACGTGTTGCAGTTTCTTGTGATATTTCATCTTGTACAGTTGGTACTAGATTAGACGTATCCTTTATTATTTCCTTAAAAATAAATTTACTTATGGACTTGTGGTTGATTATATAGTCCTCTTCTAAAAATCAGACATTGGTGCTTACAATAACCTTTTGATTTTTAGGACTATAAACCTCCTTTCGTTTCTCTAGGATAACCCACAAACAAGTGAACTCATGTCCAACTTATCAGTGTCTCCCTTTAGCATATGTGCTGGACTACCCTAAATCCAAATATGCTTCAGACTAGGCTTACGCCCATTCTGCAATTCTATGAGAGTAGAGGGTTCTGATTTAGAAGGTATTATGTTCACTTCCGTTTCCAGAGTATATCCTCAAAACGAATTTGGTAGTTCTGAATAACTCATCATTGATCTAATAATTTCCATAAGAATCCTATACCTTCTTTATGCCACACCATTCTATTAGGGTATACCAGGTGCAGTCAATTGAGATTGAATCCTGACTTCTGATAAGTGACTCCTAAATTCTCCTAAGAGGTACTCACCACTACGATCTCATCGTAGTGTCTTGATACTTTTACCTTGACGTTTCTCCACATCAACCCTGTACTCTTTGAACTTATCAAAATACTTAGACTTGCGGTGCATCAAGTAAATGTACCCGTATCTCGAATAGTCGTCTATAAAAGAGACGAAATATTCGAAACCACCTCTTTCCTGGATAGTCATAGGTCCTCACAAATTAAAATGAACCAATTCCAGCACATCTTTAGCTCTATACCCCTTAGACTTAAAAGGTCTCTCGGTCATTTTTCCTTCGAAGCAAGACTCGCAGGTTGGAAAGTTTTCCACCACCAATGAACCCAAAAGTTCATCGGCTATTATCCTTTGAATCCTACTCAAGTTAATATGACCTAGCCTTAGATGTCAAAGATATGATTGGTTCATTTCTGAAGGTTACTTTCTCTTATTAGAGTTAGAAGATGTGTTATTAATTTCCATTTGTTGCATCATGGAAGTTATTGAATTTATATAAATTGTCAACCAATGTACCAGAACAGATAAATTCCCTCTTTTCTTGATAACAACTTTGTTATCAAAAGAGATAGAATATCAAGTTCTTTGAATAGTTTAGAAACTGAAATCAGGTTCTTTCTAAAACTTGATACGTAAAGATATTTTCTCAAAATTCATATTTTGTTCCTATCAGAGGATAAACATCTCCCACTGCAACAACTGGTATATTTGTAGCAGTGCCCATGTAGACGGTGATTTCTCCTTTATATAGTTTTCAGGTTTCCTGGAACCCCTGCAATGAATTGCAGACATAATCAGTGGTTCCCGTATCTACACACCAGGTACCAGTAGATAACACTACTAAACATGTTTCAACAACTAATGAATAAAATATACTTTTATTGTTCTCATTTCTGAAAGGACAACCTGTTGGAGTGTATACTGAAAGTCTAAGCTTTTGTAAACATTTATTTTGAATAAAGAATCACATTTGGTCAAATTATCTACATTTGTTTGTAGTTGTTCAATTAATTTATATTGTAGATAACATAGTATGTGGTGTCACATACAGAAGATGATGTTATCAGTACCTTATAAATTATAAACAGTAGCTCACGACCAAAATGGAAAGGAACAAACCATTGGAAGGTCGTAGTGTAATTAGGAATTAGTTTATCTTAACTATATAATTACACTAGTACACTTAGAGTGTATTGAGTAGGACCATTAGAGGTCGTTTCTTTTATACTGACTTTATAAAGGAACAAAAACCTCAGTGATTGTGGAAGTGTGTGCTCTCTTAATTCTAATATAATAACAAGCACATATATTTGATATTTATTTCTTTAATTTATCAATGGGTGAGATTTAGTTCGATAAATCAATAAGCCCGATAAATTGGGAAATGATATCACTTATAGTGTGTGTTGTTGATTATAAAAGGAAACTATGTCCTAGTGATCTAGGTTGATAATGTCCCCAAGATGAGCTCATAAGGATTGTCATGTTAAACCCTGCAGGTGGACTTAGTCCGACATGACGATAAGGTTGAGTGGTACTATTCTTGGACTAAGATACTAATTAAATGAGTTGTCAGTAACTCACTTAATTAGTAGACATTTGGCATCTTAAACACAGGGAGACTAACACACTCATAATAAGAAGGAGCCCAAAAATGTAATTTGGGATTGGTGCAGTAGTTCAATAATAGTTCTCTAGTGGAATGAATTATTATTGATAAAATTAAGTTGTGTGTTCGGGGCGAACACGGGATGTTTAATTTTATCGGGAGACCAAAACCAATTCCTTCTCTCGGTCCCTATCGTAGCCTCTTATTTATAGAGTACTATACCCACCTTCATACCCATGATGTAGGGGCCGGCCAAGCTAGCTTGTGGATCAAGCTAGGGCCGACCAAGCCTTGGTTCATGGGTGGCCGGTCCTAGCTTGAACCCAAGCTTAGGTGGCCGGCCCCATTTAAATTTAAAAGAATTTTAATTTAAAATTTTTCTTATGTGAAAGATATAATTTATTGGAGAGATTAAAAATTAAAATGTCTCTTTTAAAAGGATCTACAAAAGATTAAAGAAAGAGATTAGATCTCTTTCCTTATTTGTAGATTGGAAAAATATTTTTTTTTCTTTGTAAATTATTCACATGTTGAAAGATTAAAATTATAGAAATTTCTTTTTATCAACCATGAAGGGATTTTAAAGGGAAATTTTATTTTTTTAAATTTCCAAAGACAAATAAGGAATTTTAATTGTTGATTGAAATTGTCTTGTTTGCTCTTATTGATGTGGCCGGCCAAGACATGAAGGTTTAGGAAATTTTGTTTAATTTTTCTTAATTAATTCATGTCAAGGAAAATTAAGAAAATTTTATTGTAATTAAATTTTCTTATTTACCAAAGCTAAGAATTATAAAAGAGGGGGTTGGGGTGCCTTCATGACACACAACTTTTACTATTCTTCTCCCTCTTTTCTTCTTTGGTGTGGCCGACCTCATCCTTTCTCTTCTCTCCATCCTTGTGGCCGAACCTCACATCTTCTTGGAGATCAAGTGGTGGCCAGATTCTAGCTTGGAGAAGAAGGAGAGAAAGCTTGTATCCCTTGGAGCATTGGTGGTGTTTTCTCTTCATCCTTGGAGAAGCTCTTGTTGTGGTCAAACCTTGCAAGGAGGAAAAGAAGGTGCTTTGGTGGTTTCTCATCTCGGAAGATCGTTGCCCACACAACGTCCGAGGTTAGAAGAGGAATACGGTAGAAGACCTAGAGGTTTTTACTTACAAAAGAAAAGGTATACTAGTATTTAATTTCCGCATCATACTAGTTTTATCTTCATGTAAAAATACCAAATACAAGAGGCATGCGATTCTAGTATTTCTAATTGTAGGTCCCTTTGGAGGCTGGCAAGAGGGGAGGGGTGAATTGCCCTACAAAATAAAACCAAAAACCCTTCTAGGATATTCAACTAACTTAAAAGAACTTATAATTAAAAAGGCAGAGACTAATTAAAACAGAAAGTAGACACAGAGGAATTACTTGGTTTGCAATCAGAGGATTGTTAATCCAAGGCAAAGAAGGCACACTAATTGATTCTCCTCTGGGCGGAGTAGCCTCTTACAGCGTTGAAAGCACAGAAAGAAATAACACAAATGAAAGCACTGGATTACAAGTAGTTGTTCTTAATTGATAATTGCTTCTGGACCAAGGCTATATTTATAGCCTTGGTCGGGGCGCCTGGAAGGGTTCCGGGCGCCCTGGGGGGGGGATAAATTTTATCCCCCAACGGTCGGATCGAGTCAAAACTTGATCCTGTTGAAAAGTCGATTCCGGGCGCCCGGAAGGGTTCCGGGCGCCCCGGTCGGTTCCGGGCGCCCAGAGCCCTAAGGTCAACATAAGTTGACTTTTCGACTCCGGTTCAGCTCGTCTCGATCCAGCTCATCTCGGTCCGGGTCTGTTCGCTCCGGCTCCGTTTGCTTGGGTGATCTCGGCCTTCCGAAATAGGGCTCACCCAAACCCATGTTCCGGCCTTCTCCTCGAGCAACCTTCCTTCCCGGTTTCTCATCCCTCGAACGCCGCGCACGTTCTTCTCGTCCGCCGGTGTACTCTTCCGCGGTCACCTCGTCCCTCGGACGCACCGAGCCTGTCGGCTCTCTCCCCGTGCCGTCCTTCTCGTTAGCCGCGTCTTCCGCTCGACTTCCTGTGTTCCTAAGCTCCTGCACACTTAGACACAAGGGTTAAACAAACGCAGGACCTAACTTAGCTTGTTTGATCACATCAAAACACCTTGGGGTTCCAACACTAATTTGTTTTCGATGTTGTGTTCTTTGTTTTTTCTTTTCCTTGTGATTTGATTGTTCTTTTCGGTTGACCTAAAGTTATTTAAGGAAATTAAATATTAGTTTTCCTTAAAAGGCTTTGTCTAGGCGGTGGTGGTTGTTCCCATATCCAAGAAGGTCATGTGCCTCGCCATGCAGTCCTGGAAGCCAATTTAGGAAATTAATATTTAATGGAATTAATAACCTAGGTGATTTGGATCGAACGTGTTAAGTTCCGCAGGAGATCCAAGTCTAAACCTAAAAGAACAAATAGATTAAACTTTGGATCAAACGTGTTAAGTTCCGCAGGCGATCCAAGTTTAATTTAAAAGAACATATGGTAGATAGGAAAAGGTTCATATCTTTGTACAAAATTTTTGTACAGTGGAACTATTAGGTTTTCCGAGTAGCAACCAACACAATCCACCTTAGAGTCCATGATTTGTTTCCAATCATTATAATTGGGACTACTAAGTCTATTCTATAATATAACAGCTAGGGGATTGACAAACATTTGAAATCCTAAGAATCACAAAAATATTTGGTCAAGACCAACACCTCAAAATCCCCGTGAATTTTGTATGCCACGTTAGTGTGGACAAATTCAACTTTAAGAGAAGATTTCATCCATTAATTTTATTATTTCGTCAGCCTAACTTTATGACGAATAAAATTAATAGTTGGTATGTCTTTGATCAAATATTTGGTCAAAACTTTGAATTTAAAATAATATTGATTCCTCAAAACAATATCATTTAAATTCACCAACACCTCAAACACAGTGAATTTTGTATGCCACGTTAGTGTGGACGTATACAAATTTAGACATTTGTAAGAGGAGGGTCTTACCCATTAATTATCTTGTCAACCTTAAATTACCTCAAACACCATGAATTTTGTATACCACGTTAGTGTGGATGTATACAAATTCAATTGTTTGTAAGAGGAGGTTTTACCCATTTTATTTTGTCAACCTAACTTTATAACAAATAAAATTACCTTAAATACCATGAATTTTGTATGCCACGTTAGTGTGGACATATATAAACTCAGACATTTGTAAGAGGGGATTTTACCTATCTTTATGACAAATTTAATAATTGGTATTCCTTTGGTCACGCAAAACAATAGCAGTGACTCCATTGGGGAGGATACTATTGAATGCGTCTAAGTGTATACCATTACTTGATACTTAGTCCATTAAATAGGATTGTGCCCCTTCAGTTGGAGAAGATCACACGCTTCTAAATAATTTCCTATAATCATCCTTATATTCCTCGATCCACCAAGTCTTCCTGCCCTTCGGTCCACCCGACCTACTAGGATTTCCTTGCCTAGCCGCAACTAGGACTTCCTGCCTGGTGTCTGGTCCTCTTGATCTGAACATAGGAGCCCCCACTTTCTTTGTTCGAGGTCAATATTGTACTCACATGACTCAATCAGACCATAGCTCTTGTGCACAGTCGGCAATTAAACCTTCTGGCAATCCGAGCTTTGATACAAATTGTAGGATCGAAAGGAATTTAGATATCTCCACAATGTCATGATATTGTTTACTTTGGGTCTAGGCCCTCATGGCTTTGCTCTTGGGCTCTCCCCAAAAGGCCTCATGCCAATGGAGATATTTTTTCTCTTATGAACCCATGATCTTTCCCATGTGTTTTCAATGTGGGACTATATTTACAACCTTGCAAACCCAACAATTCTTAGTTAATCCAGTTGGCTGGAACCTATATTGGGTTCCTAAGTCTTGCTTAATCTAAATTTTAATCGAATTTAGTGCTTTTAGCGAGAAAATTAAATAGTGAGTTTCTTTATGAGGCTTTGTCTAAGGAAGTGGTTGTTATTCCAATAACCAAGAAGACATAGTGCCTCGCCACGACCTGGAAGCCAAAATATTGAAATAAAATATTTAATTAACTTTCTGATAAAGTATTAAGGTTGAAATTTAATAATGCTTTAAAAAGTCTTTTAAAAATTTTTTTTACTTAGATTTTTTTTTTTGCGTAAAACTTTCACTTAGAAAAATAAGTTAAAAGTTCTTCTGAAATTAGAAATTTTTGCTTAAATTTTTACTTAGAAAATTTTTTCAAAAATATTTTTACAAATTTCCTAAGTCAAATTTTTTTTTTTGAAAATTCTCTTACTTAAACCTTTACTTAAAAAATTTTCTTACTTAAAATTTTACTAAGAAATCTTTTAACTTAGAACATTTTTTTTTTTCATTGAAAATTATTGTAAAATTTTTCAAAGTTTCAAATTTTTTCCCTTAGATTTTTTCTTGGAACCCCATTTTTTTTATGTGATCAAAGGGGGAAAAGGAAAAGTATAAGTCTAGGGGGGAGGTAAACTAAAATTTAAATTTTCTATCTTTTTGCACTTAATTACAAAATTATGACCAAAATTTAAATTTTCTATCTTTTTGCCCTTAATTGCAAAATTAGTTAGCTTACTTTTTATATCTATTTACCCTAACTTAACTTGGGTTGCTCACATCAAAAAGGGGGAGATTATTGGAACCCCAAGTTATTTTTGTTGAAACCCCAAGGTTGTTTTGGTGTGATCAACAAGTTAAGTTAGGTCCTGTGTGTTTTTAACCTTGTGTCTAAGTGTGCAGGAGCTTAGGAGCACAGGTAGTCGAGCGGAAGATGTAGCTAGCGAGAAGAATGGCACGCGGTGCGTCCGAGGGACGAGCAGCTGCAGAAGAGTACACCGGCGGATGAGAAGGAAGCGTGTGGTGGTTCCGAGGGACGAGAAGCCGGAGCGGAAGACTGCTCGAGGAGCAAGAGACGCAGCTAGCGAGAAGGTCGGCACGGGGTGTGACCGAGGGACGAAAACTGCTTATGAGTCTGCTGGCGGACGAGAAGGAAGCACGCGGCAATTTCGAGGGACGAGAAGCCGGAACGAAAGCCTGCTCGAGAAGACCGGAAGTTGGGTTCGGGTGAGCCTTATTCCGGATGGCAGAAATCACCCAAGTAAGTGGAGTCGGAGTAAAAGACCCAAACCGAGGCGAGCAGCACCGGAGCAGAAGGCCCGAACCAGAAAGTCAACCTAGTTGACTTAAGTGGTCCGGGCGCCCGGATCCATTCAGGGCGCCCGGACCATCCGGGCGCCCGAAAGTGGACTTTTGACCGGATCACGTCAATCGTGATCTGAACGTTGGGGGATAAAGTGTTACCCCCCCAAGGCGCCCGAAATCCCTTCGGGGCGCCCCAACCAAGGTTATAAATACAACCTTGGTCCAAAAGCTTTTAATCAACTCAAAAATTGTGATTCCAACACTTGTGTGCTTCTTTTAGAGTTTAGCTTCTTTCTTTTTGTGCTTTCATTGCTGTAAAAGGCTTCTTCGCTTGAAGGAGATATTCTAGTGTAACATCTTCCTTGGATTAACAACCTCTCTGGTTGTAACCAAGTAAATCTCTCTGTGTCTCATCTTTTCAGTTTTAATTTATTGCTTTCTTAATTTATGCAAGTGTTAGTTTAAGAAAGTTCGAGAAAGGTTTTTCTTTTTTGTTTATAGGCTATTCAACCCCCTTCTAGCCGGCCACCGCGATTCAACAATTTTTGTGTGATCAACAAGTTAAGTTAGGTCCTGTCGGTTTTTAACCTTGTGTCTAAGTGTGCAGGAGCTTAGGAACACGGTAGTCGAGCGGAAGATGCAGCTGGCGAGAAGGACGGCACACGGTGCGTCCAAGGGACGAGCAGCTGCGGAAGAGTACACCGGCGGACGAAAAGGAAGCGTGCATGGTTCTGAGGGACGAGAAGTCGGAGTGGAAGACTGCTCGGGGAGCAAGAGATGCATCTAGCGAGAAGGTCGGCATGGGGTGCGACCAAGGGACGAAGACTACGGATGAGTACGCTGGCGGACGAGAAGGAAGCACGTGACAATTCCGAGGGACGAGAAGCCGGAGTGGAAGCTTGCTCGAGAAGACTGAAAGTTGGGTTCCGGTGAGCCCTATTCCGGCTGGTAGAGATTACCCAAGCGAGCGGAAGACTCGGACTGAGGCGAACGGAGCCAGACCAGAAGACCCGTGCTGGAAAAGTCAGCGAGGTTGACTTTTCCACCTGGGGCGCTCAGAACTGTCTGGGGCGTCCGGAACAGTCCGGGGCGCCCGAAAGGGTTCCGGACGCCCGAAACCCTTCCGGGCGCCCGGAACAGTCCGGGATGCCCGGAACCTTTTCGAGCGCCTGGACCGAAAGTATATCCAGATCTCAGTCAAACTAATATCTGTGCGTTGGGGATAAAGTTGTATCCCTCAGGGTGCCCGGAACACTTCGGGGGCGCCCCAACCAAGGCTATAAATACAGTCTTGGTCCAAAAGCTTCAAATCAACTCAAGCAATTCATTTCCCACACTTGTACGCTTCATTTCTAGATTAGCTTCTTTGTTTTTGTGCTTCACTGTTGTAAGAGGCTTCTCCGCCTAAAGGAGTATTTAGTGCTACACTTTCCTGGGATTAACAACCTCCCCGGTTGTAACCAAGTAAAAATCCTCTTGCCTCTTCTTTCTATTCTGTTTAGTTAATTTACTTTATGCAAGTGTTAGTTTAATAATAGTCGAGAAGGGTTTCGTTTCATTATTTTTCAGGTCATTCAACCCCCTTCTAGCCAGCCGCCGCGATCCAACATCATATTGGCGCCATCTATGGGAACATATCCTGCATCCAAAATGCAAATATGGAGGACGTTGGACGACTCACCACAGTGATGCTGACAAAGGAGGAACTGGACATGCTGATACAAGTCCAAGCGAATAAAATGGTGGAGCAACAACAATAACTGGCGCTAGCAGAGCGTTATGCGCAAGAGCCCGCAGCCTTAGCAACGGGTTGATACCATGGAGATGAAGGCTTTGATACTATGTAGAAATTGATGCTAAAGAAAAGTAGTCGTCTTTATTGATGAATCCAAAAAAAGGTTGTAAGAAAATAAGGAGTACAAAATCTTATATAGTGAATTATCAGAAAATCTAAACCCTAAATTAAAAAGGTAAAAGACTAAATTGTCCTCAAGACTATAAACAAATAATTCTAATTATATAATCTAACAGGGTCATATTTGTGCGAGCGGCCCTTGGATCCGTATTTAGTGCTCGGAGGTGCGGGACGCAATGTCGTCCGGAATGCGTCACTTCTCGATCGACAAATGGATAATTGCCATTATTCCTCTCTGGCTACTCGGACCAGAGGGTTCTGAGGTAGCTCTGTTTGTAGACTGGGGCGTTGGGATAGGTCGGATACGGGAGACTTGGGCCGCAGGCATGGATTGAGGCTACATGAAGGCGAGCAGTGGTGCACAAATTGTTCCCTGCGGCAGTCCGGACAACGACGGTATCCGATCGGATGACAGGGAGGTGTGGAGTGCTGCGGCTTCCTGCTCAAGAAGAGTAGGCATGGATGTCTCGTACCGCTCAGAGGATGGTCGTAAGGCGAGCCATGTCTAAGCTGACACGAGCCATGTCTTTCTGCAATGTTACACTTCTTTCTAATACTCGCTAGACGTTGGAAAAATTGATATAGGATTCAGAGCTGGGGCAATTTCTGTATGAGATTAATTGTATTCATTTCAACTATGTTGTTCAGGTTATAGATAATAAACATGAACGGCGTAAGCTACTTGTTTGCTTAGGCTGTTTGCATTTTAAACAAATAGTTTCCACAAGGCAATACTTAGGGACTGTTAACTTCAATATCAGAGCATGATATCTAATTAATAATGTTTAAATCAAGAAAAAGCAATTATTAAGCTTCATGGGGAGATCACAGTCTGATAAATGTTGGTACGGTTTATACAGTTAGGAAGCTAATCAGCAACTCGTCCATCAGCTGTACTGATAATATGTAGCCGTTGGATGGCTTCATCATCATCTTGTTGTGAGGTCGATCCGTTAACAGAACTTCCAATGGTTGTTGCAGTTAACACAAGTAACAAAAGTAGTCATTGGCTCATCGGCAGAACGCGTTTGCATTTGATAGTACGTAGTCTTCCTTTGTCCGCATCGCCCACATTTGAACTGATCAGTAATTGCTTTAGGAGCTGCTCGTCTCTCACATTTAAACAAGAGCTTCTCCTTTAGCTGTTTGTAGGCCGCTTTCCGATCATCACTCGCCATATCTTGGGTGGCCATAGTTGCTATTTCCTGTGGCTTCACATGACCAAGGAGAGCTCTTCGTCGGAAGTCTTTGTTATTGTTGTCCCTCAAATTGAACATTATAGATCTGTATTTGTATTTTTGAGAACCAGTTGAGAGGCCTAACTTCTCAAACAGAGCAGATTCCACAGATACAGCTACACGGATAGGATCGCATGCATCGACTTCATCCAGGATGTTCCTCACTTCGTCTGTTTTGCTTTCAGCTGTTTCCTTAGGAACTCGTGAAAAGGCTTCTGCAATAAGCTCTCGGATCTTATCACGCACAGGATCGTTACACTTCACCATTGAATTCAGCTTAAGTGAGTCGGTATCCAAGGGAGGTTTCTTTGAAAGAGGTTCCATATTCTCATCCTTGGAAAAGCCATCAGAATTGGTCTTCTCTGATTTGACAGACCCTAGTTTGGGCACTTCACCATTCTGTGCCTTGTCAGCTTCAACACACTTCAATTTTGAAACAATGTCGCTCTTTGTTGATGCAGCTTTTGGATTCCTGTCAGCCTTGGGTTTCATTGCTTGCTCAATTTTCTTTTCAACCTTTGGAACAATTTTCTTGTTATTTTTCGATGCCTCCTGAACAACTAGATTCTTCCAGTACTGAAGCAAATCATTTGCCACGGTCCGAATCTCATCCTGGGAATGTTTTGTCAGAAGGCGAAGTTTTTTGCCAACCTGCAATGCAAAACCAACTTAAGATGACACAAACCTATAAAGCAGCAGAATGCAAAATGTTCCAAAAAAAAGAGGATAGTAAAACATCCATAAACGTTCCAATGAATATAAAAGAAGCTATTGTTCAAACAAAGGGAGCAGCGAAGGCTGAAATGCAAAAGATAAATTGAAAGAGTGTAAGTGACAATTAGTAACAACGTACAGTTATATGGTTAAATTGCAAAAAATGCAGGTTGGGTATGACTGATTTACCTGGGTGGCCACCAAACTCTTCCTAGTAACCGGTATCTTCTTCAACCTCCTGAGAGCACTGACACAACGTTCCACCTCAGTGTACTCCCCGCCGTTCTGGGTCCTGTCCGCGGCCTTTTTCGCGGCCCCGAACGTCTCCAAGAGCTCCTCCTCCATCAGGCCTGATAGAAAGGGGAAAGCCATAAGCATGACAATGGCGCAAAGGATCGAAATGGGAAAATCAACAATGGGAAAGTCGAAGAAGAGAGCACACGAACGAACCTCAGAAAGAGAAAGCGGCGAAGAACTGCTTGTTTGCTTCAAGGGGGCGGAGCGCACCACTCGCCGGCTTCTGCGAACGGAGTGTCGAAGCGGGTGTTGGCGACGTATTTAAACATAGGGGAGTTGATGCTTTGAACCCTCTACGTATTTATAAACATTTCAAAAAATATAAAAGTGAGTAAACTAACAACCCTAAAAAAAATTATATATAAAAACGAGGAACAGAATTTTTTAAAAAAATTTGGAAAAATAAATAAAACCGAAAAGAAACTTAACAGAAACTTATGAAAAAAATATGTAAATTATTATACTATAGCTACAAAATCTAACGGAATTAAATATTTAAATAGAAAAATAGTAAATTAGAGTTAAAAATGAGTAGTTATGATAAATTTTTATCTTTTAATTTATCCATAACATTTCGATATGATATAAAATGTATAGAAATAACACTAATTAGCAATTCTATCATTTTTCTATGACAAAAAAAAACAGTGACAAAGAGGGATCATTCAAAAACGGGTCAAAACAGTGAAGAGCGGTTGATATGAAGATTAAAGTCAAACGGTTAACATTGTAAAGTCGGATAGACCTGGAGACTGCGGATCAGGTAAGGTTAGTCGAGTAGATTCTCAGCATCGGTCGGACGTGAAGGGCAAACCAGACTGTCCGAACGACCATCATCCACAACTTGTAGATGAGATTATGAGCAAAGTAATAAGTTATCCAGCCCACTGTCCTTGTCGATTGGACCTATGGGCCAATCAAACACAGTGTGCCTATCCAAAAACATGAAAGTCGAGTGAATAATAAGTCAGTAGTTATATTCTGTACGGTTGAGCTGGTAATATATTGGTCGGGTGGCTACCGGTCGACCTATAGCGAAACTTAGATACTTGTCATACTGTACTTTTTGGAAGCTTGTGCCGAAAAAGATAGAGAATATCCCTCCGGCAATTCTTCATTTAGAAACCGGTCTAATATATGCTCAATTGGAATGATTTCTGAAACCGTTCTGAATTCTGTATATTAAGTACGGTTGTTAATTGATTTTGCAAGTGAGGATGTTGAATCGGTTGGCCAACCGATTAAGAAACATGGATATTGCCACGGGTTTTTAACCGCTACAAAAGGTGAAACCTAGGAGCGGTTTATGAAACCACTTTTGTTTACACATATCAGAAACACATAATAATCGCTCCTAAATGTGGGCTGCAAGAGCGCTTCTCTTCATCACTTTTATATGTATTCACGTGGAGTGGTTTCGTAATTGCTCTCGGAGTCATATTCTGAAGAGGTTTTTTATAATTTTGAAACGGTTTAACATCCGCTCCTATAAATCATGAGTCCTAACCAACTGACCGCTGCATTAGCTTTCATTAAACATGTTGATTATTTTCTATTCCAAAATTTTTATAATTAATACTTTTTATTTTTCATCCAATCCACTCAACATCGCATATAGATTTTTTATTCAAAAAAAATATATTTATGTTTCCTTCTAAAAACAATCATTCCATAACTCAACATAATAAATAGATGAAAAAAAAACAATGATATTCCATCAAAAAAAAAAAATCAATAATAACTCCTACTAACAATCATTATCAATCAAAATAGCATATCATTTACCTAATAAAACATATTATTTATTTCCAGCCTTAATATAAATCTGTTGGACCCCGTAATTATTTTGATGTGATCAACCAAGTTAGGTTAGGTCATGTTTGGTTTTGATTCCTATGTCTAAGTGTGTAGGAGCTTAGGAGCACAGGAAGTCGAGCGAAAGACGCACCTGGCGAGAATGACGGCATGGGAAGGGAGCCAACAGGCTCGATGCATCCGAGGGACGAAATAGCTGTGGAAGAGTACACTGGTGGACAAGAAGAACGTGTGCGACGTTCGAGGGACAAGAAGCCGGAGCGGAAGCCTGCTCGAGGAGAAGACCGGAAATTGAGTTCGGGTGAATCATATTTTGGTTGGCTATAATCACCCAAGCGAACGGAGCAGCGGAAGATCCAAAGGAAAGATGGAGTTATTTATACGTTGCAGCATTAAAGGCGCCCTCCATAACGTTGAGGGCGCCCTGGATAACACTTTATCCAAATGCCACGCTAGAGGCGCCCTCCATGCTTATGGGAGGCACCCTCAAGCCGAAGATAGAGTTTCTAGATCCTATAAAAAGGGTCCTAGAGTTAGGGAATTAATCATCAACTCTTGTACTAACTTCCTAGCAACTCTTAGAGCTTTCAGTGTGTAAAAGGCTTCTCCGCCTTCAAAGAAAGAGATTCTTAGTGAGCTGTTCAACCGCCTTGGATTAACAACCACCCAAGTTGTAACCAAGTCAACTGCTGGGCCTTCTTTAGTTCTTTATTTTATTATTGTTGCATTCCCAGAGATCTTTGTTGCATTCTGTTGTAACAAGGAGCCGAGAAAGAAGAACAACAGTGGACGAAGAAAGAGCAAGTCGATTTCATGGCGAATGGTAAAGCAGAGTTCCATCTGCTCAACGTCCTTCCGGCCCAGGAGGTCAACCGAATCAGCAGCTATGTCTCCACCAAAGATCTCTGGGAGAAGTTCCTGGAGCTCCATGAAAGTACTTCAGAAGCGAAGTTATCTAGGCGGGACATCCTCCGAACTCAGTTAACAAATCTCTGGATGAACAATGGAGAAAAGGTAGCGCAACTCCAAGCACAAATCAAGGAGCTGATAACTTAGCTAAACAATCTCGGAGAATCAGTAACAAACCGAGATTTAATCCAGTATGCGCTCAATGCCTTCCCAAGAACTTCAGAATGAGCGTCCTTAGTAGATGCATACTACATCTCTAAGGACTTTGAGGTAAATACACTAGAAAATCTATTTTCTACTTTCGAACTTCATGAATCTCGAATCACAGATTCAAGAGACATAGAAAAGACAAACCTCAATATTGCTCTAAATGCAAGAATGGAAGATCAAGAGTCTGAGACATCCATCGATGAAGACGAAACAACTCTACTGGTAAAAAGGTTCAATAAATTTCTTAAGTCTAATAAGTTTAAATCGCAGTCAAGAAGGCATCAATGAAACAAAAGGACCTTCCGTTGCTACAACTGCAACAAAGAAGGGCATATCAAAGATGACTGCCCAAAATTGAAGAGCAAAGATAAAGAAAAGAACAAGAAACCAGCTCGGTCCAAACATAACCTCAAAGCCACGTGGTATGATTCATTATCCTCCGAATCTGAAGTCGAAGCATACGCCAGGCTAGCCCTAACGGCAATCCATCAAGAAGAAGATAAGACCAGCTCAGAGATGAGCATAGATGAAGGGGGAGGATCATCGGAAGAAAGCAGCAATGAAGAGGGAGCATTAGCACTTACGCTAAGTGAGGTACGCACCCTTTCACTTGAGCACTCTTTTAAGTTCATTAAAATACTTTAAAAAGATTCGGTAAAATTAGAAAAAAAGAATGCTGAGTTAAACAAAATGTTAGATAACTTGAAATCAGAAAATTAAAAATTAAAATTGTAAATTTAAAATTTAAAAATAGATACATGTTGTCAAAAACCAAATAATTTTCAAAAGTCAAAACTTAAGATTATGAAAAATTAAACTGGTATATTAGAAAATATCAAGGACAACTTAGAAGAATATCTAAAGGATATGTACCCCCTCCCCCAGATATCTAACTAACCCAGTAGGAAGGAACCTCTATTGGATTCCAAAATCATATCTAGATCAAAACCTTCTGTTAATCAAGGCTTTCAGAAGAAATTAGATGTTTAAATTCCTTAAAAGGCTTTGTCTAGAAGTGGTTGATGATCCAATAATCAAGAAGACCTAGTGTCTCACCATAGTCTGGAAGTCGATTATCGAATTAAATGTTTAATTGACAAACTGATAAGCAATTAAGATGATGCTTTTAAATTCTTGTCAAATATTTAAACGTTTCAAATTCTTTTTAGAAATTTCTAACTTGAAAATTGTTTTAAATTTTGTTTAACTTGAAATTTTACAACTTGAAATATTTTTCAGAATTTTTAAGAATTTATACATTGATTTTTTTTTATATGAACAAAGGAGGAGAAATAGGTACAAGTTTAGCGGGAGAAAATTATTATAACTTCGGAGAATATTTTTATTTTAGCTTAGAAAATTTTTAATTTAAATGTTGTAATTTATTTTATTATAATTTTTATGCTTAAATTATTAGTATGGTAATTTCTTTAAATTATTACTTGTTTGTTTTACCCTAACTTAAATTTGGGTTGATGCACATCAAAAAAGGGGAGATTGTAGAACCTCATGATTATTTTGATGTGATCGACAAAGTTAGGTTAGATCCTGTTTGATTTTGATCCCTGTGTCTAAGTGTGCAGGAGCTTAGGAGCATAGAAAGTCGAGCGAAAGACACACTAGCGAGAAGGACGGCATGGGAAGGGAGCTGACGGGCTCGGTGCATCCGAGGGACGAAAGAGCTGCGAAAGAGTATACCAGTGGATGAGAAGAACGTACGCGACATTCGAAGGACGAGAAGTCAGAGTGGAAGCCTGCTCGAGGAGAGGCCGGAAATTGGGTTCGAGTGAGCCCTATTTCGGTTGGTTGCAATCACCCAAGCGAACGAAGCAACGGAAGATCCAAAGGAAAGCTGGAGCTATTTATATGTGTTGGGATGTATACTAATAGCCTAGCTTTTTGTATGAACATAAGAATCACATTGGTCAAATGTCTACATTTATGTTAAATGTAGTTGTCCATTTAATTTATATTGTAGATAACATGGTGTGTGGTGCCACACAGAAGATCATGTTATCGGTTCCTTATAAATTATAATAGTAGCTCACAACCAAGATGGATTGGGGCAAACCATTGGAATGATTGTAGTGTAATTTGGTATTAGTTTATCTTGACTATAAAGTTATACTAGTACACTATATATATATTGAGCAAGACCATTTGAGATTGTTTCTTTTTATACTGACTGCATAAAAGAACAAAACCTCTGTTATTATGGATGTGCATATTCTTAATCCCGATATAATAACAAGCACATATACTTAGTATTTATTTCTTTAATTTATCAATGGGTAAGATTTAGTTCGTTAAATCAATAGGCCCCATAAGTTGGGAAATGATATTATTTATATGGTGTGTTGTTGATTATAGAAGGAAACTATGTCCTAGTAATCTAGGTTGATGATATCCCCTTGAGGAGCTTATAAGGATTGTCATGTAAACCCTGCAGGTGGACTTAGTCCGGTATGACAATGAAGTTGAGTGGTACTACTCTTGGAGCTAGATATTAATTAAATTAGTTGTCAATAACATATTTAATTAGTGGGCATTCGATATCTTAAACACAAGGAGACTAACGCACTCATGATAAGAAGGAGCTCATAATGTAATTTGAAATTAGTGCGATAGTTCAATAATAACTCTTTAGTGGTATGAGTTATTATTAATGAACTTGAGTTGGGTGTTCGGGGCGAACACAGGAAGCTCAAGCTCATCGGGAGACCAAAACCAATTTCTCCTCTCGATCCCTGTTGTAGCCTCTATAAAGGCTTGTATCCACCCTAAGCCCATCTTCTAGTCCATGTTGTGGACGGCCAAGCACATCTTGGTGTCCAAGATGTGGCCGGTCAAGTCCTTCATGGAGCCCAAGTAGGGGTCGGCTAAGCCATGCTTGGTGACCAAGCATGGGGCCGGCCAAAGTTAAAGGAAAAGTTTTTGATTAAAAATAAAATTTTGTTAAAATCTTTCCTTATTTGTAGTTATCTACAATGATTAAAAGAGAGATTTTATTTTTGTTAAAATCTTTCCTTTTTGTAATTATCTACAATGGTTAAAAGAAATATTTTAATTTTGTTTAAAACTTTTCCTTTTATAGCCATCTACTAAGGGAATTTAAAAGAGAGATTTTAATCTTTCCTTTTATAGCCATCCCATATGATTTTAAAAGAGAGTTTTAAATTTTAAAATCTTTCCTTAAAAGAGATATTTTAATTTTTGATTAAAACTTTCTTTTTTGGTAACAATGATTTAAAAAAGAAGTTTTATTTTTAATCTTTCCTTTTTTTTAAATGTCTACATGATTTAAAAGAGAGAGATTAATTTTAAAACTTTCCTTTATTACCATGTACAATAGGAAACTTAGAAAAGAGAGATTTTAATTATTGTTAATTTTTTTTTTTTAAAGAGAGACCACAAATAAGGAAGTTTTAATTATGTTTAAAACTTGTCTTTTTTGCCATGAGCTAGGATTATAAAAGAAGAGGAGGTGATGCCTTATGGAGCAACACATATTATTATTCTCCTCTTCTCCTTGTTTGTGGTCGGCCCTCTCCTTCTCTCTTCCCTTAAGGTCGGCGACATCTATATTCCCTTCTTCCTTCTTTTTCTTCCTTCTAAGGTCGGAGCTTGAAAAAGAAGAAGGAGAAGACAAGAAGTACCTAGGTGGCCAGTTGCTTGGAGGGGAAGAAGAAGAGAAGGAGTTTCTTATTTTGGCATCCCTTGGTGGCTCAAGAGTTTTGGAGGAGAAGAAGTGGTTCTGGTGGATTCCATCTTGGTAAATTGTTGCCCACACAACGTCTAAGAGGAGGAGAGGAATACAACAGAAGATCAAGAGGTCTTTAGCTACAAAAAAAGGTATAACTAATTAATGGTTTCCACTTCGAATTAATTAGTTAGTTTTCTTTGCATGGATTCTGAAACACCAACACAAGAGGCTAGCGATTTTATGTTTCAATTTCGTGCTATCGATTTTATATTTCGATTTTATGTTTCGATCTTGTGTTTCTATTGTTATCTCTGTAGTTATACCTAGGGTTACTGTAAGAAGTTAAATATCCAATTTTTTTGAAAGGCTTTGTCTAGGAAGTGGTGGATGATCCCATAACAAAAAAGGCCTGGTGTCTCGTCATGTTTAACCTGGAAGTCAATCTTTGAATAGATATTTAATCAACTTCTGTAATATAGTTTAACTTAGGAATATCACATCGATTAAACTTGGAGTAAAAATGTTAAGTATTGTTTCCAATCCAAGTTTAACTTCTGAAGAGCAACTTGGATTAATAATGTTAAGCATCATTTGCAATCCAAGTCTAACTTCAGTAGAGCACATGGGTAGCTAGGTTAAGTTCTGTGCTTGTACAAATTTTTATACAGGGGAAACAGAACAGTATTCCAAGTAGCAACCAACAATATGCTACAGCATTGAGGGTGCCCTCCATAGCGTTGAAGGCGCCCTCAAACCAGTCAAAGTGACCGTTTCGCATTTGGATAAAACTTTATCCAAATACCATGCTGGAGGTGCCCTCCATGCTTATGGGAGGCACCCTCACGCCGAAGATAGAGTTTTCAGGCCATATTAAAAGGGCCCTGGAGTTAGAGAATTAATCATCAACTCTTGTACTAACTTCCTAACAACTCTTAGAGCTTTCGGTGTGTAAAAGGCTTCTCCGCCTTTAAAGAAGGAGATTCTTAGTGAGTTGTTCAACCGTCTTGGATTAACAACCACTTAGGTTGTAACCAAGTCAACTGCTGGGTCTTCTTTAGTTCTATTATTTTGTTGTTATTGCATTCCTAGAGTTGAAAGAACGAGAAGAATATTTTTTTTTTAGTTTCAAGCAATTCACCCCTCCCCTCTTGTCGACCCGCTGCGCCAACAAAATCAAAATATCCTTTTCTCAAATTCTAACTTCTACCATTTGATTTCTCTCATAGAGGAGGTCTACGGATATTTTCTTGAGCATTTGATGGAATACTCATATATTGTTGCATGATTTCGACCATCACACCTGACATCTACAAAAGAAAGCGGATTTTGCGTCATGCAATTATACAAGTAATTTTTAATAACTCATTTGTTAATATCAAACATGCTAATACCTGTCCTAGTAACATTTTGGGCCCTCAAGATCCCCCAGCAATTCCAACCTGAGAACAAAGGAAATAATACATATAGAGTGTAAAAGGCAACAAAGCGAGGAGAAAAAGAGGTAGCTGCAAAAAGGAGGCTAGCAAATTGTATTGTGAAAACTTAGGTTTACAAAGGAAAAGGAAATATAAATAGACAATAAAAATAATAATAAAAAACTAGTCTACCCTTATATAATAATAATTTATCATATACTAACATCCTCTCAAACTCACGATGCACCAACAGAAAACATTGAGAGTTTGTTAACCAGAAATTGAAACCGTGCAATGGAATGCGCCTTGGTGAGTAAGTCTGCAATTTGCATGGTAGATGAGACAAATGACAAAGTGATGGTGCTATTCTGATAGTGATGGTGAGTGAAATGACAATCAATCTCAACATGCTTGGTGCGCTCATGAAAGACAGAATTGCGAGTAATTTGAATGACACTAGAGTTGTCACAATGCATAAGGGTAGGGTTCAAGAGAAAAACACCCATATCAACAAGTAGCCAACGTAACCAAACAATTTCAACAATAGTAGAGGTCATAACATGATATTCTGATTCAATAGAAGAGTAAGAGACAACATCTTACTTATTACTCTTCTAAGAGATAAGAAAATCTCCCAAGAAAACACAATATCCTGTGGTGGATTTACGATATGTAGAATCTCTACCCCAATCTACATCTGAATAGACCCACAACTCTAAGGTAGAAGTAAAAGGATAAAGAAGACTATGAAACTAAGTACCTCGAAGATATTAAAGGATGCGAAGCACAACTCCCTAATGTATTGAAGTGGAAGAAGCAACAAACTGACCGACAATATGTACAACATAAGCAATGTCAGGTCTAGTAAGGGTGAGATATACTAGACTACCAATGAGAGTGCGATATAAAGATGGATATGGCAAGGGAACACAATCAGTACAAGAATACCAAGAATTAACCTCAAGCAGAGTATCAGCAGTGCGAGTGTCGGATAGACGAGCTTGCTCTAGAATGTCACCAATATATTTGGATTGCGAGAGAAGATAGCCACGAGGAGAATAAGCTCCTTCCGCAAAGGACTCAATCTTTGATATCAAACTCACGAGCTAAATGCAATTTCAACTCTTCTATTCCACTTAAATCATCCCTTGTAATAATCATGTTATCAACATAAAGAGAGAGCAATGTGCGACCTGATGAAGTACAACAAACAAAAAGAGCAGTCATGCTGGTTAGGAAGAAAACCAAGAGATCCAATCACAATAGAGAATTTGTCAAACCGAGCTCGAGGAGCTTGTTTAAGGCCATAAAGAGCCTTCTTTAGTCTGTAAACTTCAGCAGGATTGTGAGTGACACCTGGTGGAGGCACCATGTAGACTTATTCTTAAAGATTTCTATTTAAAAAAAATATTTTTAACATCCATCTAGAAAATAGACCACTGACGAACTAATACAACTGCAATTAGGGTACAGATAGTAAGAAACTTGGAAATTAGAGCAAAGGTTTCCTCATAATTCTTACCGTACTATTGGAAAAATCCTTTAGCAACCAAACGAGCTTTATACCGCTCAATTGACCAATCAGACTTAGTTTTAATCTTATACATCCATTGAGAACCAATCGTGCGCTTCCTCAAAGGAAGAGGAACAAGATCCCAAGTACTTATTTGATACAAAGCAGAAAGTTCTTTCGCCATAGCATGCTGCCAAAGAGGATCAAGAATAGCCTCTCTATAGGAGGAGGGCTCAGACAATTGGTGAATAGAAGTTAAAAAAAAAAGGAAAGAACTAGAATAAGAAAAATACATAAAATCAGGTAATTGAGTAAACTTATGAAATCGTTGAAGGTAACGAGAAGGAGGATCCGCTATCACAGGAGCATCATGGGAAGGGAGTCATTTCGTAGCCAATAAACATGGTATTTTAGTTTCTATTTTGGTATAATTTTATGATTAGAATCTTGGTGAACCATATTAAAATTGTGCAAGCATAAGAATTGTATTTTTTTTCTTAAAATAATTCACCAACGTGCAAATTTTTCATTGTATCCATTTATATAAATAAAATATGATTATATGTTAAAATATAGACAAAGATAAGGTTAATAATGAGTTATTATAATGAGTATTTAAATAAAATTGAGTGAAATGAATTGTTTAGCGAACACTTTTATTTGATGGTTTTTTAAATATATAAGTACAACGTGGACCATTTTCCTGCAAATGATCTTGATGCCTAGTTTATAATTGAAATTGAGAATTGATAAAATTGAGAACACAATTTAAAAATAATTTTAGCACATCTGATTTATCTTGCTCTTCAATTACTACAATTGTTTGACGTTATGTATACTACTCTCCAAATCATGCTACTCTGTCCAACATATGCAAATGAATCTCATGAATGCACTCCGTGACTGTATATCATTTCTCACCCATGAGACGAGGTATCATGTTCATCTTCATGAATCTCATGAGTGCAGATGGTTTGAACTGTTAAAAAAAATGTAAGGGATCGAATTAACTGTAAGCATAAGAAAGATGTCTGCACACATCGCCAAACCAATATTGGTTAAGGAAATCCTTTAGTCTTATATAGTACAAAATTAAATTAAGCACACAACAAGTAATTTACATTATGCAAGAAATACACTTTTCCAATAGTATATAAACTATAAAAAGAACTTAGGCCTTGGGCCCCTAAGTCTTGGGAATCTTTAATTCTTCGTTACCCACTTAGCCTTGCCCCAAAAGTTGAAGTTGCAGGGCATGAAATATGCTTCTTGTAACTGGACAAATCTTCATCTGCAGACTAGAAGCTTGGCAATGGATTTACATTGGCATGCCTGTATAAAAGTGAATAAGCACAATGAACACATATTTCAATAGTGGAATCAAAGTTAGTGTCCAAAATACAAAAGACAAAACCCCAAAGATTTCTGCAAGCATCATAACTAGTTGTATCTTAATGTCACTTATTTTGATATATAACTGCAAGCATAAAAAAGATGCCTGCACACATAGCCAAATCAATATTGGTTAAGGAATTTTTTTGGTCTTATAGTACATGAAATTAAATTAAGCATACAACACAAGTAATCCAAATTATGCAAGAAATATACTTTCATTGACAATATTTATTCAGACCAAAATAGGAAGAAAAATAATAAAAAACCACTAATCTTTAAAACCTTCATAAGATGAAATCAAAATTCAACTTGAATTCTCATCATCTGTTTCATTGTTCAGCATTGGCATGCCTCAACTATTGATCCCTCTATATAAGTTCTTATTAACTCAATATCTACTCCATTTAGTGATTCTGTACAAGAAAAATTATTATGAATGAAATGCGTTATATCAAAATCATCATCATCATCTCCCATATTGTATATATCTCTAGGTGGTGACGAATGACACAATACCAATCCTCATTTTTTGGATCAGATACATAATAGATCATTTGTGCTTGTGAAGCCAAAATAAAAGGTTCATGTTCTTCACATTCTCCTGTATGTATCAAGCGTGAAAAGTACACCATTTCGAATCCTAACGAATCAATTTTCACTCCATTAGTAATATTAACCCAATCACATCTAAAAAGAACGATTCGAACCACCATAATCAAGTGAGATAACATCAGTTAATCGACCATAATAATTTGACTAGTGGTCATAATTATCATGTGTAGACTGCACCATGACCCCTCCTGTTCTGTACTTTTTTGTTTTGTTCAGATTCCACTATGCGAAATGTAAAACCAGTTATATTAAACCCATGATAACGAATGCTATAAAATTTGGACCACATGAAAGTGCTCTTAGATCTAAGTCATCAATTTGTTCATTTGTTCGATCAACCTACAATACAAAAATATATTCAATAATTATTAGATATAAATCTTAAAAAATTGATCTATTTATCAATGAACCTGCGATGCCCAAATACATAATCTTAAATTGCATTCATACCAAATCATCCAACTCAGAACTAGTTGGACAACGACCATATCTATGTGTTCTCTTCAACTCGTTCTTCAACTTGTTCTTAAATTCTCTATTCAATGGTAGCAGGAATTGTAAGTTAGAAATTTTCATTGAAGATAAAAACAATAAACAAAATAAATTTTTATAAAATTATACTTACTCATGATACGGGTTCATAATTAAATTTTTATAAATTTTAAATTTTTCTAATTTCAAATTGAGCTCAAACTCGGATATAACAAATTCGAGCCAACTTCGAGCCTTAGATTTTCCTTCCACTCGACTCTGATTCGTTTACACCCACTGTTTTGTTCTCAATCGTCCTTCCGATTCCTAAATCACAAAACCCTCCTGCCAATTTCGTAATCTATTGCAATGGCTCGGACGAAACAGATGGCAAGAAAATCCACAGGAGGGAAGGCCCCGCGCAAGCAACTGGCAACCAAGGCAGCTCGCAAATCGGCGCCTGCCACAGGTGGTGTGAAGAAGCCCCATCTATTCCACCCCGGCATGGTGGCGTTGTGGGAGATCCGCAAGTACCAGAAGAGCACAGAGCTTCTGATCCGTAAGCTCCCATTCCAGCGTCTTGGCCGTGAGATCGCCCGAGACTTCAAGACGGACCTCCGGTTCCAGAGCTATGCCGTAGCAGCACTTATGCGCCATTCATGCCAAGCGGGTGACTAAAATGCCCAAAGACATTCAACTTGCACGCAGGATCCGTGGGGAGAGAGCCTGATCGCTCCGATATGCTTGTCTGATCTGATTAGGGTTTAGATTTTCTCTGTGTTTGAATCTCCTTGTGGGATGTAAAAATGCTTCACACTATCGAAGTTTGCTTTCTGCAATGTTACACTATGCTGTTCTTTCTAATGATCGCTACATTGAACAATGAATGCTTTCGTTGGAAAAATTGATGTAGGATTCAGAGCTGGAGCAATTAGTGTATGAGGTTAATTGTATTCATTTCAACTATGTTGTTCAGGTTATAGATAATAAACATGAACGGCTTAAGCTACTTGTTTGCTTAGGCTGTTTGCATTTTAAACAAATAGTTTCCACAAGGCAAAACTTAGGGACTGTTAACTTCAATATCAAAGCATGATATCTAATTAATAATGTTTAAATCAAGAAAAAGCAATTATTAAGCTTCATGGGGAGATCACAGTCTGATAAATAGTGGTACAGTTTATACAGTTAGGAAGCTAATCAGCAACTCGTCCATCAGCTGTACTGATAATATGTAGCCGTTGGATGGCTTCATCATCACCTTGTTGTGAGGTCGATCCGTTAACAGAACTTCCAATGGTTGTTGCAGTTAACACAAGTAACAAAAGTAGTCATTGGCTGATAACACTCAAATGAAGAAGAGTCAAAGAAAACACCTGATAGCACTTAGATGAATAAGAGAAAGATAGCAGAGAATTAATGTACTATTGGTTTCTCATTAAAAGTTCATACAAAGCATAGGCTATACATATGTCTTTATATAGCAGTAAGAAAAAACAATCCGATCCTAAAATTATGCATCTAGATCTAGCCTTAGCCTTTCATTTATTCAAAGCATATCCATTAAATACGGATATATTCTATCTTAATTATGACTTGATTTAAATAATACAACATAGCCTCCCTTAAACCAAGTCACAAATGTTAGCCATCCCAATTGCCTTCTTCAACTTGAGAAAAATCTCTGTCTTCATTGGTTTTGTAAAGATATCTGCAACTTGACATTCACTAGGACAATACTCGATGTTGATTTGTTTTTCCGCAACCCATTCTCTGATTTTATGATACTTGATATCTATATGCTTGCAGCGGCCATGAAATACTGGATTCTTAGATAATGTAATTGTTGACTTGTTATCACAAAAAATTGTCGTAGGACCATCTTGTTTGTGTTGTAGAAAATCTAAAATCTTTCTTAGCCAAATTGCTTGCATAGCACAATTTGTTGCCGCTATATATTCTGCTTCTGTTGTTGAAAGTGCTACCACCGGTTGCTTTTTAGAAGACCAAGAAAATATAGCTGAACCAAGATGAAAAGCATATCCCGATGTACTCTTTCTAGTCTCAACATCTCCAGCCCAATCACTATCTGTATATCCAATAAGTCCCACAGTTTTATTAGTAGAATACAAAATTCCATCATTAATTGTACCTTTGACATATCTAAGAATTCGCTTTGCTGCGGCCCAATGCGAATCCTTTGGTTTCTCCATAAACCTGCTAAGTACTCCAACTCCAAAAGAAATATCTGGCCTTGTAGCAACCAAATATCTTAGACTCCCAATCAAACTTTTATAAGCAGTAATATCCATACTCTTACCAGTATCATCTTTAGACAACTTTATCTTTTCAATCACTGGAGTAGGAACTGGTTTGGAGCATTCCATCCTAAATCTTTTCAAAATATCAGAAGCATATTTCTTTTGTGAGACAAAAAACCCATCATCCATCAGAATAACTTCAAGCCCTAGGAAATAACTCATTAGACCCATATCTGTCATTTCAAATTTACTAACCAAGGCTTCCCTGAATTCTATGATTAACTTTAAGTTATTTCCGGTAAAAATCAAGTCATCAACATAAAGACAGACTATGAGTGTATCACCAGATTCAATATGCTTAACATACAAAGTATGCTCATAAGGACATCTCAAAAAACCATTTTCAATAAAATAAGAATCAATACAACTATACCATGCCCTTGGTGCTTGTTTTAAACCATATAGAGCTTTCTTCAACCTGTACACCTTATTCTCTTCCCCTTTCTTCACATATCCTGCAGGTTGTTCGACATATATTTCTTCTTCCAAGAAGCCATTCAGAAAAGCAGATTTTATATCCATTTGATACAGTTTCCAATTATTTTGAGCAGAAAGTGAAATAAGCATGCGTACTGTATCAAGTCTACTTACAGGAGCAAAGACCTCAAAATAATCAATACCTGCTTTTTGCTTGTAACCTTTTGCAACCAACCTCGCTTTAAAACGATCAATTTCACCATTTGGCTTATACTTTGTCTTGTATACCCACTTTACTCCAACTGGTTCTTTTCTTGGAGGTAATTCAGTCAATTCCCAAGTACCATTAGTTTCAATGGCTTGAATTTCCTCGTCCATTGCCTTCAACCAATGAGTCTTTTTAGCAGCATCTTCAAAAAATATAGGATCACAATCTGAAAAAAGAGCAAACTGAACAATTTCTTCATCAGACAGATCATTATCATTACTTAACACATAATCTTGCAAGCGAGCTGGTAATCGGCACTCGCGTTGTGATCTTCTAGTTGGTGCTTCAGATTGTACAGAAACTTGAACATTATCTTGAGTAGGCTGTTCATCCAGAAAGTCGTCAGGAATATCAGGAACAATAATAGACTTTTCTTTTTCTATACACCAATTCCAACTACCATGTTCATCAAAGACCACATCACGACTAATAATAACTTTCTTAGTTTCAGGGTTATATAGCTTATAAGCCTTTGATGTATCACTGTAACCAATAAAAATACACTTCTCGCCTTTATCATCAAGTTTCTTCCTCAACTTATCTGGTACATGTGCATATGCCAAACAACCAAAGATCTTGAGATGTTTGACAGTCGGCTTTCTTCCACTCCAAGCTTCCTCAGGTGTCTTATCATGAACACTTCTTGTTGGACACCTGTTCAACACATAAATAGCACAAGATACAGCTTCTGCCCAGAAATGCTTAGGCAGATTTTTTGATTTCAACATACATCTTACCATATCCATAATAGTTCTATTTTTTCTCTCAGCCACTCCATTTTGTTGTGGAGTATATCTAGCTGTCATTTGATGTTGAATACCATGCTTCTTTAAAAAATCATCACACACAATATATTCTGTACCTCTATCAGTTCTTAAGATTTTGATTTCAAGTCCACTTTGTTTTTCAACAAATAATTTAAATTGCTTGAAAATATCACATGCTTCTGACTTGTGATGTAGAGGATAAACCCAAGTTTTTCGACTCAAATCATCGATTAAAGTAATAAAATACTTATTACCTCCAAGTGATGGTACTTCCACTGTGCACAAATCTGAATGTATAAGTTCTAACTGTTTTGTGGCTCTCCATGACTTACCTACAGGAAAAGGTTCTCTATGCTTCTTGCCAATTAAACAAGTCTCACAAACATGATTAGACTTCACAATATCAGGCAACTCAAAAACAAGCTTCTTTCTTGCTAAATAATTTAATCCAGAAAAATGAAAATGCCCAAAGCACATATGCCACAACCAATTATCATCCAAAATCTCAGAATTAAAGCAAGAAAGAAATTTATGCTGAATTTTCAAAGGAAATAATCTATTCTGAGACATTTTTACCTTTGCTATCAACTTCCCATTTCCATCTGTTATGATGCAATACCCCTGAATAATGCATATTTTATAACCCTTTTCTGATAATTGTCCCATACTTAATAAGTTTTGGTGAAGTTCTGGAACATAAAAGACATCAGATATAAAATTTTGAGAACCATCCTTCAACTGGATATAAATTTTACCTTTTCCCAATATTGGTACTTTTGTCTTATTTCCAAAAGTAACCTCTGATTGAATTGATTCATCTAATTCCGAGAATAACTCTCTTCTTCCACACATATGGTTACTACATCCAGTATCCAAAAACCATACGTTCTCATTTGCAGGTAAACTATTACTAGCCAAAAGTAAAGTCTCAGATTCATTAGAGTCCTCACCATAATTTCCAGCAATGTTTGCCTGGTTGCCATGATTGTTGAATTTCTTGTATCTACAATCTGCAATTTTGTGCCCATATTTTCCACAATTATAGCAGTGAGCCGAAAACCTCTCTTGCATGGCATTATCTCCACTTCTTCCTTGATTTGAGTAGTTACCTCGACCTCTTCCTCTATATCCTCTTCTTGCTCTTCCTCGACCTCTATTGAATCCTCCTCCTCTTTGACTAGAGTCAGTCGTGTTAAGAGTAACCTGACTCTTTAAAGCTTCTTCATTTGCTGGTGTTTCCGTCTTTGCTTCGATCCTGTCAATATGGCTTTCTATCATACCTTTTAATTCTGCAATTGTCAGCAGTTCAATGTCATGTGATTCTTGAATTGAGGCCACCACATGATCATACTTCAATGGTATGGTTCGAAGAATCTTCTCAACAACAGCATCATCTCCAATTTTATCACCATATAATCTCATTTTATTGACAAGATCAGTAAGACGTGAAAAATAATGCTCAACTGTTTCTGTAGATGACATCTCGCATCGATCGTATAACCTTCGTAGCGACTGCAACTTGGATTTTTGTGCTCGATCAACTCCTTTGTATGACAATTTTAAGGTGTCCCACGCCTCCTTTGCCGTCTTGGCATTTGCAATCAAACCAAAAATTGAATAATCAACTCCTTGATGAATTTGTCCCAACGCAAGTTGATCTCGACGTTGAGAGTTTGCATCGGCTCCTTCTGAAAGACCTGAATCAATAGAGCTCCAAAGATTTTGAGCTTTTAAATGTGTAGACATCATTATCTGCCAATAATTATAATCGAGCTTCCCATCTAATTTGGGACCAGACCAAACAACATTAAAATTGTTTGTCATATTTTACTACAAAAAAAAAACGAGCTAGAAGGTTACCGGCTCTGATACCACTTTGATAACACTCAAATGAAGAAGAGTCAAAGAAAACACCTGATAGCACTTAGATGAATAAGAGAAAGATAGCAGAGAATTAATGTACTATTGGTTTCTCATTAAAAGTTCATACAAAGCATAGGCTATACATATGTCTTTATATAGCAGTAAGAAAAAACAATCCGATCCTAAAATTATGCATCTAGATCTAGCCTTAGCCTTTCATTTATTCAAAGCATATCCATTAAATACGGATATATTCTATCTTAATTATGACTTGATTTAAATAATACAACATTGGCTCATCGGCACAACGCGTTTGCATTTGATAGTACGTAGTCTTCCTTTGTCCGCATCGCCCACATTTGAACTGATCAGTCGTTGCTTTAGGAGCTGCTCGTCTCTCACATTTAAACAAGAGCTTCTCCTTTAGCTGTTTGTAGGCCGCTTTCCGATCATCACTCGCCATATCTTGGGTGGTCATAGTTGCTATTTCCTGTGGCTTCACATGACCAAGGAGAGCTCTTCGTCGGAAATCTTTGTTATTGTTGTCCCTCAAATTGAACATTATAGATCTGTATTTGTATTTTTGAGAACCAGTTGAGAGGCCTAACTTCTCAAACAGAGCAGATTCCACAGATACAGCTACACGGATAGGATCGCATGCATCGACTTCATCCAGGATGTTCCTCACTTCGTCTGATTTGCTTTCAGCTGTTTCCTTAGGAACTCGTGAAAAGGCTTCTGCAATAAGCTCTCGGATCTTATCACGCACAGAATCGTTACACTTCACCATTGAATTCAGCTTAAGTGAGTAAGTATCCAAGGGAGGTTTCTTTGAAAGAGGTTCCATATTCTCATCCTTGGAAAAGCCATCAGAATTGGCCTTCTCTGATTTGACAGACCCTAGTTTGGTCACTTCATCATTCTGTGCCTTGTCAGCTTCAACCCACTTCAATTTTGAAACAATGTCGCTCTTTGTTGATGCAGCTTTTGGATTCCTGTCAGCCTTGAGTTTCATTGCTTGCTCAATTTTCTTTTCAACCTTTGGAACAATTTTCTTGTTATTTTTCGATGCCTCCTGAACAACTAGATTCTTCCAGTACTGAAGCAAATCATTTGCCACGGTCCGAATCTCATCCTGGGAATGTTTTGTCAGAAGGCGAAGTTTTTTGCCAACCTGCAATGCAAAACCAACTTAAGATGACACAAACCTAGAAAGCAGAAGAATGCAAAATATTCCCAAAAAAACATCCATAAACATTCCAATGAATATAAAAGAAACTATTGTTCAAATAAAGGGAGTAGCGAAGGCTGAAATGCAAAAGATAAATTGAAAGAGTGTAAGTGACAATTAGTAACAACGTACAGTTTATGGTTAAATTGCAAAAAATGCAGGTTGGGTATAACTGATTTACCTGGGTGGCCACCAAACTCTTCCTAGTAACCGGTATCTTCTTCAACCTCCGGAGAGCACTGACACAACGTTTCACCTCAGTGTACTCCCCGCCGTTCTGGGTCCTGTCCGCGGCCTTTTTCGCGGCCCCGAACGTCTCCAAGAGCTCCTCCTCCATCAGGCCTGATAGAAAGGGGAAAGCCATAAGCATGACAATGGCGCAAAGGATAGAAATGGGAAAAAAATGGAAAAGAGAGAAAACCAACAATGGGAAAATCGAAGAAGAGAGCACACGAACGAACCTCAGAAAGAGAAAGCGGCGAAGAACTGCTTGTTTGCTTAAGGGGGCGGAGCGCACCACTCGCCGGCTTCTGCGAAAGGAGTGTCGATTGTCGAAGCGGGTGTTTGCGACGTATTTAAACAGAGAGGGAGTTGATGCTTTGAACCATCTACGTATTTATAAACATTTCAAAAAAACATAAAAGTGAGTAAACTAACAACCCTAAAAAAAGTTATATATAAAAACGAGGAACAGAATTTTTTTTTAAATTTGGAAAAATAAATAAAACCGAAAAGAAACTTAACAGAAACTTATGAAAAAAAATATGTAAATTATTATACTATAGCTACAAAATCTACCGGAATTAAATATTTAAATAGAAAAATAGTAAATTAGAGTTAAAAATGAGTAGTTATGATAAATTTTTATCTTTTAATTCATCCATAACATTTCAATATGATATAACAAGTATAGAAATAACATTAATTAGCAATTCAATCATTTTTCTATGGAAAAAAAAAACAGATGATATCGTGATAAAGAGGCATCATTCAAAAGCGGGTCAAAATAGTAAGGAGGAGTTGATATGGAGGTCAAAATCAAAATCATCCTTATAATATTTCAATTTGTAACGTGAAAAATTAATGAATTGTAATGTCATCAACCCCCTAATCAATAACCTAAATTTTTTTAAAAAAAATTATATAGATTTTTTATTTTATGGTGGGCTCGTGAGGTTTGCCTAACCTGCAACCCGCCTTAGGTTGGTTAGATTGAGTTGAAAATTTTTCAGTCTTTTAAGATAACGAGTTAGCTTGTCCCGACCCGTCAAATTGCCGATCCCCTACGGGTTGATCCGCCCCACCATAGCTCTAGTTACCATTTTGGCCTAATCACCATTTAGTTCGATCTACTAATCATAGCCTTAATTCAGTTAATAAGATTACGAATAAACTCACTATTTGCTAGGATAATTCAATCATTAGAAAATCGGATCATGTCACCACTACTTTTCAATCAATCCCTTCATTCGATTGGCCAAGCCGATTGAACTGGGATCTGTCCCAACTGGTTTCAGCTGATGGGCAACAAAAGTGAGACATGATTGTGCTATAAAAACGGGAAGCAGTTATTGTTAAATTGCTGATTCTTTATGCGACGGCCGTGTTCTTGCATGTCCATTTTAAGGGTGTGGCCAAAGCGCGGTTAGGGTCCCCATGTGGAATAACCCAGGCGTTTTCCCACTCCGCAAGGCACTCAATTGATACGGGTAGTTCCATGTACTTTTCAGCACTTTGCGTTGGAGTTGATTCAATATGGCTAAGCTCTTGAGATACGTACCACAACAAAATCAAAGATATTGACTTGTCATTCTTCTTTCTCATGCATCGATCTTCATTTGAATTTCCTACATTTCTTTTGTTCTTGTTCTCTACTTCCAAAGAATCCCAGCCTTAATAAGCGTACGTTCTATATTCCTGACTAAGTCTAATGTTGCTCTAATTAAGAAACGAGTCACTCTGTTTATTCTACGCAGTCAGCCGCAAGCATGAAGCATTCAAATTTCAAAGATTGCTTATATACCGAGAGAGTCTTCCCAAAGACCGAAGAACGCGACCAAGTCCTACCCATTCAATACACTAACGTCTAGAAAATAAGACTGTTGAGGTTTAAGATGACCTCCCTTTCGCTCTCTGTCTATCCAGCTAGTTCAAAAAAATCTTACGCTTCGAATCCGTTTGTGAGATTAATTCAGTGGCACATGGAGGAGATTTTATCTCGAATCCTTGACGCATGCAAGATTGCAAGAGAACTGGAGAGCAGCCTTCTCCTCTACGTCGATGTCGCATCCGATGCGCATTACCTCTTGCGATCTTGCGAGGAGATTGTTGGTGCCTTCAACAAAGCCGTCCATGGATTATATGCCATGCAGAGCCAAGCTCCTAGTGTCCAAATGCTCCTCATGAGTGCCGGTGAAGCAACGGGAAATCCTTTTTGCACTGGTGTTCCAGCACCGATATCGCCGGAAAACCAGCCGGCGGTCACAGAGTCTGAAGGTGGCTTAAGCTATGTTCACTCAGGGGCACCAGGTCAGAGAAAGGGCAAATCTTTGGTGCCGAGATCCTCCAAGAAGAGGTGAAATCCCAAAGCTTGATATCTTCGATCTGGTTCATTATACTATTAAATTATTGGAAAGCTTAATCGTACCAGTTGCAGGCACGAAGGCATTTCGATTGAGTTGGTGCCGGCTCAACCTAACATGGAGAATCCTCCTGATGATGGATATACCTGGAAGAAGTATGGTCAGAAAGAGATACTTAATTCGAGATTTCCCAGGTAAACTAAACCCATTGTCGATTTAAAAATCAAATCTCCAATTGCATCTTCCTAGTAACGTTTTAATAATATTTTTTCCGCAACTACTTGTTCCATTGCTAACGCAGAAGCTACTATCATTGCACCCATAAACATCATCATGGTTGCAAAGCAAAGAAGAAAGTGCAACGGCTTGATGATTATCCATCAACACTTGAAGTCACCTACTGTGGTGCTCACACCTGCCGCACCTCTCTAACCCCGATCCTGATCCCCAATGACAACAATAATAATGACGACTCACAGCTGGGAGGGCATTTAGGGGCGCAGGCTGCCGTGCAAAAAGTAGTGGCATCACAACCCAGTTTGATTCAAGATCATAATTGGTTCGACAGGGAGGATAGCAGCAGATATATAGAACAGATGCAGGGCGGTGGAGAGGTTGATTGCTCTGTAGCAGAATTTGCAGATGTCATGTTTACTTTAGGGAGCAATAGTACCTTGGAAGCCATCTTCTCTCCAAGCCAAGGGAAACCGTAGGAGTTAGATACATTTTTTTATATACTATCGTAATTTATTGTATGACATTTATGTCTTTTAACTTGCTTTTTTTATTTTCCTTCCACTGAGTGCCTGAGTCTAACACTGTGCAATTATCTTATCAATGATACTGAACTCCAAATTCAATCTTGTCATATGGATGAAGTTCTCAGCATGGCACAATTGTACTCTTTATTTATTTCTTTAATGAAAAAGACATACAAAAATGCACTAGTTCATGTTTACCATAATTTATAAGATGGCAGTTCCTCTAATCAACTACTTTCTTTACTGCCCTTCAAGTAGATTGACTTGGTTTCACAATTAATATGTTTTTGTGAAGAACTCAGTTACACAAAAGCATTGCTATTGCCTGTTGGAATAAGGAGAATCGATAGCAGCAGCTTTAACTGAATTAGACCCAGCCAGACGGGTTAAGTACAAAATTGTCGGTGATAAAAAAAAAAACTAGAACTTATTGTGCTGCTGTTGGAGCTATGCTTTATAAATTTCAGGAATACTATTTTCATGCTGAAAAGTTATAAATTAATATAAAATTCAAAACTAAAAGAGATGGAATCCAATCATTAGCACAGGATTCTCTCAAAACATGCAGAATTCACTTTAGCTTAACAGAAACCACATTTGCAGCTTATGGAAGTTTGTGTATCATGCACTTCCATAGTTCTAGAAGATCAAGTTTAACTTCCATAGTTCTATATATATATATATATATATATATAGAGGTGAAATTAAGAAACATTGAAATTAGACGAATTAATTAAGGACTAATCACAGTACTTAATTTACTCGTGCATTTGAAGATGAATTACACAGAACATCAAAGCTTTGAACGAGAGGAGGGGAAAAAAAGAGGCAACCAAAGGAACATTCATGCATGGATTCGATTCTAATTATAATTCATTAAGGGAATATAATTAATTAATGATCCATATCTTCTTCACTGTCTTCTTCAAAGAAACAACTGACGGCACGCTGCACAGCTTCCTTCACCACCTGCGCTTCCATGCCTTGGGCCTGATTATTCAAACAAACTTTTAAATCATTTTTTAAAAAAATATGAATAAAAAAATTAAGGATTACTTGACTGATTAATTAATTAAAAGTGTCTTACTTCTCTTCCAATAGCTACTAGACGAAATGGATCGGTGCAGGAGGCTTTTGCTTCCACCACATGAAGACCCAACTCCTCAAACGCGTCTAGAACTGAAGCAAGCAGTCCTGGGCAGCTCTTCTCTGAGTACACGTTGATCAGAAATCCTTTCTCTAGGGTTTCAACAATCACCTTTAATTATTCTTACAATAAAAACAATCAATAATAATATCACATCAAATCAGGAAAAAGTCTAGCGCAGGAGAAATAGATGATCACCTGAGGCGAACACAAGGTGCTGTTACTGCTTTGCAGTACTTGGCTTTGTTCGCATGCAGCTTCTTCTTGTTTCAATCTTCCAACTTTTTGCTTCAGATCTTGGATGTATTTTGAGGCATCTAATATTATCGAGGACTTTCTGAGCTGCCATGTATACAGATCAAAATCAATCATACACAAGTGATTAAATCCACAAAATCTGAAATATACATATAGTGTACGTGATTAATTATATAAATATTACTGCATGAGAGTCTGTGAGCGAGCGAAGGAGTTGCAGCTTCTCGTGGAGCGCGGCTCTCTTCTGCTCCCTCGAGACCATCTCCCAGTCGTCGCGATCGATCTCTGCAACCCCACTATTACTATTACTATGGAAACTAGAAGAGATATATAGAGACTTATAAAGAGCGAGGAGGCAGCTAGCCTGTGTTGTGTGTCACTGCCACAAAACTTACCTGAATCAAATGTCCAAACCGCCCTCGTTCATTCTTTTTAATCTCTGATACAACATGGCATGCGCTGCGCTCGTCCAACTGTTCTTCCTATTCATCGACGTTGTCTTTTATTCAGCGCGCGCGTCTTAAAATAATTAAGATGGCTAGCTAATCATGCAACAAGCAGTAGCAGTATTGTTCAAGGCAAGTACCCCAGCAGATGATCCAAACCCCAACAGCTTTTACTTTACAGCTCCACGTACAATTAGTTTGCGAGATGAATCGTGATATAGGCGTTTAATTATTTTAATCATATATATATATATAGATATAGATATATGAGCTAGCGCGCGAGCGTGACGTGCCATGGAATATGTGGGGCGGTGTGGGGAGCAGCAGCGACAGCGTCGTTGGTATATAGTTTGTTTGCGAATGTAGCGGGAGGTGGTGCTGGTGGTGACCGGTGCGGATGAGCCGTGCGCGTGCATCCAAAAGCTTCCTCACGGGGAGGATTTACAGTTTGTCGGCTTCTGCACATTCCGGTTCTATCGCGGTCCCAGCCCCGGCGATCCTGGTGTATGTATGTGTCGATTTATTTATTCAGCTAAACCAAGTTAAAGGTTAAATGCATCAAGCTATTTAAATAATAATAATAATAAAAGGAAATTATACTAATCGGGAAGAAAGTTAAACTGTCACGGTCGCGTCAATGAAATGACATGCCCGGAATATTCCTGTTTCGCTGACACGCACACTAGGAGAGCGTTCATTTCGACGGGTGAGAGAGATATTCGCAATCGGATTAATTACAATAATCAATCTTACGCAATACGTGCATTGCTGACGACTCTTGTCCGAACCATGGACGTTGTCTAGCCTTCACCATTAACCTTCACCGGCACCTCAATTAACTACGTGCCAACCAAACACCGAACGCTTAGCAGTACTTTAGTTAGACTACATGCACCGCCGGATCACATGCGTGCGTTCTATTTCCTAATCATCACAATCCGACAAACCATGCGTACCTGGCTCTTGTCCCTTAGCGCAACGCGACCCACTTCGTGTTGCATCAGTTCGCCAGTTGGATGGACCTCACTTTAACTCGGGAGCCAGTTCATTGGGAAAATTTTCCATCCTTAGTCGATCGATCGATCGATCGATCTTGGTGTGAATTTTTTGAGTATCCAACTCATTTTAGTTGTTAATTTTTTCAGAGTTTAGCTGAAATATAACCCTAGCTACTGCATTCACGCGTTTCACCTCCAACTTCATAGGAATGCATCTCAGAGAAATGTTTATCTTTATTATTGTTACTATTATATTAAATATATGTGATATTATGTGGATTGGTCACATGAGTTTGGAACGAATGGAAGTACAGGATCACATGCAGTTGCAAACAAACAAGAACAAGCTTATCAATGTACCCTACATATGAGTGTCTCGTTTACTCGCAGTCGTCTTCGTACCATTGCAGACTTTGCAGTCGCACAAAAGTAGATAATGTTAGACAAATTCTTATTTTAGTCGTCTGAATTATCTTAATAATCTAGAAGAATTGAGGTATGGGATCATTCAGGCCCAATCCTGTGCCCAATACAAGTTTGGTATTTCACCAAATTAAACGTGTTTATTTAAGCATGCATCCACAATCTAAAAATTAAAAAAATTGAATCTACATGCTTATTTAAACCCGAGCTTATGGTACAATTTCTGAAGCAAAAATTAATATATTTAAGTTTCTTCTGAACTTATTGTGGTTAAAATTTTGTCACCCTTTAATCTTACATGTGCTTCAGAATTTGACCTTAAGATCAGCTTACATATTAGAAATGAAACAGAACTATATGATTAAAAGATAAACAAACCATGGTTTCTTTACCACCAAAACATAAACATTGTCAAATCCGATACATTGTGCAAAAAAAAGCGGGTAAACATGAGATCAGATCCGTTATTGATGCATTGCCGAAGAACTAATGACGAACATAGAGTTTACCGACTACATGGAGGAGAGCAACAACTGCAATAAATCCAATGCTCATAAAGAGAACAGTGTTGGGAGACATCCTGGCACCAGCAGCATCATCAGTGTAGAACTGGAGCATCGTACTGGCACCTCCTCCGGCAGCTGCACCGCCGCCGCCAGCTGTTCTACGCCTCCGCAAACTCGCAGCTGCTGCTGCACTTCCTCTGGGTGGACCTCCAGCATTAGCCACCATTTTGACTGTTGTATAATCAATATTTATTAATCCAAATTCGAATGAACTATGTCAATTTGATAGAACACAATCATATCTTGTGAATGAGAAAAAGAAATAAATTCTATCAAAAACTAAATTCAACCAGTTAAAATTAAACACAACCTATTAATTAAACTAAATCCATCGAAAATAAAACTCAACCATCATTATGAAAGATAAATATTTAGGTTATGGGATAAAATAGGAAAAGTCACAGAAATTAGAACTCAAAATTCTCAATGGCATAGATATGAAATGAAACAAACAGTACTTATGACCTTTTTTTTAATCAACGTGAGATAGAGGAAACTATATTTTATTCGCTCATGAACCATGAAAATTATGACCCATTTAACACGTTATGCTATTAAATAGTGATTACAATACCTTTTATAGTTTAGAAAGTAAACAATTATTCAAGACAGGAATCTTAAAATTATTTTATTATTTTTAAAATAAACCCCACTATTGATTATTTGATTTACAATTTGAAACTTCATCAAAGTGAGCCATGCATGATACTCAACTTGACAACCTTGGGGGGAAAACCAGCACTAAGAGTTGAGAGAAAAAGAAACAAATAGGAGCAGTTGCATTTAGAAGCTCGTACAAACCATTTACTTTGTTTATACATTACTTAAATCACAAAAGTTCTTGTAATAGGGTAGCACTTGTGAGAAAAGAAAGATAAGATCCCAATTTTAGCCTAAAATGCCTCAATCATGATTCACGAATGAAAAAGTAAATAAAGATGAGAAAATCCTAGAGAGCGTGTCTCATATGAATTTTGCTTGATCCACAAACTGCATTATACATGCTAGTGAGTACCGGATCTTACATGCTCGAGCAATAACTAATGCACCATGACAATTCGGGCAGGAAGGGTGTAATAATCGTCATTAAAAAGCCAGTAAAACTAGCTTTCAAGAATTTCCAGGTAATTAAATGCACAATATCCAAGAATGTATACACCAGCCGTTGAGTTGACCGCAAAATTCCCATGACTATGAACTTACCAGCTCCTAATGGTTTCTACTAATGGAAGAGCAGATCAAGCAATAAAGCATCATCGAAAAGCATATGAAGCTGCAGGATCTTTTCAGAATTGAAACGCCACTAGTAGTAAACAGATCCACGTTGCACAATCATTTGACATTATTTAACAACCACGATCATAAACAAGAAAGAATTCAAGGAAATAGAAAAGGAAGCAGAATGGAACTGTTCCTCCATCCAAAAGCTAGAAATTTTCTTCAAAGATCGAGATCCACAACTTAATACCAACAGATCATGCAAATCGAACTTTTACGAGGTGAGTTAAATATTTATCTTCTCACATAACTCTAGAGAAATCTCAGGTCGAAATATCCGGTGCAAAAAGCATCCACCAATCTAGGAGGAACCGAACCAAGGAAGCGATAAAAAAAAAAATCTATAAGGGACGCATGCGAATCAAAATCATACCTTCTGGGACGGACAGAATCTAGGGTTTCCGACTAGCTATCGCCGATGAAGAAGGGGAAGGACCGTCTTCGCTGTGCTCTAAACGTTTCGATTGGACGTCTCTTATTCAAATGCGCCTTTATAGGCCCTAATGTCCATCTGCAGGCCCAAGGCCCAAAATGTATTCCTGGTTCATTCTCTCCAAAGCGAAACTCTTCCTCTCATTTTTCCCCCCTCAAATATAAATTGGAAAAGCTTTCTTTAATCTTTTTATTCATTTCTTTTTCCTTTTTCAACAAATTACTGAAGCATACAGTCAAAATTGCCAAATATCTCAATCACATAGATAGATAAGGCTTAAAATTAGCAAATAACATATCCCATGTTATTTTTACCCTTTCAAATCGATTACTATAATATAGCAATTGATTTATATAAGATTCATTAGTATACTAATATCTTGAATATATTGTTATATTATAACAATCGATTAAAAAATTTGATTCGTATTAAAAAATTATTATTCTAATATGACAAAATGATATTTGAGATTGATCCGGCGATAAGATGGGGCCCCCATCCTGTATAAAGTCCTGAGCCACGTGGGAGGTCAAAGTCAACGATCAACGCCGTGAGTATCTGGCTAAGCAGACGGTCTGCCTCAAGCATGGCTCAAGCATGTGTGTCTGATTCTGCATTACAACTCGGCCTGTTGTCGAGTTTTTGACGCTCAGAAGACTCAAGCATGGCTCTAGCAGGGAGGAAGGAGGGTTGAGCGACCCCCTCGCTTGGTCGAACGGGGGCACAACCTTGGCCTGGTAGATATGGTTTCTTCACTCGGCAAGACGGAGCCAGGATAATGGGATGATTGGCTGAGCGAACCTCCCGCTCGGCCCGGCCATGGTGTCGCCCGAAAGGCAATAGCCGAACGGTTCCTCCGCTCAGCCCGGTGCTGGACAAAGGAAGCAGTTGACGATATCTTTTTAGGGACCAGTGTCGCCAACAGGTGGTATGGTCGGCGGCATGGTCAGACAGAGAATCGTATGGTGGAAACTTCCACTGTCATGTCAGAGATATGCTCGTACTATTAAGGTATGGCGTCAGACACGCTTTTCTGACACGTCCATTCCAGATATGCTTTGAGGGGCGTGCACACATCGGGGAGCATGCACGCGCCTCTGGGGAGCTCTATATAAGGATCTCCAAGCTTCGACGGAGGTATGCTCACTTTTTTACTGTAGCTACAGTTTCACTTCCTCTTTACTCTACTTCTTTCAGTCGAAAATCTTACTTGAGCATCGGAGGGCTATCACCGGGGAACCTCCCCCCCCCCCCCCTCCCAGCTCGGCATTGTGCTTGCATGTCCACGACAACGGGAGATCTACACCTTCGAAGTCTTCAACCAGTCAACAGGAGCATCATATCCCCAGCGTCCATCGACTCAGCTCTTGGACAGGATCAAATTTGGCGTCATCTGTGGAAACACACCTGAATCTGAGCTGAAGAGATAGAAGAAGCTGGACGTCAGCATACTATGACGCTCTCTCAAGAAGAACTCGACGCACTCATCCAAGTAAAAGCAGCCAAGATGGTATAACAGCAACAGAAGGCGTTAGCCGATCGGCTAGCGCAACAAGCAACATCATCGTCTGGAGGCCAAGCGCGCAGGAAGACCGACCGGAGCAACTCTCTATTTGGGGTCAAAACAAGGGACCGACTGGCACTCAAGTAGAAGCGTAATCCGCCCCAATACCATTTCATCGCGCTCTGTTCCAGACACCGTCCGAGATTACGCAAGCCAATCGAAACCGGTCTTCATCAGACGAAGCTCCCGTGCGGGACGCAAGAAAGGGAAAAGCACCCCGAGCTGAATCATCCCCCAAGCGGATCAACCGCAAATTCGATGAGATGATTCTGCAAGATCCTTTGCCAAGACACTACGCTCCCTTGTCAATCGGAAAGTATAATGGAGCAACCGACCCAGACAATCATCTGGGTAAGTTTGAACACGCTGCAACTCTTCATCAATACACAGATGGAGTCAAGTGTCGAGACTTCCTCACTACATTATCCGGCTCGGCATAGCGTTGATTTCGGAGATTGTCAAACGGGTCGATTCAGAGCTTCAAGGACTTCCGAACGGTCTTCCTCCACCACTTTGCCAATAGTAGGCGCTATCAGAAGACTAGCGTGAGTCTGTTCTCTAAGAAGCAAGGGCCAAGCGAGACTCTGCGGGCCTACATTCAACGCTTCAACCAAGCAGCCATGGGCATCTCGGCGGTATCGTCTGAAACCATGATGCATGCCTTCACCCAAGGGTTCCTCGACGGGGACTTCTTCCGCTCGCTCATCAGAAAGCCGCCTCGCGACTACGATCATATGCTGAAGAAGGCCAACGAGTATATCAACGTAGAAGAAGCTCAGGCGGCCCGAAGAAAAGAAGCACCGCCAGAACCATCGGTGCACACCGAGCGGAGGTCGCCGATGAGCTATCAACCACCAAGAGGGTCGCAGGTTGAGGGAGCACGGTCGCACCACGAACCAAGGCCACACGTCGTTCAGCATGTGGCTTCCGGGCGACAAAAGGGAAATGTATGGACTCCAATGTTCTGTTCTTTTCACAAGCAACCCACAATACCCGTGATTGTCGTGGATATGTCCCGGTAGCTCAACCAACCGCTAGAGGCTATCGACGCCGATCTCCTTCGCCCGATCGACAACATGGGCATCAGGGCGCCAAACGACGAGAGGAGGTTAGACGATCACCCGAGCGGCAACATTGCCAGCAACCAAGGAATAATGACCATTCCCGTGCCTCCCGTGAGCGAGGCAGACCGTCCGCTCGGGAGGAGAAGAACAGGAGCAATGTCGCTCGGGGGGAGATCAACATGATAGTTGGTGGACCGACCAGTGGAGACTCCAACCGAGCCCGGAAATCGTACGTCAACGACTGGAGATCCACACGGTGGAATGCAGTCAAGAGAGGACAAGCGGGCTCGAGATCAGCTTCGGCCCCATGGATCTCGAGGGAATCGAAGTGCCACACGACGACGCCCTCATTATGAGCGGTGATTACCAACTACACTATTCAACGCATATTCATTGATACAGGAAGGTCGATCAACATCATCTTTAAAAAGGCGTTTGACCAACTCCAGATTGGTCGTGTCGAGTTACTACTAATGACGACCCCACTGTACGGATTTATGGTCAACGAGGTCCAGCCGCTCGGCCAAACAAGGTTGGCCATATCACTCGGAGAAGAGCCGCTCCAGAGAACACGGGCCACCAACTTCATTGTCGTAGACGCTACATCCGCCTACAACGTCATTCTCGGCCAACCGACCCTTAATAAATTTCGAGCAGTAGTCTCCACTTACTGCCAAAAGATCAAGTTCCCCGTGGAGGATCAGGTCGGGAAAGTCAAAGGAGATCAGAAAGTTGCCCGACGCTGCTACGTAGAGACGGTCAGGACGAAGGCTAAGTCCGCTCAGAAAGCACCTCGGTTCGAGGTAAGTGCCATCACAGAGAAGCCTCCTACTCTTATCTATGAAGAGAAAGAGGGCGTGCAGATACACTCCGATCGATCAGAGGCAACCACCTTCATAGCATATGACTTACAGAGTGACCAAAAGGAAGAGTTGATCGCATGCCTTCAACAAAATCGGGACGTCTTTCCATGGTCGACGCACGCACTACCCGGTATTTCGCCAAGCGTTGCGCAGCATGAGCTTCATGTCTGACCGGACGCACGACCAGTGAAGAAGAGAAAGAGGGACTTCAGTGCCGAATAGAATTAGATCATCCGAGCTGGAGTCGATAAGCTCCTGGAAGCCGACCACATTTGGGAAGTTCAGTTCCCGAGCTGGCTTGTGAATGTGGTGCTGGTCTCGAAGCCTGGCAACAAATGGAAAGTCTACATCGGCTTTCGGGACCTCAACAAGGCTTGCGCGAAAAGACTTCTACCCACTGCCGAGGATCAACCAGATGGTGAACTCCACAGTCGGGTGCGAGCTGATATGCATGCTGAACGCATATCAAGGATACCATCAAGTGTCGCTCGCCCAAGTGGACCAAGAGAAGGTTAGCTTCATCACGGTGGACGACACCTACTGTTATAACGTGATGCCGTTCGGATTGAAGAATGTCGGAGCTACCTACCAACGGCTCATGAATAGGGTGTTCCGGAAGCAGATCGGGCGGAACATGGAGGTATACATTGATGATATACTTATTAAATCTCTCTGAGCTACCGACCTCTGTGCAGATATAAAAGAGGTCTGTCAGACGCTTTGGACGTACGGAATCAAGCTTAATCCCCAGAAATGTCTGTTCGGCACAAGGAGCGGGGGCTTCCTGGGATACATATGTTGGTCCCTTTGGAGGCCGGCAAGAGGAGAGGAGTGAATTGCCCTAAAAAAAATAAATCAAAAACCTTTCTCAGATATTCAACTAATTTAAAAGAACTTGTAATAATAAACAAAAGAGACTAATTAGAAACTAATTCAGACACAGAGGGTTTACTTGGTTTGCAATCAGATGATTGCTAATCCAAGGCAAAGATGGCGCACTATCTGATTCTCCTCTGGGCGGAGTAGCCTCTTACAGCGTTGACAGTACAAAAGAATAGAAAGCACAGAGAAAATGGATTACAAGTTCGTTGAATTAACTGTGCAGATCAGTGTTATATTTATAGCACTGGTCGGGGGCGCCCTAGGGGGATAAAACTTTATCCCCCAACGTTCAGATCACGTTAGAATCGATCTAGTCAAAGACTTCATCCCAAGCGCCCGGAAGGGTTCCGGGCGCCCCGGGCTGCTCCGGGCGTTCGGAATGGTTCCGGACGCCCCGGGCTGCTCCGGGCGCTCGGAATGGTTCTGGGCGCCCCTGAGCCTTAAAGTCAATAGAAGTTGACTTTTTTGTCTCCGGTTCAGGTCGTCTCTGTCCGGGTCTAGTTTGCTTCGGCTCCGCTAGCTTGGGTGATCTCGGTCATCCGGAATAGGGCTTACCCGAACCCAAGTTCCGACCTTCTCCTCGAGCAATCTTCCTTCCCGGTTTCTCGTCCCTCGAACACCGCGCATGTTCTTCTCGTCCACCGGTGTACTCTTCCGCGTTCACCTCGTCCCTCAGACGCACTGAGCCCCGTCGGCTCTTTCCCGTGTCGTCTTTCTCGCTAGCCGCGTCTTCCGCTCGACTTCCTGTGTTCCTAAACTCCTGCACACTTAGACACAAGGGTTAGACAAAGCATGACCTAACTTAACTTGTTTGATCACATCAAAACACCTTGGGGTTCCAACAATTTCTCCCTTTTTGATGTGAGCAACCCAAGTTAAGTTATGGTAAAACAAATGCAATAGAAACAGTTAATTTGCAATTAATTTGCAAATAAGTCTAAAGATTTTTCAAAAATATATTACCTCCCCCTAGACTTAACATCCTTCTCCCCCTTTGATCACAGAAAAAATAGGGGTTCTTAAACAAGTCTAAGGTAAAAAAATAATTTAAAAAAAAAACAATTTCTAAAAACAATTTTAAAAAATTTCTAATTTTAAAAAAGTTTCTAAGTCAATATCCATAAAAAATTTCAAAGGCAGTTGTCATAAAAAATTCGTAGTCAATTTTTTTTTAAAAAATTTTTTTAAAAATTCTAAGGTAATTTTTATAAAAAGTTTCTAAGTCAATTTTCATAAAAAAAAATTCTAAAGTAATTTTCATAAAAAAAAAATTCTAAGGAAAAAATTTCTAAATCAATTTTAAATATTTTCTAACACAAATTGAATAACTCTTTTAAAGCATTAAGTAAATTAAATTAATACTTTTTTAGTTAGTCAATTAAACTTTTCATTTCGATACTTGGATTCTAGGTCGTGGCGAGGCACTAGGCCTTCTTGGTTATTGGAGCAACAACCACTTCCTTAGACAAAGCCTCATAAAGAAATTAGTTGTTTAATTTTCTTGCTGAAAATGCTAAGTCTAATTTAAATTTTAAATTAAACAGGTTTTTGGAACCCAATAGAGGTTCCTTCCTACAGGGTTAATTAAATATTTTCTAGGTACATAGGCCTTTGATATTTTTCTAATTTGATTTTGGTAAAATCTATAATACCAGTTTAGTCCTCTATAATTTCTAAAAGTAGAAATATTTGAACCATTAAACTTTTTCAATCTTTCTATTTCTTCTTTTAGTTTTTCATTTTCAATTTTCAATTTATCTAAATCCTCTATAAGACATGATTTTGCCAAAATTATTTTTGTTTCTAAAATTTCATTTTCTAATTTGGTAATTTTATTTTCTAATTTATACATGGATTTAGCCATTGCCTTAATACTAAAGTAAAGTTGATCAGGGGGTAAGAGGCATACCTCACTTACCATATCAGACTTGAAGCCTGAATCTCCCCCTGCTTCGCTGCTTTCATTTGAGGTCGCTCCCCCTTCATCGATGCTAGGTTCTGATGTGCTTTACCCTTCGTAGCTTGCCATCAGCGCTAGCCCGGCATATTCTTGAATCTCGGACTCAGATGATGAGGTGTCGTCCCAAGTAGCTTTTAGGTTCTTGTGCTTCTTGGGAATTTTGTCTTTGTCCTTTTTTAGTTCTGGGCAATCCTCTTTTAGGTGTCCTTCCTTTTGACACTGGTAGCAACGTATCCTTCTTCTATTTCTTGGATTCTTTTTATTCTGCATTTTTTTAAATTTATTAGAAATAAAAAACTTTTTAAAGTTTCTTACCATGTATGCTTCCTGATCGTCTTCTGAATCTGACTCGGGTTCATCCTTCTTGGTTGCGTTTAATGTAATCATCTGGCTTGCTTCCTTTGTTGTCCCAGCACACCTGGTTTCATCAATTCAAGAGTGGAGAATAGTTCTTCTAAAGTACTTGCCTCCAGGTCTTTCGAAATATAGTAGGTGTCGACGATTGATGTCCATTCTGAAGTTCTGGGAAACGCATTGAGTGTGTAGCATATTGTGTCCCGATTTGATACCGTTTCTCCGAGGTTCTCGAGACCAGTAATCAGTTCTTTCACCTTCGCGTGTAGACTGGCTACCTTCTCACCTTTTTCCAGACGGATGTTCATCATCTTGTTCCGGAGGATGTCTCTTCTAGCGAGCTTCGCTTCGGACGTGGCTTCGTGGAGTTCCAGGAACTTCTTCCAGAGTTCTTTAGTAGATGAATAACTTCCGATGTGGTTGACCTCTTGAGGTGGCAATACGCTCAGCAGTTGATATTCCGCACGGCTGTTCGCTACAGACTCATTCTGCTCCTTCTTTGTCCAATGGCTCTCTTCTTTTTCTTCTCCATCTTGATTCATCGGAGCTACAAAACCATACTTCATAATAAACCGAATTTCGAAATCAGTTTTTAAAAATACCTCCATACGTCGCTTCCATTGTGTGAAGTCCCCCTCGAATTTTGGTGGAACGATGCTTGGTCCGGCCATCTCGTTGCTTCGATCGGCGGTTAGTTCTCTGTTGGAGTGTATACTGAAAGCCTAAGCTTTGTAAACATTCATTATGAATAAAGAATCACATTTGGTCTAATTATCTACATTTGTTTGTAGTTGTTCATTTAATTTATATTGTAGATAACATAGTATGTGGTGTCACATACAGAAGATGATGTTATCAGTACCTTATAAATTATAAACAGTAGCTCACGACCAGAATGGAAAGGAACAAACCATTAGAAGGTCGTAGTGTAATTAGGTATTAGTTTATCTTGACTATATAATTACACTAGTACACTCAGAGTGTATTGAGTAGGACCATTTGAGGTCGTTCCTTTTATACTGACTTTATAAAGGAACAAAGACCTCAGTTATTATGGAAGTGTGTGCTCTTAATCTTAACATAATAACAAGCACATATGTTTGATATTTATTTCTTTAATTTATCAATGGGTGAGATTTAGTTCGATGAATCAATAAACCCGATAAATTGGGAAATGGTATCACTCATAGTGTGTGTTGTTGATTATAGAAGGAAACTGTGTCCTAGTGATACTAGGTTGATAATGTCCTCAAGAGGAGCTCATAAAGATTGTCATGTTAAACCCTGCAGGTGGACTTAGTCCGACATGATAATAAGGTTGAGTGGTACTACTCTTGGACTTAGATATTAATTAAATGAGTTGTCAGTAACTCACTTAATTAGTGGACATTCGATATCTTAAACACAGGGAGACTGACACACTCATAATAAGAAGGAGCCCAAAAATGTAATTTGGGATTGGTGCGGTAGTTCAATGATAGTTCTCTAGTGGAATGAATTATCATTGATAAAATTAAGTTGTGTGTTGGGGAACATGGGATGCTTAATTTTATCGGAGACCAAAACCAATTCCTCCTCTCGGTCCCTATCGTAGCCTCTTATTTATAGAGTACTATACCCACATATACCCACCTTCTATACCCACCTAAAGGGGGCCGGCCTAGCTTGGGAACCAAGCTAGGGCCGGCCTAAGCTTGGGTTTAAGGTGGCCGGCCCTAGCTTGAACCCAAGCTAGTAGGGCCGGCCATAATTAATTAAAAAGAAATTTTAATTTTAATGTTTATTATTATGTGGAAGATTTAATTTAAAAGAGAATTAAAATTAAAATATCTCTCTTGTAAAAGATTTACAAAAGATTAAAGAAAGAGATTAGATCTCTTTTCTTATTTGTAGATTGGAGAGATGTTTTATTTTCTCTTTAAAATTATTCACATGTTAATAAAATTAAAATTATAGATATTTCCTTTTATTAACCATGAAGAGATTTTAAAGAGAAATTTTATTTTTTAAAATTTCCAGAAACAAATAAGGAAAGTTTTAATTGTTGATTGAAACTTGTCCAATTTGCTTTAAGAGGTTTTTCTACAAGGTATACGGTAGAAGATCAAGAGGTTTTTCTACAAGGTATAACTAGTAATTTCTATTTCCGCATCATGCTAGTTATTTATGGAAATAATACCAAATACAAGAGGCTTACGTTCTAGTATTTCGAATATGTTTTTTCGAAGTTGTGTTCTTTTGTTTCTTTCTTTTCCTTGTGATTTGATTGTTCTCTTTGGTTAACCTAAAGTTATTTTAGGAAATTAAATATTAGCTTTCTATTAAAGGTTTTGTCTAGTCGGTGGTGGTTGCTCACATATCCAAGAAGGCCATGTGCCTCGCCACGTCAGTACTGGGAACCTTTTATGGAAATTAATATTTAATGGAATTAATAACTTAAGGAGACTTGGGTCGAACGTGTTAAGTTCCGCAGGAGATCCAAGTCAAAACCTAAAAGAACAAATAGATTAAGTTTTGGATCAAACGTGTTAAGTTCCGCAGCGATCCAAAATTTAATTTAAAAGAACACATGGTAGCTAGAAAAGGTTCGGACCTTTGTACAAAATTTTTGTATGGAACCTATAGGTTTTCCGAGTAGCAACCAACAATTGGTATCGAGCTAGGGTTTTGCCTGTGTATTTGGTATTTAGTTTAATTATACACATGTCATACATAATTTAGGTGATAATAGTAGGATGTGCTAACTTTGTGGACGCAGGATCCAACTATTATGGCTTTTAGTTATTATGTGTGTGATTGGACCCTTGGACATGTCAAGGGCATTTAATGTGCATGATTGCATTAAAATACAGCAGGAGCTGTATTTAGTTTTATTAGGATTTTATTTTGATCTAGATACATGTACATTCCTTTTATGGAATATAGGATCAAAATGTAAAATTTATTTATGTCATGGATCGAATCTTGTAAAGCGTGGAACCTTCTAAGGACCGAGGCGCAGGAACTAGGAGCAAGATGGATGCGACTAGACCCGAGGCGGTGGCCAAATATGGCAACAGCTTGGAACACACGGAGGATAATTAGAGATAAAAGCTATAATAGTTGAAAATTAAATTTCTATTTATTGCTTTTATATTATGTGCATGTTAGTTTACAAGTTTAAGTAGGCTAGCATAGTTAAAATTCCTCATTTATAAATAACTATGGGAGAGGGATTTTAAATAAATCCCATGGTCTCCATTATTGGTTTGTAAGTGATACAAACAAGCTTGTTGGCTCGAGTGCCTTCCTCCATAACGGATGAGCTTGTTTGTGGATCACTAGAACAGACTTCTATTTTGGATGACTATAGGAAGTTAATTAAGAGCGTGTGATCTTCCCCAACGGAAGGGGCATAATCTTATTAATGGACTTAGTGTCAAGTAATGGTATACACTTAGACACATCTAATAGTATCCTCCCCAACGGAGTCACTGCTATTATTTGTGTGACCAAATGATACCAACTATTATTTTTATTTGTCAAAAAGTTAGGTTGACAAGATAATAAAATTAATGGGTTAAAACCCTCCTTTTACAAATGTTGAATTTGTATACGCCCACACTAACGTGGCATACAAAATTCACGGTGTTATGAGGTGTTGGTTAATTTAAAATAGTATTGTTTGAGGAATCAATATTATTCTAAATTTAGAGTTCTGACCAAAAGTTATTTGTGATTCTTAGGATGTCTTTCAACCCACTATCCATCATACTTCAACAAAATAGACTTACTGGACCTAACTACATAGATTGGAAAAGAAACCTGGACATTGTTCTTACTGCTGAAAGCTATAAATATGTACTGACTGAGCAGTGCCCTGATGCACCTACTGGTGAATCTACCCAAGAGGAGATTGAATATCATAGGAAATGGGTAAAAGCAGATGAGATGGCGCGGTGTTACATTTTGGCTTCAATGTCAAATGTATTGCAACATCAGCATCAAGATTTACCAACAGCCTATGATATTATGAACAATCTCAAGGAACTCTTTGGTCATCAGGATAGGGCTTCTAGGCAAGAAGCCATGAGAAAGATAATGACAGCCACCATGCAAGAGGGTACTCCTGTAAGGGATCATATCCTAAAGATGATGGCTTATCTGAACGAAATACAGATCCTTGGAGGAGAAATTGATGGGGAAACCCAGATCGATATGATCCTCCAAACCCTACCTAGAAGTTTTGAGCAGTTCCGCCTGAACTATAATATGAATAAAAGGATTTATTCATTAGGGGAACTACTGACAGAACTTCAAGCAGCAGAAGGGTTATTTCGTCACAATGCTCAAATTCACTATGCTGAAAATGGTTCTACTTCTAAACCGAAAGGAAAGAAGAAGAAGAAACAAGCGAAAGTGAATAAATCTCAGAGTACGGGATTTAAAGCTGGAATGAAGAAGCCGAAGGGCAAGTGCTTCATCTGCAAGCAGGCAGGACATTGGAAGGCGGACTGTCCTCGTAAGAACCAAAACAAAGGTATATCTCATACTCTAGTTGTTGAAACATGTTTAGCGGTGTTATCTACCAACACCTGGTGTAGATACGGAGCCACTGATCATGTCTGCAATTCCTGCAGGGTTCCAGGAAACCCGACGACTATCTCAAGGGGAGATTACCGTCCATATGGGCAATGCTACTAAGATGGCAGCTGTTGGGAGACGTCTACTTTTCTTTTAGTAGAAATAAAATTTGGTTTTAAGAAATTGTTTTATGTACCAGCTTTAGAAAGAATTTAATTTCGTTTCTAAACTGCTTTTAGATGGATATTCAGTTTTCAAGAACGATGTAGTTATTAAAAGAAATAAAGTGATTATCCGTTCGCACATTAGTTGGCAATTTGTATACTTTAAATCCAATTTCTACCACAAAGCAAAACATGGAAATTTATAACTCATCTTCTAATAAGAGAAAAGAACCTTCGCAAATGAACCAAGCATATCTTTGGCATCTAAGGCTTGGACATATTAACTTAAGTAGGATTCAGAGGCTTATAGCCGATGGACTTTTGAGTTCATTTGAGTTGGAAAATTTTCCAACTTGTGAATCTTGCTTGGAAGGTAAAATGACCAAGAGGTCGTTCAAGGCCAAGGGGTATAGAGCCAAAGAAGTGTTAGAGTTGGTTCACTCTGATTTGTGTGGTCCTATGTCTGTCCAGGCAAGAGGAGGTTTTGAATATTTCGTCTCTTTCATAGACGATTATTCAAGATATGGATACATTTACCTAATGCGCCGCAAGTCCGAGTGCTTTGATAAGTTCAAAGAATACAAGGCTGATGTGGAGAAACGACTAGGTAAAAGTATCAAGACACTACTACGATCGTGGTGGCGAATACCTCTTAGGAGAGTTTAGGAATTACTTATCGAAGGGGATTCAATCCCAATTGTTCGCACTGGAACACCTCAAT